>NC_090725.1:243230359-243235359 GCF_036898095.1 Palaemon carinicauda | reverse complement strand
ACTTTGAACAACGACCAGTTTATTAATGATTGGTGACCCAATAGGGGCTATTTGAAACGATACATTATTAGCACCTAAATATAATGCGTAGAGTGTATGTATGTAGAGTGAGAGAGAGAGAGAGAGAGAGAGAGAGAGAGAGAGAGAGAGAGAGAGAGAGAGAGAGAGAGAAGGGGGAGGGATGCTTAGGAAAATGCAAACAAAGGATATTTCCGTGTTATGAATATTAATATGAATAGTCGGTTCCAATATCATTCAAGAAAATTTTATTTAGAAATAGGATAGGTGAATTCAAATAAAAAGCTATGATAAAATCTCTTGATGAATTAGTTTCGAAATGATATTAGATTAAATTTCTTAAAAGAATAAAAAAGTTCACTCTCTTTTCATATATATTTCATTCATCATCGAATTTATTTGAGTAATATTGGTAATTTCCCTCCTCCTCACATTCAAACCATCCTAACGATGCCTCGGTTGTTTAACGTCGGCCACCTTTCAGGGCAAGAGGGGCATGATCTCTCCAAGTCAGGTCTGGCCAGGCGACACCGGTTTTGTTGATGGGTGTACATACCTGGGTTTGACCTCTGACATTCACGCATTTTTCCGTTTTTTTTTTTTTCCGGCAAGAATCTTATCATTTCAAAGAGAAGAAGACAATTTCAACATCTTGCAAACATAAGGGAGAAAATTTGCTCTATTATGAGTTCAGAAGAGGATAATATCGGTAGTGCAGAGAGAGAGAGAGAGAGAGAGAGAGAAAGAGAGAGAGAAAGAGAGAGAGAGAAAGAGAGAGAGAGAGAGAGAAAGAGAGAGAGAGAGAGAGAGAGAGAGAGATTTCTATGTAAATTTACCCTAGTGACAAGCATTAGTTGTTACTAGCTGCAGCACAACAAATTCCATCTTTTCCCTCAAAATTCTATCACTAAAGACAAGAAAAAAGATACAAAGTACTAGAAAAGTGCTGCCATGAAACAGTTGCCACAAGTACTTTAACATTTAATGAAAATTGACTAAGAGAAACAATATATTATTATTATTATTATTATTATTATTATTATTATTATTATTATTATCATTATTATTAGCTAAGCTACAACCTTAGTTGGAAAAGCAAAATGCTATAAGCCTAAGGGCTCCAACAGGGAAACACAGCCCAGTGAGGATATGAAATAAGGAAATAAATAAAAGAAAGGAGAAATAATTAACAATTAATAAAATATTTTAAAAATAGTAACAACATCAAAACAGATATTTCATATATAAACTATAAAAATACTTGTCAGCCTGTTCAACATAAAAATATTTGCTTCAAGTTTGAACTTTTGAAGTTCTACCTATTCAACTACCCGATTTGGAAGATCATTCCACAACTTTGTCACAGCTGGATAAAATTTCTAGAATACTGTGTAGTATTGAGCCTCATGATGGAGAAAGCCTGAATATAAGAATTAAATGCATGCCTAGTATTACGAACAGGATGGAACTGTCCGGGAAAATCTGAATGTAAAGGATGATCAGAATTATAAAAAAATCTTAAGCAACATGCATAACGAACTAATTGAACGACGGTGACAGAGATTAACATCTAGATCAGGAATAAGAAATTCGATAGACCGTAAGTTCCTGTCTAACAAATTAAGATGAGATTTAGCAGCGGAAGACCAGACAGGACACCAATACTCGAAATAAGATAGAATGAAAGAATTAAACTTCTTCAGAATAGATTGATCACCATAAATCTTAAAAGATTTTCTCAATAAGCCCATTCTTGGTGCAATTGAAAAAGACACTGACCTATGGTGTTTCTCAAAAGTAAATTTGCTGTCGAGAATCAAACCTAAAATTTTAAAAAAGTCTAACAAAGTTAAAGAAACATTATCAATGCCGAGATCTGGATGTTGAGGAGCCACTGTCTTTGATCTACTTACAATCATACTTGGAGTTTTGTTAGGATTCAATCTCATACCCCATAATTTGCACCATGCACTAATTTTAGATAGATCTGTATTAAGGGATTCAGCAACCTCACATACATTCAGGAGATGGAATTGATGCAAAGCGTGTAGCATCATCTGCATATATAAAACAAACTTGTATATGTTGTGTATATAATATATATATATATATATATATATATATATATATATATATATATATATATATATATATATATATACACACATATATATACCTATATACACATATACACATATATATACATATATATACACAAACACACACACACACACATATATATACATATAAACATATACATATACATATATATACATATAAATACATATATTTATATATATGTACATACATACATACATACATACATACATATTTTGAAATTATATTCTATAGAAATATTAGTGAGAAGTTGTGTCCCAAAAGCAGATGCCATTTTTTTGGGCCTTCCGATATGTACCTATAATTAGTTTATATTAATACTTGTTTATCTTAAATATTCTTTAATGCATTCGTATATCTACAAAAACATACGTGCATAATATATCTACACACATGTACATGTATACACATACATGCACACATAAATTACCTATGTATTTAAAAATTTATCTTAAATTTTCATCTTTATATTTCGAAGAATCTAAAGTTTTCCTTTATCAATTTCTGTTAATTAGCTTCAGAGCTTCCAAATGTTTTTGTGTGAATATTTTCACCACCATAACCTTTATATTAAAATGTAATTCCATCACTCAACCAATGTAGTCCTGAAGAAGAGTCACGAAGTGATACGGAACACGTGAAGAGACTCTACACCAAAAAATAAATGAAGAATGTTAAATGAATTTCCAGTTATTCTGAAAACTATCAAGACGACAGTTTGTCCAGAGAGAAACGATCTTCGATTTGTTGACGCCGCTAAAACATCGTCTATCATATATATATATATATATATATATATATATATATATATATATATATATATATATATATATATATATATATATATATATATATATATATATATATATATATATATATATATATATATATATATATATATATATATATATTGTAAAAGGAGAAAGGTACTTAAACCTGATGACAGCCAACTGTAATTTTTAGATGAGCTTGCCACTGAATAATTCAATCTTTTTCTCGTAAAGGAAACTCCTCTATGCTATGCTGGGCCATTGCTTTCCTTCTATCATATATAAAGTATTTAGAACGTTTTTAAGTAATTGAAATATCGCCGTTATTAATGTGGATTATGTTCAACAATATCAATGTAACAATCGATGCAACAATGTAAAAATCTCTCAATAAATCAGTGCTCATGAAGAGGTCAAATATGAAATCAGTTAGGATTAGCCCAATCTTTTAATTTTCCCTGTGGTTATATTGCCTCTGAACATCACGTGTTCCCCCCCCCCCTCTCTCTCTCTCTCTCTCTCTCTCTCTCTCTCTCTCTCTCTCTCTCTCTCTCTCTCATATATAAATATATATATATATATATGTATATATATATATATATATATATATATATATATATATGTATATATATATATATATACACATATATATATATATATATATATATGTATATGCATATATATATATATATATATATATACACACACAGGAACACGGGATTTTGAATCGGCTGTGTGCTTCTGTTGTAAACAAAAGACGCAAGTCATGGACCATGGCTAAATTGAGTGTAATGGCTTCAATTTTGTGTGTTTATTACTTCTATCATGATAAAAAAAGTAAGCTATGTATTATAAAAGGCGGTTAAAGGGTGAGTGGCATAAAACGAAAACTGATGAAGTTATTCCAGCTGCTGAGATGTGAGATGGGACCTCCATACCAATCTACATTTGTATGAACGCCAAAACTCATATTTCAATTAATAACTGAACAACAACGAAGGCATATGCATAAATTTTGGACGTTGAACACTTGAGCCTTGATCTCAAGGAAAGACATAAAATAGAGGTAAAATCACAAGTATCAAGGAGGCAATCATTTTATGCTTACAATCTACAACTTCCCAAATGGATCATCCTATCAAGTCTGCAACCTACTCTTGCTTCATGTTTTGATGTCTCCGCAAGAACAATCATGTCATAGATAAAGGATGAAGAGGATGAACAGGCAGCATACACGTCAATTGACACCTCATCAGGAACCAGTGCATCGGTCCAATGTGGTCTCAAAACTGGAAAGTGAACTAAAGTACATTATTATTACTAGCCAAGCTACAACCCTAGTTGGAAAAGCAAGATGCTATAAGCCCAAGGGCTCCAATAGGGAAAAATATCCCAGTGAGGAAAGGAAATAAGGAAATAATCAAATGATCAGAACAAATTAACAATAAATCATTCTAAAAACAGTATCAACGTCAAAATAGATATGTCATATATAAACTATCAACAATGTCAAAAACAGATATGTCATATACAAACTATAAAAAGACTCATGTCAGCCTGGTCAACATAAAAACATTTGCTCCAACTTTGAACTTTTGAACTTCTGCTGACTCAACTACCCGATTAGGAAAATCATTCCAAAACTTGGTAACAGCTGGAATAAAACTTCTAGAATACTGTGTAGTATTGAGCCTCATGATAGAGAAGGCCTGGCTATTAGAATTAACTGCCTGCCTAGTATTACGACCAGGATAGAATTGCATGGTTTTGATAATTAATTCCTCACATACTGGTTGAATGTATTGCCCACTGTAGACTAACATTATTGCAGGAGCACACCAACATAAAGAGTAAAAAGGTTCTTGTATCTCGGGACCACTATTGCAAACCTTCATCGGGAATATAAAATGGATGTTGAAGTCATCTACTTCAGTAATAAATTCCGTGAGGAAAAGTGCTCTGGCTTCATACTCAGAAAAGATTATTGACTTAGGATGCATGTGAATCATTCAAATATGGCAACATTATTTGGGCTGAGTAGGGAAAAAGTCCATTAAGCTAAAGGATGAAGGTAGGAAGGAGAAAGAGAAAGAG
>NC_090725.1:243212859-243225359 GCF_036898095.1 Palaemon carinicauda | reverse complement strand
TAGGGTTAACACCGCGACCCACTGCTACCACAGATCTCTTTAGTTCCTCTACTTGCTTCACATAGTGGCGAAAGAACACTCTGGAAGACTTCCAGCCAGTGTATGAACGGAGATGTTCAAAATCCATACAATTAAAGAAATTTAAGGATGAGGCAACCTTCCTCGGATCGTGACCTGCGGGTGTATTGTCAGGATCCGCTCTGCGAATAAAATATGTGATTTTCGCTCTGAGTTGATTCAGAGATAAATTTGAGCCTGATGTTTCTCCCCTGAATAGTTGACCACCCTTGAAGTCTGAAGTTCTATGAAGATAGACCTTTAGGCATTCTACTGGACATAGAGATGCATCTTCTTTCAGAGGGCAGATTCTCCAGGGACCCCACCTGTTGGTGGGTAACTCATTCTTGGCGAGAAACGTAGGATCCGGAAACAGGTTCAGTTCTCCCCCATCCAGGAACTGAACACGACCTGCCTCTCTCGAGAGGCTACAATCTCACTAACCCTGGCCCCGGACGCGAGTGCAAAATAGGAAAATAACTTTTTGTGTCAAATCCTTTAACGCACACTCTTCATTGCTCAACAGAGAAGCGAAATGAAGAACTTGTCTAAAGACCATGAAATGGGCTTAGGAGGTGCTGAAGGTCTGAGCCTAGCACAGGCTTCCGGGACTTTATTAAAGATCTCGTTACCTAGGTCGACCTGGAAGGCATATAGAATGGGTCTTGTCAAAGCAGACTTACACGCTGAAATCGTGTTAGCTGCCAATCCTTGACCATGGAGGTGGAGAAGAAAGATAAGCAGAAGTCTGTCAAGATCTCCTGCGGATTCTTCGCCTTGACAAAAGGCCACCCATTTTCTCCAAGATGACTCATATTGCCTTCTAGTAGATTTGCACTTATATTCCTCAAGGAAGTCTATGCTGGCTTTCGAAATCCCGAAACGCTTTCTAACCGCTAGGGAGAGAAAATCATGAGCTGCAGGGTCCGGGTTTTCTGTAATGAAGCGCAGACAGTTGACTTCTGGACTCGCTGGGTCAGAACTGGATCTGGTAGCGGTACAAACTTCAGCTACAGTTCCAATGCCAGGAGGAACCACACGCTGTTCGGCCACTTGTGGGCCACTATTGCTGCTACCCCTTGAAGGATCTCAGTTTGTTGAGGACCCTCAACAGAAGGTTGTGAGGAGGGAACAGATAAATCTTGGACCATCTGTTCCAGTCGAGGGACATCGCGTCAAATGCTTCCGCTAAGGGGTCCTCGTACGGGGCACGTACAGGGGCAACTTCTTGTTGTCTTTCGTCGCAAAGAGGTCTATCTGCAGTTCTGGGACTGATTCAGAATGAAGGAGAATGATCCTGCGTCTAAGGACCATTCCGACTATCGGTGTGAACCTGGATAGAGCGTCCGCTGTCACATTGCGGACTCCTTGAAGGTGAACTGCCGACAGGTACCACTTCTTCTTTTCCGCCAATCGGAAGATGGCCAACATCACCTGGTTGAGAGGTGGTGACCTCGATCCTTGTCGATTCAAGTATCTCACACTACCTCGCCGTCCATCACCAACCTTATGTGGATCGAGTGACGCGGGGAGACTTTCTTTAAGGTAAGGAGCACTGCCCTAGCTTCTAGAAAGTTTTATGTGAAAGGTCTTGAATAGCTTGGACCAAGTCCCCTGGACTTTTTTCCGATGAGAGTGACCTCCCCATCCCTCCTTCGAGGCGTCTGAGTGAATCGTCACTGACGGGGGAGGTGGCTGAAGAAGAACCGACTTCTTTAGATGTCTGGCTTGGGACCAAGGCCTGAGAAGAGTATTTAGCCGAAGCGGCTGGTCTTCTCAGATCTCTTCGCGCGTTTGATGCATAACTTCTCCAAACTCCGATTGCATCCTTTAGCTGTGCTCTTAGCACTAGGTCTGTCACCGAAGCAAACTGGAGAGAGCGCAGTACCCTCTCCTGCTCGCGTCTTGATATCCTTTCGGAATCTAGAAGTCTCTTGACAGAACCCGCTATCTCCTTCCTTTTCTTCGCCGGGATGGAGAAACGGTGTGACAAAAGGTCCCAGTGGATTCCCAGCCACTGGAACTTTTGAGATGGAGAAAGTCGAGACTTTTTTCTGTTGATCTTGAAGCCTAGGTACTCTAGGAACTGGATCACTTGACTGGAAGCTTGCAAGCATTCTGTCTCGGATGCTGCCCACACCAACCAGTCGTCCAGGTAGGCTACTACCTGAATTCCCTTTAGGCGTAATTGTTTGAGAGCTACGCTCGCAAGCTTCGTAAAAATCCTTGGGGCTATGTTTAGCCCGAATGGCATGGCTCCGAAGGCGTATAGTCTTCATTGTAGCCTGAACCCTAGGTAGGGGGAGAGTCGATGGCTAATTGGAATGTGCCAATAGGCGTCTGACAAGTCTATAGAGACGAATATGCCCTCTTGGGCAGTAAGGTCCTTATGTGTTGCAGTGTTAGCATTTTGAATTTGCAATTCACTATGAACTTGTTGAGTGGCGACAAGTCCAGAATGACTCTGAGCTTTTCCAAGTCTTTCTTGGGAACACAAAACAGCCTCCCTTAGAAATTGATGGGCTTCACCCTTCGGATCACCTTTTTTCTCCAACAGTTCTTGAACGTACTCCTCCATAACGGGGGTGGAGTGTTGGAAAAACCGAAGGCACGGGGGTGGAGTGCTGTACCAACTCCCGCCCAGTCCATTCTTGAGTAGGCTGTGGGCCCAGGGATCGAAGGTCCATCGATCCCGAAATTTCAGAAGTCTCCCTCCTACCGGTATCACCTCACTTGGACTGCCGTCCTGAGGTCTTGCCTTCCTGACCACGACCACCCCTGAATCCCCTTCCCCTTGAGGGGCGTCTAGACGAGCCTCTGGCTGCTCCTCTAGGCTTTGCTCGAAAGGAAGTAGACTGCCCTTCGAACGCTGGGGTGAATGCCGTGGACTGTGTCGACACGGCCTGGGGTACCCACTGAAAAGTGGTCGGGGTTTGTGCCACGATCTGGGGCACTGGGGGCAATGGCAATTGCCGTTGCTGTTGCTGTCTAACAGGCTTGGCTGGCCGAGACGGTAGCCTAGTCCTCATAGTCTTCCTCTTTGGTTGAGGACCCTCATCCGGGGAAGACTTTCTTTTGATAGCCAGGCCCCACTTCTGGAGAAGGTTTCTATTCTCCAAGGCGGCCTTATCAACAACTTCTTTGACCAAGTCGGTAGGGAAAAGGTCTTTTCCCCAAATGTTGGAGGAGATTAGTTTCCTTGGCTCGTGCCTCACCGTAGCCGAGGTAAACACGAACTCCCTACAAGCTCTCCTTGTCTTGACGAAGCCATAAAGGTCCTTCGTCACTGTGGCCAGATGAGTCTTGGCCACTACCATGAACATTTCATGGACCTTGGGGTCACTTGCCATCGTCTCGAGAGTAGTCTGAAGAGACATTGAGGCAGTCAGTCTTTCTTTTGTATCGAACTCTCTTTGCAAAAGAAAGTCAGACAGCTTAGGGAGGTCCTCGCCGAACTGACGTCCGGCAATATCAGCCTCCAACTTTCCAACTGAGAACGTAAGATGGACGTCCTTCCAGTCTTTGTGGTCCATAGGCAGGGCCAGCGACAAGGGTTTACACTCCTCTAGGGAGGGGCAAGGCTTGCCGGCCTCGACTGCTTTTAGTACAGCCAGAAACCCTTTCTGTAAAAAGGGGAAGGCTCTAGTAGGCGAGGACACAAAGGAAGGGAGCTTCCTGTTCAATGCGGCTACCTTTGAGTTAGAGAAGCCCCTCTCTTTCATCGAGGATGAAAGTAGAGCTTGAGCCTTAGCATGGTCCATCACTATGACCTCCTTCGGCTCTGTCTCCTCCTTTGAAGCTGGTTCCTTCCTCAGCCGGACATAACAGTCCGGATATGATGCCTTGCTGGGCCAGAATTCCACCTCCTCCAGGGGAACTGAGCCCAGCTTATCCGAGATGACGATCTTTCCAGTCGTCATCGGCATGTGCTCAGCATACCTCCATGGGTTAGCATCTGAGCACAAGGGAAGGTCTTTCACATTGAGCTTTTTCTGGGGCTCATGTGATTCTGCAAGGCACTGCATTCGCAGTTCCATTGCAGCCGCCTTCTCCTGATTCTCCTTCTGCATTTGTTGGATCATTCCAACAATAGAAGAGAGGGCCTGTCCCAGCTCTACTGGGAGACCGGCTGATGTTGAGGGAATACGCTCCGGAATCTGAACCGGAGTAGCCGACACCTCGTCGACGTCTACCTCTAAAACGTCTGGGGCTTGAACTTCATCCTGGGCTTCTGCCAGGAGGTCTTCCTCCAGACACTCGTCCACATCAGACATCCTGTCACACAACTGGATGTCTTGCATCGCGACCGCGACTTCAGCATCCACCTGGATCTGAACTTAGGGGATCTCCTCTTGAGGCTGGGGAATCACTGCATCAGCTGATGCCTTAGGGAAAAGATACGCCCTCATCTTCTCACTTGGAAGATAAGGGCCAGAAGTGTTCTTTTGGAAGCCCCTTACCCAGGTACGAAGCTTCTTCCTAGCTATATCCCTTGATTCCTCCGTCCTAGGGGAATCAAAGGTCTCAGTAATCAGGTTAGTGCACACAGTACATACCTGAGGGTCCCAATGCCGGAGATCATCCTTGGAGACAGCGTATGCTGCGTGTCTCCTACAAAACTCATGTCCGCAGAGGTTCTTGCTGCGGACGTTGCAGAAAGCACTTCCGCACTTCGGAGTGTCCTTCTGTAAAGAGAAGAAATTTCCATTAGTATCAAGTGAACTATGTATCACTGGATATGCATAGTATAGCATAACAATTCAGAAAGGAAAGACACACACTTGTGTTTCCCTCACAACCCACTGCTGCAGCCTTCCAGATAATAAAATCAAATGGTTAATCTCTTCTAGAGTAACCAATGCAAAGTTTCCAGAGGAAACAGGTGGAGCTCACACCTAAGCAATGATTTTAAAAACCTGGATAATAGACAGGAAAGAACTCACTTTCCTATCTGTAGGGCAACAGCAAAGGGATGTGTAAGAAAACACAATAGTGTTAGAACACACAGTGCTGTACCAAAACCCTTACCATAGTTTTCTTCTTACTGTATATGTTATACTGAAGAATACTAGTACAGTATAGGGGGATACGTGCCGGCCGGCACACACCATAACTAGCTTTAAAGTATACTACTTAACAGCTATAAGGCAGCAGCACTCTGGTTCAAATGCATGTGCCGGTCAGCAGCAACTGCCGGCTGGCAACAGCCAATATCGGCCGGCAATGGCTGCCGGCCGGCAACTACACAAGGTAGTACCCAGCTGCCGGCCACACTCTTGGTGACCGGCAGACAAGGGCTGACATAAGCCGGCCGGCAAAGGTACAAGACCGATGCCAGCCGGCAGCAAAAGAACCAGAGGACTACACCTGCCCGGCTGCCGGCCTCATAGGCCGGCAGCCGGGTCGGGTACAGCACTAGAAGAAAAATAGAATGGATGCCGGGATAAGAGTGTACACTACCTCCAAGCCCGGCAATCCGAAAGAGTGCATATAAGGAAGGGGAGAATCTAATTCAGGCTTCCTGACCAATGCCGTCTGGCTCTACAGGCAGGCATGGATGAGGGACCAAGAGAGGTCCGGGCAGCACTCAAAAATATAAGACCCTTGCCGCTGCCGGCCGGCAAGGGGCTGAGTCAATTCCACATCCTAACCTATACTAGGTCCAGATGTAGAACGACGTACAGTACAGTAATGGCTAGGCCATTACGGAGAAAGAGGGGGAAGGGACAAGAGGGTCCTACCAACCTTGCTTTAGTGACAGATCACCCGCAGCCAAGAAACTTATCTTAGCCTAAGGGAGATCTAAGGGGGAAGGCCAGCAATACTTGCCAGCTCCCAGAGCACCAAAGCAAGGAAGGTGTTGCTACTCCCAGGGAAAGAAACTTATCCTCCCCCGAGAACAGCAACAAGGACTAGTCTGGTAGATCACAAAAGAAGGAATCATATCCACAGAAACCTTCGGTAGTGACCTAAGGAGGCTAAGCCCCCTTTGTCTGTGTCAGGCCAGCGAGGGAGACTCTGCCCCAAGCCAGACAAACACAGACTCAGACTAAAAAACTCTGTTGTTCTGTCCCTCTTTGAACCATACTACAGGAACAGGAAGGTACAGTAACACCCCAGTATAGTTTTATCGAAAATAAATTCGGAAAAAACCACTTAGGGATAAGCCCAAGGCTTAAACAGAGGGAAAGGGATTGCATACCTTCTCCGAAGAAAAGAAAGCAACCGGGGAGTATGATAAAGTATACTAAGGCTCCATAAGCAACTTAGCCTAGGCACCAAGAGAATCGATTACCTAAATCACCGAAACTCACTCGTATACTATCTTGGAAATATTCCACACAGTCTTAAATGTATAAAACATAGCCTAAAGCTTCAATAAAATTTTTATTACACTCGGAAAAACCAAAATCATGCATGAAGTACTAGGACCAAACGACTAGGCTACATGGCCTAGCGTAGGCCAGAATGGCGAATACTTCGCCAAAATAATACTAAGCACGAAAGGAAATCCTATGTAATGCTAAATAGCTAAAATTTATTAAAGCAAAACAACCAGGAATGTCGCTCTGACTAACTAAACTTATACCTAGCGAGCGACAGCATCCAGGACGCCTCTGGTAGGCTACGGCTCTTGTATCAAAGATTAATCCTATTAATCACTCAAAATTTACCAAGAGCCTACATTTATACATAAAAGACATTATACTCAACTTATCAGAGGCCGACGAAGACGGAGAAGCCATGAAAAGTAGAATAAATCCAAGATTTGCGAGAAACACAGGAAAAAACACCGAGTTGTTAGGCTACGCAAAAAGGAATACAGATGGCGCCAGGATTGGCGCCAGGCACGCATACGAATCGGAGGATAGGGAAGCCTTGGGAGCGGCTCCCCTTTTTCTTTCCCGAATCCGTTTCTTGCCAATATCTCCTACGAGACGAAATCTCTGTCCAGGATGCAGATTGCCATGTGGCGTGTCAAGAATACGTCCTCTGATATGTCGCGATATCCCTTTCACGAGGGATACTCGCTCCAGGAGTTAGAATTCTGGTACCTTAAGGTAAATTCTCTGGGAATATCGCCGTAGTTGTAATATACCCTAGGAAGCTACCCTATAGGAACTTCCATCAGGACGACATGGCTTGAGCCCAAAAATACTTATATACAAACATATATATACATGAATATCTGTATTTATACATACATACATATACATATATATATATATATATATATATATATATATATATATATATATATATATATATATATACACACACATAGTATATGATGAAATGGCCATTACCCATACATAAGGGATGTCTGAGGCCTTTGTCCAGCAGTAGACTAGAAATGGCTGCATTTGTTGTTGCCTGTTGTATATATATATATATATATATATATATATATATATATATATATATATATATATATATATATGTATATATATATATATATATATATATATATATATATATATATATATATATATCAACGTGAAGGTTTTTATAGCGTCTTCTGTAAACGCACGGGTGATAAAATATTATGTAGGTATTTCAAGAGTTAACACCATATTTTTTTGAAAATTACCCTTCTGAAAAAGCTATTCTGGAAAATGTACTTTTAAGATATAATCGGAATGGCATTGTATCCAACAGTAATTGTGTTATGAATTGGGATAGAATTTTACTGCATATTGGCCTATAAATAGATTTCTATTTGTATCATAAAAGTAGTAGAATAGCAAAAAAGGCTTTCAAAACTTCTATAAGCGAAAACTCATCAACGTATAAGTAATTAATTTTCAAGAAAGCAATTCCTTCATTTCCAGCCTAGAAACTGAAAGATTTGCTGGATTCTAAATGTAGAATAAACATCCAATGAACCGAGCTAAACGTCCCTTTAGCAAGATTAGCTAAGTGATGACCATCATCTTCTTTTTCTTCTTCTCTTTCTTCTAGCCTGTCCATCCCAAGTCTGCGTGTTTACTTACTGCGCTGCTGGGCGTTATTTCTGGCTACTTTTATGGCCTGTTTGTAAATAGAATTGTGGCTATTATCTAACTGCGGGGCGGTAATAGAGCAAAATACTGCACCTCTGGCAGCAAAAGTAATTGGGTGTAATTTTAAGTTTGAAATCGCTTAATCTCTGCGGGGATGACAGCGCTTTAGATGAAATAAGTCATAGTGGACATTAGTAAATAGGATCATGAAAGTCAGGAGAAGGTGATTACGAAGAAGGAAAGGTTTCCTTTGAAGAATAAAAGAAGAAATGAGGCGAAGGAAAACTGTACTCAATGAGGCGCATTTGCACTGACTCGCAGGGGTGACCTTTTAAGCTCGAAAAGTTTCCTAATCTCTGATTGGTTGGACAAAATTCTAACCAATCAGCTAGTAGGAAACTTTTCCTAGCTAAAAGGGCACCCCTGCTAGTCAGTGTAAATGTGCCTCGTTAAAAAAAATTAAGTATAGGGAGCCTATTTCCCTTCAATGAGGATGAATAATTATGTTGACTATAATATATGAAGTAAACAGTTATTTCCTGGTTAAAAGCCATAATAATTCTAAGGTAAGTTTTCTTGTGAAAATCCAGGTATATTGATTGCAGTAAACCGATTTGAAAAAAAAAAAAAATGTTACGAAATATAGAAAAATGATGGGATCATTAGATAAGCCTTGAACTAACACCGGGAAAGCATTTTTTAATCAGAAATAAAAAGAAAAAGATGAGTTATAGAGGTAATAGATGTTCGTGTGGTGGTACCTTCATCATTATCATCATCATCATCATCAATTATTATTATTATTATTATTATTATTATTATTATTATTATTATTATTAGCCAAGATACAACCCAAGCTGGAAAGGCAAGATGCTACTACCTCCCCGAGCTGGGATTGGGTAATTTGCGTGCCTGCCGCCTTCTTTGGACGTGGTAGCCGTTTCTCGGGCCCCCTTTCCGAAATCGAAACCTAATCTCAAACCCTAGGGCTCCAACAGGGAAAAACCCTAAAGAGGGAAAACCAGGAAGCGAATAAACTACTGTGTATATGAGAAGTAATGAATTAAATATACAAAATATTTTAAGATCATTAACAAGGTTGAAATACATCTGTCATATATAAGGTATAAAGAGAGACACATGTCAGCCTGTTCAACATAAAAAAGTAATTTGCTACTAGTTCGAACTTCTAGTTTCATCGATTCAACTGACTGCTTAGGAAAACCATACCATAATCTGGTCACATCTGGAATAATACTTCCACTAATTGTGAACAAATCTTATGCAACATGCATGAAGCACTAATTAGACGATGGTGCCAGAGATTGATTTCAAGATCAGGATGAAGAAATTTAAAGGAACACAAGTTTTTATCCAACCAATTAAGATGAAATTCGGCAGTTGAAGACCGGACGGAATAACAATACTTGAAACAAGATAGAATGAAAAAATTTCTTCAAGATAGATTGATCACCGAAAATCGTAAGACTTGCTGCTCAATATGCCAATTTTTTTTTCCAATTAATGAATACACAGAAAGAATGTGTTCGTCAAAAGTATTCTTCTTATCAAGAATCACACCTAGAATTTTAAATGAGTTGTATATAGTTAGAGAGATATTGTAAATGCAAAGTTCGGTACGTCCTTGACCTACAGACAATCATACTTGAGTTTTTAATAGTGTTCAATTTCATATTTTCCCCATATTTTTAGATTGATTCAGCAACCCCAGATCTCCATTAAGTATATAAAATTGATGCAAAGAGTGTAGCATCATCTGCAAATGCAAGGAGCTTGTTTTCTAGGCCAAACCACACATCATGAGTATATAGTATGAAAGCAATGGTCCAAGAACTCTACCCCAAAGAACAGCAGATATATTTTTGCACTCGCTACGGTGCCCATCAACAACTATTCATTGCAAACTATTACTTAAAAATTCAATAATGATGTTAAGAAAAGACTCACCTACTTCAAACTCCCATCTATTCAAGTTTGAAAACAAGGTCGTCAAGATAAAACGGTCAAAGGCAGCATTAAAATCAAGGCCAATCATACTAAATTCCTGACCACAACTAAGGGACTTTTGTACAGCATTGGAAATTGTATTTTGGGCACCACATGCTCCAAGGCTTTTGAGAAAGGCCAAACTACATACTTGGGAAAAGATTATTACCTTCAGCAACATTTATTTAGACATTTTGCCAAAAGACTATCAAAAATTTTGTATATGGGAGTTAAAGGAAGTGGGTCGTAATGAGCAGTGCTAAAGCTACCACAAAAACGTTTACCTACTATGCATTTCTGGCAAAAAATAGTGTGTTTTTCTTTAAAATCTCCCATACTAATTACTTGATCATTATGATATTTTGACAGCACTTTATAGACCTCCCCTCATTTTTGATACTATAATTCATTGGGAAATCTCGTTAATTAAGGCGTTTACTCTTGTCCTGATAAAGCCTAAGCAAAGTGAATCTGGTAAGCAGGTAAAGCAATTCGAATACCTACTCTCCCCCGTCCCTCCCCTCTCTTTCCCTCCCTCTGTTTTGACCCTCCTCCCATCACTCCAGTAACCCCGTTTCCTAGTTTCTCCGGCGTCTATTACTCTACCTTTTCTGTATCCTATTATATTTGTTAATACCTGATGAAATTGATATGTTGGATTCTTGTTATAATTCTTATTAACATTTAATGATATTGCTGTATTTCGTCAGGGTATATAAGGAGTTTATAGCCTTTAGCCTATTCATCCAACTTGATGAACCTGCCCTGAGGGCTTCTTTTAACTGTGCAAAAATAATGAAGGACGTTTTCCAAAGGAAGGATTAATGGGCTTTACCTTCTTGAGAGGTAGAGTAAATGTAATCAAGTGTAATATAGGTTCACCGAAAATTTTACGGTGTATTGGCTCACTTTACCATCAACAATCATAATTTGGGTATTTGCTATGGTTTATGCCTAAGCAGTTTATCATCTCGGTGTTTGTTTGACGGAGGTTTTCCCATCATATTCATGACTGACATGTTACTTTGCCACCGTAAATGCTTAAATGCATTTGCATAATGTATTCATTCCATATAAAAATTGGAACAAGCTAACAATAAACTGAGGATTAGCCTTAACAGGTAAGAGAAGCTTCAGGTTTGTTGGACACACAATAACACAATGTGGCATAAACACAAGCATAGTACTGATTAAGTAAATAATATTTAACATATTTTTCTTTGTCTACATCTTTTCCCACTTTTATATGGGGTCGATGTTTCTGGTCAGCTTTCTCCATCTACCTCTGTCCCACACCTCATCACCAGTTAACCCCTTTGATTGAAGGTCATCCTTGATACAGTCCACCCACCTTTGCTTTGGTCTCCCTCTTCTTCTCGCTCCCCGTACCTCCATTTCTATCACTCTCCTCCTAATATACTGTACATCTCTTCTCATGACATGACCATACCACCTCAGTCTACTTTCTTGGATCTTATCTGATAGTTTTCTAACTCACGTGGTACCCATAATTACCTCATTCCGTATCTTATCTCTTCTTGTCACCCCACACATCCATCTCAACATTCTCATCTCCACCACATCCATCTTCTTCTCTTCTGTCTTCTTTACATCATTGCCGGTCTCACAACTGTCCTGTGTACTTTACCTTTCAACTTAACCCCTATTTTCCTGTCGCATAGTATTCCTCGCACTTTTTTCCAATTCTTCCATCCTGCTTGTATTCTGTGGTTTATTTCTGCCCCCAGATCACCATCCTCTGCAACTGTTGATCCTAAATACCTGAAATTTTCAACTCTTCTCAATCTCACTCCTTGTAAACTAACTTACCCATACTCGCCATTTTTCAATCTCAAATACTCTGTCTTTTCCTGCTGATCTTCAATCCCCTATTTTCCATTTCTCTTCTCCACTCCTCCAGTTTCTCTTCTACTACCTCTCGCCTAGTGCTACCCAGTATAACATCATCAGCAAAAAGCATACACCAAGGAGACTGATCTCTAATACCTTGTGTTACTACATCCATGACCTGATCAAATAGGTAAGGGCTCAATGCAGACCCCTGATGTACTCCCACATTTACAAGGAAACTTTCTGTTAGGCCTATACTGCTCTCAACATTTGCTTCTGCCCTTTCATACATATCTTGGGTGATTCTTACGTATTTCTTAGGGACTCCCTTTTCTCTCATATATCTCCACAGCTCCTGACGTGGTACTCGATCGTATGCCTTCTCCATGTCAATAAAGACCATATGCAATCCTTTCTGATTCTCCCGATGTGTTTCTATCGTCTGCCTCAAAGCAAATATTGCTTCTACAGTCCCTCTTCCAGGCATGAATCCAAATTGCTCCTCACCAATTGTGGTTTCATCTCTGAGTCTCTTCTCAATGATCTTCTCCCATAATTTCATAGCATGGCTTATCAAGCTTT
>NC_090725.1:243187859-243190359 GCF_036898095.1 Palaemon carinicauda | reverse complement strand
AATAAATTTGTTCAACCTCTATTCAGCCCCTATCCATACAAATCAACTTCTGCGATCTGATTTTCATAGACAATCGAGCGCTCTACCTTCTGTACCAACCGTGTCACACAATTGTACATAATTCCTTTTGTATATATTATGCTTGTATCTGCGCTCTTCCCTCGCACTAAAAAGAACCTGAATGATCATGTCTCCGGTTTTGCTCTGTAACATTGTCTGTCTCTCAAACAGGTTATGTCCTGTTGCCTTGAGGTTTTGTATATAAAGGAGATGTGTTCCTTAATAAACAACTCAGTTGATTGCATCCTGACTTTGAGTTCACAACCCTCTCTCGGCCCGTCACATTGGTGACCCCGGAAGTCGACTCGCTCCCACCGCCTTCCACCCCCACCCCCTCGCCCCTTCATCGTTAGTACTATGACGGACTCTACGGCAGTTGGTGCTGCGGCCGCTCCATTCAAACTTTCATCGTTTGCCAGCGGAGAGGCATTTGCTTGGTTTCAGCGCGCAGTAGTCCAGTTTCATATCAGGGGCATGACTCGCTCAACCACCAAAGCAGATTATGTTCTCGCGGCGATACCCGAGGACACCTTCCCAGAAATATCCGACTGGCTTTGTGAACAAGGAGACACCCCAATAGCGTATGACGCCCTCAAAACATACCTTCTGCAGCAGTACTCGCCGTCGCCAGCCGCCCGTATAGCAAAGCTTTTTCAGCTCTCGCAACAACCGTTGGGGGACCAAAGGGCTTCGCTTGCCCTCAGGGAAATGACCAGTATCGCTCGCCTTCAACCTGCCGCAGACGGCTCTCCTCGTGAGGTGAACCTACTTCGTGCCCTTTGGATACGCCGTTTACCCGAACCTGTACGCGCTGCCATACCCATAAAGGACTTGATGACCAAAGCTGACGCCCTTATGGACAGCCACTTCAAGACCTCCATCAACGCCTCCACCCCTGACGAAGAAGATGCCTATTCAACGTCAACCGAAGCTGACATGAATGCCGTAGGACATACACGGCTACCCCGTGACGTGCCGAAGCAGCGACAAAGCCGCCCACCACCCACCAATCGCTCGCGCCCCAACGAACGACTTCTACAGCCACTTACTACCTCCCATCTGCCGCAGTTTTGCTACTACCACTTCAGATTCGGGGCAACCGCGAAGAAATGTGCCAAGGATTGTCAGTGGCCAAAAAACGTGTAAGTAGGCCATCGCTTGTGGCGGTGGCCTCCCGTGTTTCTGAACTTTTCTTCTTACAGGATGCAGGAACGGGCGTGCGATTTTTGGTAGACACGGGTGCTTGTCGTTCTCTTTTGCCAAGGAAACTCTTCAAGGCATGACGTAGTCTGTCTACATCTGCCGACGTCGGCTTGGTAGCTGCCAACGGATCTGCGATACCCACCTACGGTTACGAGAACCTCCCATTATCGTTCGGAAACGGTAAATTCAATTGGAAGTTTCTCGTTGCTGACGTCACAATGTCAATCCTCGGTGCGGATTTCCTCTCTCATTTCCACCTTCTGGTCGATGTCGGCCACCGACGATTGGTCAACGCAGACTCGTACTTATCGACACCTCTTCAACCCGCCCCCTCTAACCTCGCTCTCCACACCAGCGCACCCACAGATGCCTACGCCCACCTCCTCACGTCGTACCCGGAAGTTTTCCGTCTAGAACTTCGCCAAACGCCCACGGTTCCTGCCAAGCACGGTATTTATCACCAAATCAAGACGACGGGACCCCCAGTCTTCGCAAAATTCAGACGTCTGGCACCGGAACGATTGGCAGCCGCCAAACAGACATTCGCCGAAATGGAGGAAATGGGCCTTTGCCAAAAGGCCTCCAGCCCATGGTCGTCACCCTTACACATCGTTCTGAAGAAAGACGGCTCCCTCCGCCCGTGACCTCCTACCTGCACAAAGCGAAGGTTTTCTCTACGCTCGACCTCCTGAAGGGGTATTATCAGGTGCCTATGAACCCAGAAGACATCCCCAAGACCGCCATCACCACTCCGTTTGGTACACACACCTTCAATTACTCCTGTTTTACCCTTCGTAATGCTGGGGCAACGTTTCAACGTCTCATGGATGGCATCTTAGGGGACCTCCCTTTCTGTGTATGTTATGTGGACGACATACTTGTGTTCTCCTCCTCAAAAGAGGAACACCTCCGTCACCTGCGCATCGTGCTCGACCGCCTGCAACAATACGGCCTTGTAGTCCGGTACGACAAGTGTACCTTTGGCGCCAACGAAGTGTCGTTCTTAGGGCACCGTATCACTCCTGAAGGAGTCCATCCCCTCCCTGAGAAGGTAGCAGCCGTTCAGAACTTCCCCGCGCCCTCGACCGTCAAAGCTCTGCAGGAATTCTTGGGCATGATCAACTATTATCACCGTTTTCTGCCAGCCATTGCCGCCACTCTTGCTCCCCTCTACGCTTCCCTCAAGGGCAAGCCAAAGGACCTGAAGTGGGGTCCCCTTCAAGAAGCAGCCTTCTGC
>NC_090725.1:243154730-243174730 GCF_036898095.1 Palaemon carinicauda | reverse complement strand
CCCTACGGGAGCCCTATACTCTCACGGACGTTAATGTATAAGATCATAATAATCGGAGTTCTTTATTATATGTATTTTAAGGATGTAACTTTAAGTTTACTCTAAGTTTACCTTAAGTTTACTTTAAGTATTTCTATTCCCAGTACCCGGGACTGTTATTTAATACTATTCAATCCCTTATTTATACATCCTTTTCTCATCCCGGGCTCTTCCGGGTTCCTCTTGGAATAGTCTAAGGTTCTCTGCATGTTTAGTCTAAGACTATGCATTTTGCTTTAATTTCAAGGTCCGGACCCTCCAGGGTCCCTTCTAGAGATCTTAATTAGGTGTTCATAGACTATTCCTTTTACAGGTGGTCCGCTGTCAGATGACAGCCTGCGCGGCCGTCCTTCAACAGCCCTGCGGACATGAGGTCTGTAGATCTCATGCCAACTGCGGGGTCCAAATGGATGACCTTATAGTTTGGCACCCCGACAACTGCCTTGTCTGTTACGACCTTGTCACCACCCTCTCTTCGGAATCAGTGAGTCCTCTATAGGTCGTTTTTCTACTTGCATTCATCTTGCTTTATATAATGAACCTTTGGTTATCATTTCTCTCGAGCTCCGTCTCCCGGGTTTGCTAACCATATCCCTGCTCTTTCAGAGTTCTCAAGCAGCTAAGACCACAGCAAGAGCCACCTTGAAAGTTTGGGTAGGCGGCTTCGCCCATAACGTCAAGGCCAAGCAGCCTTACGTTCTTTCTGAAGAATACTGCAACCTGATTTATCCCAACGCGAAATCTTCTGCAGCAGTCCCTATTATCGCCGACATTGCAGCAACCCTTGGCCTTGCTCTTGATCAGGATACTGACCCCGGTGACGACCCCGACCCCATTGAGGACAATGTTGCAGCTCTAAATTTGGACTTAGAACCTATGGTTTTAGACGAACCGGAGCCAGGTAAGGAGGTAGGTGAGGCAGGTGGGTCCGGCGCTAAGACCCCTCTTCTTAGCCCCTCTTTTTCTTCGTCATCTAATACTTCTTCCTTTCTGGGTTTTGATGCGAACCGTGAACCTATCCCAAGATCACACCCGGTTCCTCCCAAGGTTAAGTCTCAGAAGAGACCCTTAGTTAGGACTCACAAGAATCCTAAACTACCCAAAACGACCAAGTCAAAAAAGGCTTCCTTCCCCGGAGCCCCAAGTGGCTCAGCTAGCACCTCCTCTACTTCTCAGGACCCGGGAGTGCAGCCAACTTCCTCAGTTGCCCCGGCAAACTTCGACCCGGTGGCTCTCACTAATATGATGACTCAGATTAGCACAATGCTATCTGCCGTTACCAACAGACTGGACACTTTAGAAGGAGGACTGCCTCAACAACAGCAGTTCCTCATCCCGGACGCCTCAAAACTCCCGCCTTTCACTAAAAATAACCCGTGGAAAATGGCGCTCCACTCCCCTTTCACTGACGGGATGTTGACTATTGAAAGCTTCGGAACCCAGCCCATCGAAGACTTTGAGTTCTTCCCTCCCGGCCTTCAATTCCCCTTCCCCGGCTTCGCCCGGCTGACAGAAGAAGCTCTTGTCCGGCTAGATAAAGTCCCTAAGGAGACCGTTATCTTCCCAAAAGAACACGCTCAGTCTGTTTGGGTTAGAACCCTGAACGAGTGGGGTTGCACGAACACCATGCTAATTCCCCACAAGAGCACTTACACTATGTTTCTTGTGGACGAGCAAACCCCTACTCCTTGCGTCACCAAAATGGTGGACTTAGCTCTTCAGGCAGTGGCCGAAGACTAACCTTTGCCCCAGCTTCGGGAGACAGACCCTACATCTCTTCTGCTCCCATCAGATAACGAATGTTGGCTTAACATCCAGTCAACCTTTACCTCTGGCAAATTATCCGCTGACTGTGCGTCAACGCAATTTAGCGAACGTCTTCCAAGACTTCCCGAAACCTTAATTCGACTCGAGTTCGAGTCCCGGTCTAGATTTGGCAGGAGCCTAAACATCGCGATGATGTCAGAGATGCTTTCCCTCAACTTTGAGGAGGAACACGTCTTTAACCCTTTTATCCCCAATGAACGTACTGGTACGTTACAAAAAACTCATCCCTTTACCCCCATGGACATACTGGTACATCCTTGCAAAAAACTGTTACTTACACTTTTCCATATTTTTTTATAACTTTTTGAGAAACTTCAGGCATTTTCCAAAAGAATGAGACCAATCTGACCTCCTTATGACGAAAATTGAGGCTGTTAGAGCAATTTAAAAAATATATATTGCAAAATGTGCTAGAAAAAAACTCTTGGGGGTTAAGGGTTGGAAAGTTCCAAATAACCTGGGGGTAAAAGGGTTAAGGTCTTGACAAAGGCCACCTTATAATCCTTGTTATCGGATTGCTATGACTTCTTGGTAGCCAAAAGACGTTGCCGTAGGCATGTTTTGTCAGAGGCTACTATCCGCCATGAGCCGAATAAGCTCAATAAAGCCTCCACTTGGGGTCCGGACCTGTTCCCGGAGGGCATGGTCAATTCGGTGTTGAGCGAAGCTGCCAGGGTTAACCAGAGCCTCAAGGTCCGTTGGGGTCTCACTCCCAAACGGAAATTCGAACAGTCAAACGTTCAATCCCGGGTCAGGAAAAGGCTACGTTCTTATAGTTCTGCACAGTTCCGCCAGCAGAATAGCAGTTCTCCCCAGTTCCGCTAACCTCTCCAGGTAGTCCAACCGATCCCGGTTGCTCAGACTATCCAACCCTCCACCTCCAAACCTCAGCCCCAAGAGGAATATGTTCTCGTCCCTAAAAGCCAGATGGCTTCAAGTACGTTCACCTCACCGGCTTACAACCCTACCTAGGAGTTCCGGGGTGCCTCTCAAGGATACCAGCGAGGCAGGGGCCATGGATCAAGAGGTTTCTTTCAGAACAGAGGCAAGGGGAGATATTTCTCCCGTGGAAAGGGATCACGCGGAGGCCGTGGTGGAAAATCCTCCAACTACTGAGAATCTTCAGGTAGGAGGGAGACTTTATGCGTTCAGGAGTCGCTGGAGGTTCAGTCCTTGGGCCTTCAGCATAATATCCAAGGGCCTGGGGTGGAGTTGGATAAAATGGCCTCCACCACCGACCAAATTCCATCAACTCCCGACACCGGATCTGACTCTGTTTACCCAAGATCTATTGCAGAAGAACGCAATCAAAGAAACAAAGCATCAGAAGTTTCAAGGTCGCTTATTCAGCGTCCCGAAGAAAGACTCAGACAACCGAAGAGTCATCCTAGATCTTTCCCGGCTAAACTTGTTCATTCAATGCGACAAGTTTCACATGCTTACCGTCTCGCAGGTACGGGCCTTACTTCCCCGTGGGGCCGTCACCACCTCCATCGATCTTACAGATGCTTACTATCACGTTCCAATAGCGAGACATTTCCGCCCATTCCTAGGATTCAGACTAGGCAACAAGGCTTACGCATTCAAAGTGATGCCTTTCGGGCTCAACATCGCGCCCAGAATTTTCACGAAACTGGCGGAATCAGTAATTCAAGAACTTCGAACCCAAGGGGTCCAAGTCGTCGCATATCTGGACGACTGGCTAATCTGGTCAGACAACGTCAAGGATTGTCTCAGAGCGACAAACAAAGTGATTCAGTATCTTCAGTCTCTGGGATTCCAAATCAATTTCAAAAAGTCTCGCCTAACTCCGGAAACCAAGTTTCAGTGGCTGGAATTACAGTGGGACCTACGCTCTCACACCCTATGTCTTCCCAGATCCAAGAGAATAGAGATTGCGAAGAATACCAAACGCTTTCTCAGGCAAAAGATAACATCCAGAAGGAATCAAGAAAAGATCCTAGGATCCCTACAATTCGCTTCAGTGACAGACCTTCCACTGAAAGCGAAACTGAAGGACATAAACTGGGTTTGGCGCTCCAGAGCGAACAACAAATTTCGAGACAAGAAGACCCGTCTTCCTCCCATTCTTCGGAAGAGGCTTCTCCCATGGACAACCACCAAGAGCCTATCGAAATCAGTTCCGTTACAGTACCCTCCTCCAAAGATAGTCATCCACACGGATGCCTCCCTATCAGGTTGGGGAGGTTATTCCCAACACAGGAAGGTTCAGGGCCTTTGGTCCACAATGTTCCAACAGTTCCATATAAATGTCCTAGAAGCCATGGCGGTCTTACTAACTTTAAAACTTCTTTCCCCGGCCAAGAAGCGACACCTGAGACTAGTTCTTGACAACGAAATCATAGTCCGTTGCCTAAACAGAGGAGGCTCCAAGTCAAGCACCATCAACCATGTGATGGTAGCGATCTTTTCCCTAGCAGCCTCAAACCAATGGCACCTATCAGCTGTCCATCTGGCTGGAGTTCGGAACGTTGTGGCAGACGCACTCTCAAGGACGACCCCGTTGGAGTCAGAATGGTCACTAGATCGAAAATCGTTTCGGTGGATCCTCTCCCAGGTCCCGGACCTCCAGGTAGATCTCTTCGCGACGGAGTCCAACCACAAACTAAAATGTTATGTGGCTCCCAACCTGGACCCTCGGGCTTACGCCACAGATGCCATGTGTCAGAACTGGAACACCTGGGAAAGGATTTATCTTTTCCCACCGGTGAACCTATTGATGAAGGTGCTGGACAAACTTCGAACCTTCAAAGGTCAAGTAGCCCTGGTAGCCCCCAATTGGCCCAAGAGCAATTGGTTTCCTCTTTTACTGGAGCTGAGTCTCCGCCCTCGCCAGATTCCCAACCCGACTTTGACTCAAATAGTACAAACGCGCACTGTGTTCGCTTCCTCAAACATTCAGAACGCCCTAACTTTATGGACTTCATGAAGTTTGCGGCCCAAAAAGGGGCTAACATAGATCCCCAGAATACTTTATTCTTAGAATCAGATAAGAGAGACTCCACTCTTCATCAATATGACTCAGCAGTCAAAAAACTAGCAAAGTTTTTGAAGGATTCTAATGTTGTCTTTATGACATTAAACCTAACGGTTACCTTTTTCAGAACCTTGTTTTAGTCAGGTTTGGCAGCTGACACTATTACTACCATCAAGTCTGCCTTGAAGAAAATTTTCCTGGTCGGGTTTAATATAGATCTAACAGACTCATTGCTAGCTTCAATTCCAAGAGCCTGTGCCAGACTGAAACCATCCATTCGTCCTAGCTCGGTTTCCTGGTTTCTCAATGATGTTCTTAAACTGGCGTCAGAAACCATCAATGACTCATGTGAGTATATACCTCTGCTCAGAAAAACTCTATTTCTTATGAGTTTAGCATCCTGCGCTAGAATTTCGGAATTAGCTGCCTTGTCAAGAGATCCAGGCAACATTGAGTTCCTTCCATCAGGAGAAGTTCTCCTCTCCCCAGACAAAGTCTTCTTGGCCAAAAATGAAGACCCTCAGAACAGATGGTCCTCCTGGAAAATTATCCCGCTCCCTCAGGATCCCTCCCTGTGTCCTGTCACCACTCTAAAGTCCTTTCTATCGAGGACTTCCTATAAGACCTCAGGGCCCTTGTTTGTTAGAGAGCAGGGAGGGACTATAACTTTAAAAGGGATCAGGCAACAGATTTTGTATTTTATCAAACAGGCTAATCCTGAGTCTTTCCCTCACGTCCATGACATACGGGCGGTAGCAACCTCGATAAATTTTTTTCATCACATGAACTTTGCAGATCTTACTAAATATACCGGACGGAAATCCCCGTCAGTGTTCAGACGGCACTATCTTAAACATCTAGAGGCCCTTAAACTTGCTACCGTAGCCGCAGGGAGCGTGGTATCCCCCGAACAAATTAATTCCTAATTAATTCCTAAATTTACTATGTCTTGCCATCTTCTTCCTCTTACCTGCCTCACTCACAGTTCCTACCTGAGTTCAGTTTGTTATGTCACACCCAAGGGTGTCCCCATGTCTTAGGATATTGTTTATCTCTATTACTAATTATCAAATTTACATTTTGTCCTGCGAACTGTATTCCTTTTATATCCAGTTTTATATGGTATTATCTAAGATGTTCTGATCTCTGATCATAATTTTGATTATCAAGTTTATTTTTACATTTTGCCATCCCTTCCTGGGATATACCTTGTCAGTTTTTGATGTTATGAGAAGACTATCGTCTACTACTACAACTCTTGATTAAACTACTGTTATGTTATTTTGATTTTAAATCGTTCCCTCATATATGCTGAAGTTTGGGTTCGTTTCTCTTGTACTATTTCACTGGCCGGCACAGGTTGAGCCCAGAAAAGGGATTTTGACGGAGGAAAAATCTATTTCTGGGCGAGAGACCTGTGCCGCCCAGTGAAACCACCCTAGTTGTCCCTCCCTGATCAGACCCCAAACTTAGGGTGCTATGGAGAGTGTTGGACAAGCATGGGTGGAGTTGGTAGTACTGGCCTGTGCGGCAGTTGTTGAACGGCACCTCCCTATTGAGGGATTCTGAAGAGGAAATGTCTAAATGGTGCGAGACCTCTGATTATATTACGCCCCAGTTTATACCGACACCAATAGTTGAGCGAGCTAGTTCAACCTAGCATTCCTATGCATTTTTTTCTCTGGTAATATTATAGCAGTTATTTACCTTAGAAATGGTGCTAAAGGAGCATTTCACTGGGCAGCACAGGTCTCTCGCCCAGAAATAGATTCTTCCTCCGTCAAAATCCCTTATATATATATATAGATATATATATATATATAGATATATATATATAGATATATATATATATAGATATATATATATAGATATATATAGATATAGATATATATAGATATAGATATAGATATATATATATATAGATATATATATATATAGATATATATATATATATATATATATATATATATATATATATATATATATATATATATATATATATATAGATATATATATATATATATATATATATATATATATATATATAGATATATATATATATATATAGATATATATATATATATAGATATATATATATATATATATATATATATATATATATATAGATATATATATATATAGATATATATATATATATATATAGATATATAGATATATATATATATAGATATATATATATATAGATATATATATATATATATATATAGATATATATATATATATAGATATATATATAGATATATATATATAGATATAGATATATATATATAGATATATATATATATATATATATATATATATATATATATATATATATATATATATATATATATATATATATATATATATATAGATATATATATATATATATATATATATAGATATATATATATATATATATATATAGATATATATATATATATATATATATAGATATATATATATATATATATATATAGATATATATATAGATATAGATATATATATATATATATATATAGATATATATATATATAGATATATATATATATATATATATATAGATATATATATATATAGATATGTTATTTTCATTAGTAAAATAAATTTTTGAATATACTTACCCGATGATCATGTAGCTGTCAACTCCGTTGCCCGACAGAAATCTACGGACGGGATACGCCAGCGATCGCTATACAAGAGGGGGGTGTACTCACCAGCGCCATCTGTGGTCAGGTACTCCAGTACTTCTTGTCAACACCACCTCAATTTTTTCCTCGGTCCACTGGTTCTCTATGGGGAGGAAGGGTGGGTCAATTAAATCATGATCATCGGGTAAGTATATTCAAAAATTTATTTTACTAATGAAAATAACATTTTTCAATATTAATCTTACCCGATGATCATGTAGCTGATTCACACCCAGGGAGGTGGGTGAAAACCAGTATACATGTTAATCAAGAAGCTAAGTATCCCGTATTTCATTTTTATTAGTTATTCAAAATAACAAATAAAACGATAAGTACCTGGTAAGGAAGTCGACTTGAACCATTACTCTGCCTTTAATAAGTACGTCTTCCTTACTGAGCGCAGCGGTCCTCTTAGGAGGCTGAACGACTCTTAGGTGCTGAAGTATAAAGGGCTGCAACCCATACTAAAGGACCTCATCACAACCTCTAACCTAGGCGCTTCTCAAGAAAGAATTGACCACCCGCCAAATCAACTAGGATGCGGAAGGCTTCTTAGCCTACCGTACAACCCAAAACAACAATAAAAGCATTCAAGAGAAAGGTTAAAAAGGTTATGGGATTATGGGAATGTAGTGGCTGAGCCCTCACCTACTACTGCACTCGCTGCTACGAATGGTCCCAGGGTGTAGCAGTTCTCGTAAAGAGACTGGACATCTTTGAGATAGAATGATGCAAACACTGACTTGCTCCTCCAATAGGTTGCATCCATAACACTCTGCAGAGAACGGTTCTGTTTGAAGGCCACTGAAGTAGCCACAGCTCTCACTTCATGTGTCCTTACCTTCAGCAAAGCAAGGTCTTCTTCCTTCATATGAGAATGAGCTTCTCTAATCAGAAGCCTTATGTAGTAAGAAACTGCGTTCTTAGACATAGGCAGTGAAGGTTTCTTAATAGCACACCATAAGGCCTCCGATTGTCCTCGCAAGGGTTTTGACCTTTTAAGATAGTACTTAAGAGCTCTGACAGGGCAAAGTACTCTCTCCCGTTCGTTACCCACCATGTTGGAAAGGCTAGGTATTTCGAACGATTTAGGCCAAGGACGTGAAGGAAGCTCGTTTTTAGCCAAAAAACCGAGCTGTAAGGAACATGTAGCCGTTTCAGATGTGAAACCTATGTTCCTGCTGAAGGCGTGAATCTCACTTACTCTTTTGGCTGTTGCAAGGCAAACGAGGAAAAGAGTTTTTAGAGTGAGGTCCTTGAAAGAGGCTGACTGGAGAGGTTCAAATCTTGATGACATAAGGAACCTTAGGACTACGTCTAGATTCCAGCCTGGAGTGGACAACCGTGCAGATCTTTGTTGGTGGAAAGATCCAAGCCTCTGTGGCGGAAAACCGCTGCCAACATACTTCTGTACCCCTTGATCGTAGGAGCTGATAGAGATCTAACATTCCTAAGATGCAACAGGAAGTCAGCAACTTGGGTTACAGTGGTACTGGTAGAGGAAACTGCATTGGCTCTGCACCAGCTTCGGAAGACTTCCCACTTAGATTGATAGACTCTGCGAGTGGATATCCTCCTTGCTCTGGCAATCGCTCTGGCTGCCTCCTTCGAAAAGCCTCTAGCTCTTGAGAGTCTTTCGATAGTCTGAAGGCAGTCAGACGAAGAGCGTGGAGGCTTGGGTGTACCTTCTTTACGTGAGGTTGACGCAGAAGGTCCACTCTTAGAGGGAGAGTCCTGGGAACGTCGACCAGCCATTGCAGTACCTCTGTGAACCATTCTCTTGCAGGCCAAAGGGGAGCAACCAACGTCAGCCGTGTCCCTTTGTGAGAGACGAACTTCTGAAGAACCTTGTTGATGATCTTGAACGGCGGGAATGCATACAGGTCGAGGTGGGACCAGTCCAGCAGAAAGGCATCCACGTGAACTGCTGCCGGGTCTGGAATCGGGGAACAGTACAATGGGAGCCTCTTGGTCATCGAGGTAGCGAACAGATCTATAGTTGGCTGACCCCACAGGGCCCAAAGTCTGTTGCACACGTTCTTGTGAAGGGTCCACTCTGTGGGGATGACTTGACCCTTCTGGCTGAGGCGATCTGCCGTAACATTCATATCGCCCTGAATGAACCTCGTTACCAGCGTGAGGTTTCGACTTTTTGACCAAATGAGGAGGTCCCTTGCGATCTCGAACAGCTTCCTCGAATGAGTCCCTCCCTGCTTGGAGATGTACGCCAAGGCTGTGGTGTTGTCGGAGTTCACCTCCACCACCTTGTTTAGCTGGAGGGACTTGAAGTTCATTAAGGCCAGATGAACTGCCAACAACTCCTTGCAATTGATATGAAGCGTTTCCTGTTCCTGGTTCCATGTCCCCGAGCATTCCTGTCCGTCCAATGTCGCGCCCCAGCCCGAGTCTGATGCGTCCGAGTAGAGATGATGGTCGGGGGTCTGAACAGCTAACGAGAGACCCTCCTTGAGAAGAATGCTGTTCTTCCACCACGTTAGAGTAGCCCTCATCTCTTTGGAAACAGGAATAGAGACCGTCTCGAGCGTCATATCCTTGTTCCAGTGAGCTGCCAGATGGTACTGAAGGGGGCGGAGGTGGAGTCTCCCTAACTCGATGAACAGGGCTAGCGATGAAAGAGTCCCTGTTAGACTCATCCACTGCCTCACCGAGCATCGGTTCCTCCTCAGCATGCTCAGGATGCACTCCAGGGCTTGGTTGATTCTTGGGGCCGACGGAAAAGCCCGAAAAGCTCGACTCTGAATCTCCATCCCCAGGTAAACGATGGTTTGGGAAGGAACGAGCTGGGACTTTTCTAAATTGACCAAGAGGCCCAGTTCCTTGGTCAAATCCAAAGTCCATCTGAGACTCTCCAGACAGCGACGACTTGTGGGAGCTCTTAAAAGCCAGTCGTCTAAATAAAGGGAGGCTCTGATGTCTGCCAAGTGAAGGAATTTCGCAATATTCCTCATCAGTCGCGTAAACACAAGAGGTGCCGTGCTCAGGCCAAAGCACAGGGCTTGGAACTGGTACACAACCTCTCCAAAGACGAATCTCAGAAAAGGTTGGGAGTCTGGATGGATGGGAACGTGAAAGTAGGCGTCTTTCAGATCTAACGAGACCATCCAGTCCTCCTGCCTGACCGCTGCTAGGACCGACTTCGTCGTCTCCATTGTGAACGTCTGCTTGGTGACATAAGCATTGAGCGCACTGACGTCCAGCACCGGTCTCCAACCTCCTGTCTTCTTGGCCACCAGGAAGAGACGGTTGTAAAAGCCCGGGGATTGATGGTCCCGGACTATCACCACTGCCTCCTTCTGTAGCAGGAGCGACACCTCTTGATGTAACGCTAGCCTCTTGTCCTTCTCCTTGTAGTTGGGAGAGAGGTTGATGGGAGATGTGGTCAGAGGGGGATTGCGGCAGAACGGAATTCTGTAACCCTCCCTTAGCCACTTGACAGACTGAGCGTCTGCACCTCTGCTCTCCCAGGCTTGCCAGAAGGTCTTGAGTCTGGCTCCTACAGCTGTCTGGAGAGGAAGGAAGTCAAAGCTTGCTTTTCGTGGACTTGGCACCTTTCTTGGACTTGCCCCGGTGACTGTCTGCACGGGTACTTCCTCTACTGGGGGCTCTGCCACGAAAGGGCGGAATGAATCTGGTAGCAGGTGTATCAGCCACAGGGGTGCGGTAAGATCTCGGCACGGAAGGTAAGGTTTTAGCCTTACGTGCTGAAGAGGCCATGAGGTCATGCGTATCTTTCTGGATAAGAGCCGCAGCCATCTCCTTGATTAACTCCTCCGGAAACAGGAACTTGGAGAGAGGAGCAAACAGCAACTGTGACCTCTGGCAAGGGGTGATACCAGTCGATAAGTAGGAGCATAGATGTTCCCTTTTCTTGAGGACTCCTGAGACAAAAATAGACGCAAGTTCGCCAGAACCATCGCGAATTGCTTTGTCCATACTGGACATGATCAGCATGGCCGAGTCTTTGTCAGAAGGGGCAGTCTTCCTGCTTAAGGCCCCCAGGCACCAATCGAGGAAGTTAAAAATTTCGAAGGCGCGAAAGACTCCCTTCATCAAGTGGTCCAGATCAGAAAAAGTCCAGCAGACCTTCGAGCGTCTCATAGCCGACCTGCGGGGAGAGTCAACCAAACTTGAGAAGTCGGCCTGGGCAGAGGCAGGAACCCCCAAGCCAGGTTCCTCTCCCGTGGCATACCAGACGCCCGACTTAGAAGCCAGCTTAGGAGGAGGAAACACAAAAGAGGTCCTTCCCAGTTGCTGCTTGGACTGCAACCAATCCCCTAAAACCCTCAAAGCTCTCCTTGATGATCTGGCGAGGACAAGCTTGGTGTAGGCAGACGTAATAGGCTGCATGCCTAGAGAAAACTCGGATGGAGGAGAACGAGGGGTTGCAGATACGAAGTGTTCAGGGTATAACTCTCTGAACAGAGCCAGGACCTTGCGAAAGTCTAAGGAAGGCGGCGAAGACTTGTGTCCCTCCACATCAGAAGTAGGATCATCCAGGTGAGCAGCTTCATCCTCAGAAACCTCAACGCCTGAGAGTTGAGTAGCGAGAGGTAACGGTAGAACGGCAGGCTGAATGGCTGAATCCTGCAGAACGGGTGCATGCGCACTTGCGGATCCATCATCATGCCTCTGCTGGAGAGACTGAGGGCTGGCAATGACAAAGTCAGGAGGCTGGGGTGAGGGAGGTTCTGCGGTGGTCTGAGGAGCAAGCGTAGTCAGAAGCGAATGCTGGAAGGCATGAGGCTCATGCTGCATAGAATGCGGCTGCTGTATGGTAAGAGGCTCGTGCTGCATGCGTTGAGGAGGCTGCCTCATAGCATGAGGCTCCTGCCTCAAGGGTTGCGCCTGCCTCAAGGGTTGAGGAGGTTGCTGCGCAGAGTGAGGCTCCTGCCTCAAGGATTGAGGAGGTTGCCGCATAGCATGAGGCTGCTGCCTCATGGGTAGAGGAGGTTGCCGCATAGCATGAGGCTCCTGCCTCATGGGTAGAGGAGGTTGCCGCATAGCATGAGGCTCCTGCCTCAAGGGTTGAGGAGGTTGCCGCATAGCAAGAGGCTCCTGCCTCAAGGGTAGAGGAGGTTGCTGCATAGTGCTGGAACCTGGCAACTCCCAATGCGGCAGCTCACGCATGGAAGCAGGAGGAGCCTCAAGAACATACGTCTGGCAGGGAGGACTGCGCAGAGGTGGAGGAGCGCTCGCAGGAGGAGGTGTGTTAACCTTCTCTGCCTGATACTCCTGCATCAAAGCCGCAAGCTGAGACTGCATAGTCTGCAGCATAGACCACTTGGGGTCCACAGAAGTTGGAGCAGAGGCCTGTTGAGGCACCGCTTTACCTCTCTTAGGAGGTGTGCAGTCATCAGATGACTGCGGCGAGTCCGAACTGGCCCAGTGGCTACACCTGGGCCGTTGGACTAGCTCGGACGGGACCTTACGTTTGAGAGGTCGTGAGACCTGGGTCCACCGTTTCCTCCTGGAAACCTCTTCCGCAGACGAGGAATTTAAGGGCTCAATCGTCTGGGAGTGGAAGTGACGATCTCTATCAGATACGCCCGCAACCACTGAGGATACAACTGTGCGCCGATCAAGGCCTGCCGAACCCTTTTGCCCTTCGACGTTGCTTCTCCCCTGGGCTTGGGAGCTTGCAAGAGGTCCCGGACTGGGAGGACGACTGGCACGCACAGAAGTATCCTCATGCGCAACACTGACACTGACACTAGGCACAGCACTGGCACTAACACTTCCCACTGCACTCTTCACTTTAAGTTCCTTGACATCTGCCAAGAGAAGATTGTGGTCACTAACTAAAGACTCCACCTTATCACCAAGAGCCTGAATGGCACGCAACATATCCGTCATATCAGGCTGAGCACTCGTAGTAGGTTCGGGGGTCACCACCACAGGGGAAGGAAAAGGTTGAGGGTCATGGGGGGAGGAATAAACCAAAGAGCGAGAAGAACTCCTCCTAACTCTCTCCCTCTCTAACCTAGTTGTATATTTGAGGAATTCATTAAATTCGAATTCCGAAAGCCCGGCACATTCCCCACATCGATCTTCCAACTGACAGGATTTTCCCCTACAGTCGGAACAAACGGTGTGAGGATCAACAGAGGCCTTCGGAAGACGCCTATTACAAGTCCTAACACTACATCGCCTAATTTTAGGAGCTTGAGAGTGGTCGGACATCTTGAATTTAGAGAACAGTCAAGGGGGAATTCCAAAGTAAAGCAAAGATCGTTAACCAATAAATCAATTTAATTCCAAAAGCTATCTAAGCTAAGGGAAAAGCTTCCTGTACAGCGAAGGCTAAATTTTAGAGCAAATACTTCACCAAAACCGTGAACAAAGACTCCAAAATCAACAGCGTATCCATGTAGGTCTTGCCGGCGGCACGACAGAGGAAAAATTGAGGTGGTGTTGACAAGAAGTACTGGAGTACCTGACCACAGATGGCGCTGGTGAGTACACCCCCCTCTTGTATAGCGATCGCTGGCGTATCCCGTCCGTAGATTTCTGTCGGGCAACGGAGTTGACAGCTACATGATCATCGGGTAATATTAATATTGAAAAATATATATATATATAGATATATATATATATATAGATATATATAGATATATATATATAGATATATATATATAGATATATATATATATATATAGATATATATATATATAGATATAGATATATATATATATATATAGATATGTATATATATAGATATATATATATATAGATAGATATAGATATGTATATATATAGATATATATATATATATATATATATATATATATATATATATATATATATATATATATATATATATATATATATATATATACAGTGAACCCTCGTTTATCGCGGTAGATAGGTTCCAGACCCGGCCGCGATAGGTGAAAATCCGCGAAGTAGTGACATCATATTTACCTATTTATTTAACATGTATATTCAGACTTTTAAAACCTTCCCTTGTACGTAGTACTGTTAACAAACCACCCTTTAATGTACAGAACACTTAATGCATGTACTACAGCACCCTAAACTAAAACAGGCACAAATATTAAAGGCGATTTTATATCGTGCGTTTCCTAAACACCTAAAAAGCACGATAAAAAATGGCAACCAATGTTTTGTTTACGTTCATCTCTGATCATAATGAAGAAACAAACTCATTTAGTGTACACATATATGTATAGGTTAGTTTTTGCATCGATTATATTGATTATACAGTATGTTGATTTTTTTATTACCAATGTTTTACGTACTTAATTTTTCTTAGGACTTCCAAATGAAATGTTTTTCTTTATGACGCCGCCTGAAACGACGGCGTCATAAAGTACTGTACGCTCAGTAAACAACCACGCTCAGAACAAAGAAGGCATTTAACGCGCATGATGAAAGTGATAAATAATGATATTTACAGTAAAAGCATTCACAAAATATGTTATTAGTACAAATATAATTTACCGTATCTATATAAAATCATACAGTACATACTGTACGTAAAAAAGCAGGAAAACAATTTGAGAGAGAGAGAGAGAGAGAGAGAGAGAGAGAGAGAGAGAGAGAGAGAGAGAGAGAGAGACAGAGACAGACAGAGAGAGAGAGAGAGAGAGAGAGAGAGAGAGAGAGAGAGAGAGAGAGAGAGAGAGAGAGAGAGAGAGATTGTTTTACGTACGTACAAATGTAAATTTTAAACAAAAAAAATATGATAGGTTACAACATGTAGACTTTTAAAACCTTCCCTTTAACTTAATGCATACAGTATAAACTATAAAACAGGCACAAATATTAGAATGTGAGAATATTAAAGTAAAAAATAAAGATTGTTACTGTACTCAACACCAAAGAAGTTCAAGAAAAACTTGAATGATGATGGCGATGAATTTGCTGCACAGTAGAAATGATGATGATGAAGCTGATGATGTGTTCTACTGTGCAGCCAGGTAGTATTTTACGTCTCTTCAGACGGAGGTGTCTTTTCCTGGGACACCTCTTCAACTTCTTCCTGGGAAACTTCTTCAATTTCTTCCGAAGGCGTGCTAGCAGGAGGAACTGGCTCTTTTTTGCGAGGCTGGAAGAACATTGTGATCGGAAGTTGTTACCGCTGCTTCTTTTTTCGATCTAAGAGCATCTTGTAGGGAGTCATTAGGTCATCAACCTTGTTGCAGAATTGCATCGACCGAACCATATCCTCGTCCCACTCTTGCAACATTTCTTTCAACTCCTTCGCATGGTTGCAGGCCTTGGCAAGCCGTTCTGATGTTAAGCCCGTTTCTTCGACATTTTCTTGGGTCTCTTCCTGGGTTTCACTCTCTTATTCGCTTGCCGATTTCGTCAGGTCTTCGAGGTCTGCGTTAGTTAGGGGCTGGGAATGGCAGTCCAACAACTCGTCGACGTCTTCAGTCGTCATGTCGCCAAACCCGTCACCTCCAATTATGGCAGTCAACTGCACAGATTTGCGTATTGCAGAGTGTTGGATTTCAGCAGGTGTAAATCCCTCGTTGTCGTAAACAATCTGGGGCCACAACTTCTTCCAGCTCGCATTCACGGTTGCAGGTTTCATCTCTTGCAGTGCCTTCTGAATATTCTGCAGGCACGTGGCTATGGTGTACTGCTGCCAGTACGCCTTCAAGTTAAAATCTTCATCCTCATCGTCTTGGGCAGCATCCACACACGCAACGAGGTCCGCCAAGGTATTCTTCGTGTAGAGGGCCTTGAACGCCCTGATAACCCCCTGGTCCATCGGTTGAATTAATGACGTGGTGTTGGGTGGCAGGAACTCAACCTGAATGCCCTCATGCGACAGGTCAGTTGCGTGTCCACCAGCGTTATCCATAAGGAGAAGGATCTTGAATGGCAAGCCCTTCTCTAAGAGATATTTGCTGACTTGCGGGATAAAACACTGATGGAACCAGTTGGAGGTCAGCATCTTCGTAATCCATGCTTTTTGATTATGCATCCAGTTATTTTTATTTTTCAAAGCGCGAGGATTTTTCGACTTATAAATAAGCCCCGGCTTTAGCAAAAATCCAGCAGCATTGACACACATCACGAGGGTAACGCGATCCTTGAATGCTTTAAAGCCAGAGGCTTTGGCTTCCTCTTTGAACAGGAAAGTGCGCGACGGCATTCTCTTCCAAAACAAGCCGGTCTCATCCATATTAAAGACTTGTTCCGGCTTATATCCACCTTCGGCGATAATATTCTTGAATGTCTGGTTCGCGTAAGTTTCAGCAGCGGCAGTGTCAGCTGAAGCAGCCTCGCCATGCAGGGAAACGCTTTTCAGGGCGAAGCGTTTCTGAAACTTCGCGAACCATCCTTTGCTGGCGGAAAAACGTTGTTTCTGAGGCTGGGAATCAGTGGATGTCCCTGGTTGAGGATCATCTGCATCATCATCTTCTTCAGCATGGTTGCCGTCGTCGTCTTGAGGTTCCTTTGCAGCAAAATTCTCATACAAGCTCAAAGCCTTTGTTCAGATGGTGTTCGTATCCAAGGCTATGTTCTTCTTCCGGCAGTCGGCAATCCACACAGCTAAAGCACCTTCCATGCGTACGATCGTTTTATTACGCGTTGTAACGACTCGCTTCGCTGATCTGCTAAAGATGATTGCAGCCGTCTTTCTAATGTTCGCCTCGTACTTCTTGATATAACGAACAGTAGATTCGTTGATTCCAAAATGGCGCGCCGCGGCCGCGTAACTTCTACCGTCTTTTAACATATCCAGAAGCGTAACCTTCTCAGCAATCGTCATCATCCTTCGGTGGCGTTTAGGCTCACTACCAGCCTTAGTAGAAGCAGAACGCTTGGGAGGCATTGTACAGTAGGATTTGACAAAAAGTTCAACTTAAAAAGGTCGCACACAGCACAAATTAAACTTCACAAACTTAAGAACGTCTACTCAGCGATACGCGGTAAGAGAAAGTGGACAACCCGGGCCCGCGAGAACCTAGATGCTGGAAGCTGGAGATGCGGGCAAAACGCCAATCACAGGCTAGATAACAAAACTAGAGTTCTGATTCGTCATCTATCAGTGCTTGAACCAATCACAACCCGTCTTACAGTATATGATGCGTAGGTTACCAACTCAAAGTACAAGATACCCCGCGCATACCGTACGTACAGTATTAATAATAATAATAATAAATAATGATAATAATACAGTACTGTAATAATAATAATAATGATAATAATAACAATCATAATTTTATTAACAACAACAACAATAATAATAATAATAACAATAATAATAATAGCTTTACGTATGCTATTTTATTCTTTTGTAGGATGTGTGTGTCTCTCTCTCTCTCTCTATCTCTCTCTCTCTCTCTCTCTCTCTCTCTCTCTCTCTCTCTCTCTCTCTCTCTCTCTCTCTCGTACGCTTATTCGAAATGTGATTTTTGCAACAAAGAATATTATTGGATGCAGTACTACGTACGTATACATACAAAAGATTCATGGAAAAGAAGCACATCCATTACATTTGTAGTACAGTAGTAGCCATCAGCAGCCTTACACCATTCTAATATTGTATGACTGCATCTGATTTGCGTTTCATGTTCGATTTAATTTTACTACGTACTGTATACAGTACTGAATTATCGTATGATAATAATACAGTAATAATAATAATAATAATGATAATAATAATAACAATAATAATTTTATTAACAACAACAACAATAATAATAATAATAACAATAATAATAATAGCTTTACGTATGCTATTTTATTCTTTTGTAGGATTCTCTCTCTCTCTCTCTCTCTCTCTCTCTCTCTCTCTCTCTCTCTCTCTCTCTCTCTATCTCTCTCTCTCTCTCTCTCGTACGCTTATTCGAAATGTGATTTTTGCAACAAAGAATATTATTGGATGCAGTACTACGTACGTATACATACAAAAGAATCATGGAAAAGATGCACATCCATTACATTTGTAGTACTGTACAGTAGTAGCCATCAGCAGCCTTACACCATTCTAATATGGTATGACTGCATCTGATTTGCGTTTCATGTTCGATTTAATTTTACTACGTACTGTATACAGTTCTGTATTATCGTATGATCACATTCTCTTTTCGTGTTTTATTTCTTTCTGTGCTGAATTATATATCATATGTAATGCAATGAACAATCAGTAAGAGCAGATATTACTAATTACAGTATTAATGGAATTACAGGTAACGAAATATCGTATTTGGGGGTCTTCAGATTTCGCGGTATTTTCGAAATTTCAGGAAAATCCGCGATATGTATATATATATGGGTTATGGAAAAAAACCCGCGAAGTGGTGAATCCGCGATGGTCGAACCGCGAAGTAGCGAGGGTTCACTGTATATCATATATAAACTAAACGATATTGGCATCAATGACCTTAGATGTCAGGATGCCTGAAAACTTTAAATCAATCAGTCAATCAATCTCTCTCTCTCTCTCTCTCTCTCTGCCCTACAGATATTACCCTCTTCTGAACTCCTGATTGAGCGAATTTTCTTCTTCCTTATGTTAGCAAGATGTTGAAATTGTCTTTAACTGTTTGAAATGATAAAATTCTTGCCGAAAACGAGAAAAAAAAAAAAAACGTAAAAATGAGTGAATGTCAGAGGTCAAACTCAGGCATGTACTCTGAGGTCTGTGGTAGGACTGAAGGGCGAAGTGTGTACTTTACAGTGCCATTGTTCACAATTTCTTTTACATTAAAATTTAATAATAATTATCAAAATTTTCAATAACAGAAGTACTGCATTTTCTTGTAGTGAACAATGTTTATGATTTATCGAGTTACTCTTACTAATTACCCTGTAACTATAAATGTAAGAGAAATTTTGACAAAATATTTTGTATACGCATTCTCCATTGCCATACGAAGCTCAGTGAATTTTTCAGGATTTTGTGTTTTTCTTCCTGTACCCCCATATATTGGCATTCCGGCTGGGCCCCTAAAGAGGGTGCAACATAACATTGCTTATAAAAAAATCAGACTTCTTTATTCAAGATTATTCATTTTGGATCAAAGACTTTTGACCAATAATTATTTCCAAGAAGGGAAATCAATATTTCTAAAATTCACCAAATAACTTACAGTATCATTAACTTCAATCAAGAATGTTTCCCTTTTTAAATGATTCAATCTTCTCTTCACAATTTGTAAGTCTCAATAGGCCAGGGGTTCTATTTAAGGTGATGACTAGCAATTTGTAAACTTTTATTGTTAATGACTAGAACATTTTTTCATGATACACAAAATATAATTAGATATGGGTACATTCATGTCAGTGACTATTCATAATAACGGCATGGCACAATGGGCAATGAGATCTCATTGTCATATCTTGTTCCAAAGCAGAATGACTGCATGACTGACAGGTCCATACAGAAGTCATATCCATTATAGGTCTGCCTGTAACAATGCAAGTTGGGAATCGAGTGTTAC
>NC_090725.1:243094730-243147230 GCF_036898095.1 Palaemon carinicauda | reverse complement strand
TAGATAATTTGTATTTTTCCTAACTATACAAACCTTAGCTATTTACATGGGGTAATTACTTCGGCGTAGCTGAATGACGAGCCATAAGAATTTTAACAGTGCGTGCTCCACTTTACTTAGAGGTAGGACTTATCTTGGGGGACAGGGCTGGCGGGCAAATATGTATAAATAGCTAAGGTTTGTATAGTTAGGAAAAATACAAATTATCTACGAATTTGTAATTTGTTCCGTAACTGAAATACAAACCACGCTATTTACATGGGGTGACTTAACCCTTAGGAAGGGTGGTAAGTCCCTGCCATACTGGCTTTGGCTTGCCCGGGGATTCCATATTAGAGCGTTTAAGTACTCGGACAATAGGGAATCCCTGCTCCTTGCTAGCGGTTGTGAAACTGCCGCAGCCTACGTAAGGTGTGTGCGAAGGTGAAAAGTGACTTGTCCTAGGAAGTTGACCTGGAGTTCCTCAGAAGGAAATCTAGGCTAGGACTCTCCCAATACCACCTCGTCAGGGTATGGGTACATGACAGTATTACACTTAATACTAGGAACACAAGGAAGCATGGTCTACCTGCAGTGGTTTGAGGTCAGCTGTGCAGAGAACCCAGGATGCTGCTTTTTCCAAGGGAGGAGAGGATGAAGAAAAGAATAAGAGCCAGACAGATCTTTTCATTCATGCAGACTAACACCAGGTAACAATGCCCTCAACCTTCTGCTACTTGTCCATTAAGGAGCCTGAGGTTTAGACCAGCTGTTGTGCAGCCACCACAGGGCCGACAGAAAACGTATCGAGCCTCCTGTGGGTCACGTCTTGCAGGTAGTGGGCCGTGAAGGTGGTCTGACCCCCGCTTGCAGGACCTGCATCACTGAATGATACTTCATGAAGGGTAGGGACGTAGCTACGCCCTTGACATCATGCGCTCTAGGGTGATGTGACGGAGGAGGGTCAGGATTCAAGGCCAGGTGTATTACCTTGTGAATCCAGGCTGAGATGGTATTCCTAGTGACCCTTCTCTTCATTTTCCCAGTGTCCATGAACCAGGCTTGAATCAAACCTGGGGACGAACTGCAGCTGTTCTCTTAAGACACAACCTCAGACTCCCTACTGGCAAGGTAGGAGATGGTCTGGGTCATCTGTTACAGGACGGAGACTCGAAACCTGGAAAGAGTCGAACCACGGGTCCGGCACTCCCGGGTTCTGAGTCTTGGCAACAAACCTCAGGGAAGAACCTGAATGTTACCTCCCCCTATCCCCTTGGCCGAGGCTAAGGCTAGCAGGAACACTGTCTACCCGGTAAGGTAGTGATCTGGAGCCTTATGTAGTGGTTCGTAGGGAGGTCTCTTTAGAGACTTGAGGACTCGAACCACGTTCCAAGGAGGAGGTCTCACTTCCGACTAAGAGCAGGAAAGAACATGGCTTCGTATGAGGAGAGAGAGTCCCAGCGAGGAAGAATGTCTATCCTTTGAGCCTGAAGGCAAGACCTTAAGGCTGAGAGCCTTTCACTGCCGAAACTGAAAGGCGCATTTCATCCCGCAAATACACGAGGAGCTCCGCTATTGCTGGAAGTGGCATCGTGTGGAGGGATACCCTTTCCACGACACCGACCACAGTAAACTCGCCCCTTCGCCAGGTAGACTACTGCGGAAGACTTGCGCAGGATTCCAGACATCCTGTTCGCAACTAGTTGTGAAAATCCTCTCTCTTTGAGGGGATGCTGGATAGTCTTCCGGCGTGAAGTCGAAGCGAAGCTACGGCTTTGTGGAGGATGTTGGCATGTGGTTGCGTGAGTAACCCGTGACGTGGAGGGAGTTCCCTCGGAGGCTCCGTAAGGAGTTACAGAAGGTCTGGTGAGCCATTCTGCTAGATGCCCTATCGGAGCTATGGAGGTCATTGAGAGACTGACCGATACTCTGGTCTTGTAGAGTACTATCCTCATCAGCCAGAACGGGGGAAAGCGTACACATCGATGTTGTCCCACCGTTGTTGGAAGGCATCTCACCAGAGGGCCTTGGGGTCCGGGACCGGGGAGCAGTACAGCGGGAGCTTGTAGATCAGTGCTGTAGCGAACCGGTCCACAGTTGGGGAACCCCATATAGTCAGGACTTTGTAGGCTACTTGAGGATCCAAAGACCACTCGGTATCTAGTATCTGTGTCGCACTGCTCAGACTGTCGGCGAGCACATTCCTTTGCCCGGAATGAAGGTGATCGAGAGGAACTCGGGCCAACTCGGTATCTCTACTGCAAGATGGGATGGCTGTTCTGAAAAAGTACCTGCCTGTCTGAGCATATAAACCATCACTGTGGTGTTGTCGCTCCTCACAACCACAGAGTAGTCCACCAGGCTTGGTGGAGCTACTGAAGTGCCAGGAACACGGCCTTCGTCTCTAGTAGGTCTAGAGAAGGTACTTTCCTGGTTCTGACCACCGGCCTGAGGTCCTGAGGTTCAGAACGTGCCCCCCCCCCTTTCTTTGATGGGTCCGAAAACAGCATCAAGTCTGGGGGGAGGACGTGAAGGTCCACTCCCTTTCGTAGATTCTCGTCAGCTAATCACCACTGGAGGTCCATCTGTTCCGGTTGTCCCATAGGGATCAAGGTGTCCGGGGAGTCGTGTCCCTGACTCCACAGCGACCTGAGTCGCCACTGGAGAGAACTCATCCTGAGGCGACTGTTGGGAACCAGACGGGCCAGGGAGGAGAAATGGTCGAGGAGACGTAACCACGTTTGGGTTGGAAGTTCTTCTTGTGTGAGGAAATGTCTATGACCATGCCTAGGTATACCAGACTCTGAGAGGGCTGTGGAGAGGACTTCTCGAGGACTACCATGATCCTTAGAACTTGGCAAAGTCCGAGAAACTTGTCCCGGTGGCGAAGAGGGGTTGCCTTCGAGTCTGCTAGGATCAGCCAGTCACCCAGGAAACGGAGGAGACGGAGGAGACGGATGCCGATCCTGTGAGCCCATGAAAAGATCAGAGTGGACACCTTGGCGAACACTTGAGGTGCTGTGGAGAGACCGAAGCACAGCACCTTGAACTGGTATATCTTGTCTTCCAGGCAAAATCCAAAGTACTTCCTTGAAGACGGGTGGGCCGGGATTTGGAAGTATGTGTCCTTCCGGTCTAGTGTACACATGAAGTCTTGTGGTCTCAATGCAAGACTGACCGTGCCTACCGTCTCCATACTGAACGGAGACTGTTTGACAAACCCGTTCAGTGTCGAGAAGTCGATGACCGGTCTCTAGCCTCCAGACACCTTCTCACAGGGAGGAGTCGATTGTAGAATCCTGGGGACTCGTTCACAACCTCTTGGAGGGAGCGTTTCTTCTACATGGTCTGGACTTCTGCCCGGAGGGCCTGCCCCTTTACCGATCCCTACCCAGGGAGAAGGGAGGGGCTCGTTACCGACACTGGATCTATTGAAGGAGGCAAGCTCAGAGAGCTGGCCCTCGGCCTTGTCTCTGGCGCTCTTCATTCCCTGAGACCAGGGAAAAGCTGCGCTGGCCCTAGGGAGTTCCTGGGTGGGGAAAATTCGGTCCAGGACCGAATCCTTCCCTTCACGAGGAGAAATCTCTGGGTCTGGGGTCCCCTTGAGGTTCCTCCTGAGGGTCAGGACCTGCCAGAACGTGTGTTCTGACCCCTGGAGCTCCCCTCCTGCTGGACTAGCAGCGAGGTCTCCCGTCCCCAGAGGCTCTTCCTGGGGAGACTCGCAGACATTCTCCAAGGGTCCATCTGGTTCCTGTCGGGTCCTTGCGGAAGACTTGGGCCTTTGGATCCCTCCTAGGAAGGAAACAGGATTCCAGCAATGAAGGATGTAAGGCTTTTGCCCCCTCTGTACGAGAAGATTTCTCAGGAAGAGGCAGGGATTCCCCCATTGGTGTGATGGGGGAGAGGACCGGATCTTTCGACCCTCCTGGGGATGGGTAATGCTCATCCGCAGGGGAGGGCTAGGAAGTCTGAGGAGAGATAGGAGCCTACGTGAGGAATCGTGAAGAAACAGGATAGTGCTTGGAGGAGATACCACGTCAGGGATTCCTCTCTCCCTCTTAAGGGGGGGGGGGGGAAGTTGCTACTGATTAGCGACCCCAGTCAGAAAGCACAGGCTTCATAGCCTGAGTAAGAGCTCTGACAACGGTGTCCAACCAGGGTTGCCGACTAACCGTCGCGCTGTCAGATAGTCCCTCTGGAGGGAAGGGGATCGTTCAATCCCTTGGAGGAGTCGACACGAGGGTTCGCCTGTAGAGAATCTGCAATGAAGGGAGAAGAGTCCTTAGACCTGTCCGGAAACCTCCCCTCCTCCGGAGAGGGCGCTGCTCTGCGCTTGCGGGGAGGGGAACGCGATGGTGGCCTGACCGCCAGAATCCCTAATGTAATAAGGGCGTGATCGTGTTGGAGATCGGTGCGCCGATCACGCTGGTGATCGCGCGAAAAGCCCAGTTCTGGGTAGTGCGTGAATGAATCGTGCGTAGCAGAATACTCGTGCTTGCGCGCACGCGTACTCGCGTGAGCGTATCGACGATCGCGCGGGGGAAACCATTGGTGCCCGTGCGGACGATCCTCGGCGTTTCCGCGCGTATGAAAATCGTCGGTGCTTGCGCGCAAAAGAAGATCGTGGGCGATTGAGTGGGGAAACCATCCCGCGTACGGACGATCTTTGGCGACAGAAGATCGCCGGTGCTTGCGCGCGACAGATGATCGCCGGTGCTTGCGCGCAACAGAAGATCGTCGGCGATTGCGCGCGGAAAACTATCCCGCGCGCGGAAGAAATAAACGCGGATAATCTTCGGCGTTTACGCGCTTACGAAGATCGCCGACGTTAGCGCGAGAGAAGATCGTCGGTGATAGGGAGCGGGAAACCATTGGTGCCCGCACGCGTACGATCTTCGGCTATGTAAGACGATTGTCAGCGATCGCGCGCTCGTGGACGATCTTCGGCACTTACGCGTGTGCGAAGATCGCCGGAGCTCGCGCGCGAGAGAGAATAGTCGGCGATTGCGAGCGGGAAACCCTCGGTGCCCGCGCGCGAACGATCTCCGACGATCGCGTGCGGACACCATCCCGCGCGCGGACGAGCGGGAAACCGCGCGCGGACAATCCGCGATGATCGCGTGCGGGGGCAACGCATCGCGTGAGGGCAACCATCACGCGCGGACGAACCTCGATGATCGCGGGTGGGAAACCATCCCGCGCGCGGAACGATCTTCGGCGCTTACGCGCGTTATGAAGATCGTCGGCGCTTGCGCGCCTAGCGAGTATCAGAAGATCGTCGGCTAACGATGTTCGACGATCGCGCGCGGGAAACCGCGCGCAGACGGACTTCGAAGATCGCGCGGGATGGTTTCCCGCGCGCGGACGATCTTCGGCACTGCGCGAGTGAAGATTATCGGCCCTTTCGCGTTTAGTGCGCAACAGAAGATCGTCGGCGAGAGCACGCGCGCGCGTGTGCTAGGTTGAAGGATCAGCTAACTCGTAGATCAGGAACTGGGATGTGTCCCTAAAAGGGAAGGTAACCTCTGAAGAGGACCAGGCAGGTTTGCTTCAGAGAGCCGACAATCAACTGGAAGTACTGCTTAACACTCCGAGGAGTGGTCTCTGTGAGGGACCTCTCCCGAGAACGGGAGAGGTGTCCTTCATAGAAGAGACTTGGAGACACCGCAGGCTGAACTGCTGGTGAGCGCCTGTGCGCTATCTCAGGAACTCCAATGATGTGCGCTAATGCGCAGGGAACGGTAGCAGCCTCTGGAACAGGATGTCTCTGGAAGGCAGTCTCAGGAACAGCAGCCGAGCGCTGGCGCGCAAGAGAACGTTGGCGCGCAGGGGATACCTGGCGCTTAAGGGACTTACTCACGATGTGAGAAAGCCTCTTCTGCCCTGGAGGGAATGGAGCCTGTTGGATAACGGGGAGCGTGGGCGCCCAAAGCGCGTCAGTAGCCAGGAACGGATACGGCAGGTCAGCAGGTTCACTGAGGGCACGAGAGACCAAAGGTCTAACGTAGCCTGTGAAGCGAGGCCCTGAAGGGTTGAGTTGCGAGACCCCGAAGGGTCAGCGCAACGAGAAACCGAAGTTTCCCTGTAACTAATCACCGAAGTGTAGTAATGACTAAAGTTACGAGAGCCCGAGGGATCTGCGTAACTAATGTCACGAGACCCCGAAGGGTCAGAGAAACAAGAAACCGAAGTTTCCCTGTCACTAAACACCGAAGTGTTAGTGACTGAACAGCAAGCTGTTTCAACAGGAACAATCCTCCGAAGAGGAGTCTCTCTCGCGAACGAGAGAGGTGAACACTTCGTAGAAGAGACTGGTGATGGTGCCCCCAAGGGCCGTAGGATCAGCTGACGTAAACAGGAACAATCCTCTGGAGAGGAGTCTCTATGAGTGTCCTCTCACGCGAACGGGAGGAGACACTTCGTAGAAGAGACCAAGAGGAGCCCATAGTGCGGCCTCCCTCGCGAACGAGAGAGGTCACAAGACTGATTCTGCAGCTGCTCAGCCCCTTGAGCATAGCTAAAGAAGCGACCGCTCAGCCCCGAGAGCATAGTCGCTCGTACCATGGTCCGGCCTTGCAACTGCTCAGCCCCTTGAGCAAGTTACAAGGGCGGTCGCTCAGCCCCAAGAGCATAACCGCCTAAGGACCAGGAAAAAGGGTAAGAAGGGAAGTTAACTAACTACCCTTGGAGGCGAACCTCCTTATTGTTCTAGGATGCACTGAAGAGCTGACAGTAATCACGGGGGGAACTTTTAAGAGAAGGGAACGCCCATGACGATGTCCTAGAGAGACGGCAGACAGCAGACTCCCCAGGCATAAACAGGACAGCTCTGCTTCGAAGGCACACTACAGTCCACAAAGAAACAGCATCGTAAACTGGGAAATAAAAATGAATAATTATTTAACAGAAATTCCCCCGGGTGAAAACTCCGAAGAGTAACCCCGAGGGAAAGTAAAACATAAGAACGAAAGTTAGGTATACACCCTCCTCCCCCACTGACATGCACGGGCGAGGAGGGAGGGGGAAAAACAAAAACAGAATTATAACTATAATTATGTAACTGACTTTGAATGTTCCAAGAATCACAGAACCCCGAAAAAAGTGTTCCCCGAGCTGAAAAGTTAAAAATACAATTAGATTCCATAAAAATAATTGAGATAAATAAAACGAAATAGCGACTCGACCCGAGAAGCTATCGTAGAAGACGTAGTACGGAGAAAGAGGTGAACGACCTCGAGAGAGGGTCTGCTCTCCATGAAGGCAACCATGGTGGCCTAGGAGTGAACGGCCGTGACCAAGAAGAGAATCGTGGTGGCCTAGCGCTAAGCCGGCGATCACTCTCGTAGACGTACACTACACACACCGCACAAACACTGAAAAGGAAAAACTTACTATATTCTATACACAAGAATATATATAAACATCAATAATGTTTGAATATATTAAGCATAAGAAAAAGTAAGTTAAAAGACAAAAAATTAATGGCCGTCAAGCGAGGATGGGAGCAGAGACATCCGCTTGCCATCCGAGCCAAAAGTAAAGTGGAGCACGCACTGTGTGTGAGGGGGAGGGGTAACAAGCTATCCCTCCCTACCCGCTTCTAACTAGCGGAGGGGTAGTAAACCCTCGTTAAAATTCTTATGGCTTGTCATTCAGCTACGCCGAAGTAATTACCCCATGTAAATAGCGTGGTTTGTATTTCAGTTACGGAACAAAAATAGATTATAAGCATCTTATTTATTAACCTCAACCAGAGCAAGGTACGTTAAATTGAGTCAGATTATATAGTCCTGAAGAAGTGTGGTAATGTAGATAATAGCAGCCATGTTCGTTGCCATTTTGGTTTGACTATAACACTCATAATTACCACACTCAAAACATAAAGAGGTTTAATGTCTAAATAAACATATTCTAAGGTTTTGTCACTTAAAAAATTACTATAGCAAACATTTCAAGCCAGAAAATTACATATCCCTATCACATACTCTTAACCAGAAAATGATATAACCATATAAAATATTTTAAGCATAAAATTATATACCCAAAGCAAAAATAATACATATTCGCAAGTCTGCAGTGAAACGGCTTAAGAACATTAACCATAGTACAGTACATGTTTGTTAATTACCAAAGTGAAAAAAATTATCTAAGCTAACATTCTTAATATTTACTAACCACCACATTTACATCATAATTTTGCTAAAAAAAGAATAACTATAGTCTGTTTCATCCTAGCTGGCAAATGGAGCCAAACCACGTTTTGAAAGCTCGTCGGTAATTGGCTGTTGGTTCAGGCATTCTTCCCTCTCCCTGACTGACAAAGCTAAACATTGCATTTGTCCGAGGTACATGTTAATTTTTACTTTATGCCTCACTTAGTTTGCATAATGTCAACCTGGTTCTTTAGTCACACACAGATTAAAGGTAGATGATGAATATTACCTTGAAAAAAAAATATCCATATCTTAAAAAAAATATATACGAAAAAGTACAAATAGAGGTGAAACAAACACTGAAAAAACTTTTTTTACAATCTTTTTTTTTTTACCTGCTAATGTTATGCAAACGTAAATAAAAATGGGTGAATTTTGTATAAATTCGAACCTAAAAAATAATGCAAGGAAGGAACATCATCAATCAAGACACACAAGTTGATCTTGAGCACTTAGTTAAAAAAAGGAAGTCAAAGAACTATGTTTCTATGAAAAACTCCAAGAGGGGATGTGAGAACCAAGAGGGGATGTGAGAAATTGAATGTCTAATTAGCCTAAACACGTAATACTGTATATAAAAATCTTGAACCTTCTTTATCTTCAGCTTTTCTTATTTCTAGTCAGCCTTCTTTGTGTCCTGTACACCTTGTTCTCAGATTCTTTTCCTTCATGTCATTCAATAATTTATCTTCCCACCTTAACGTTGGCCTTCCTCTCCTCCTCCTGCCCTCCACCTCCATGTTCATAACCCTTTCACATAAAGGTTCATCTCTCCTCTGCCCCCTAAAGCATGGCTGGTCTAACTCTGCTTTTATAAAATTTTCATTTAAACTTTGCACTGATTATTCTATAACAAACTATCCCTGATGACTTTCTCCAATTCATCCATGCACACTGAATTCTGTGACTGACTTTGCATCGTTTCCATTTTTGCTCATAAAAGAACTAAGCGTTAAAGAAGCTAACCCTCTTTATGTCTTCCTGGCCTAATTTCACTGTTCCTGCCATTCCTCTCCACCTGTCCACAAATATTCTGTCTTTCCTATGCTAAAATTTAAGCCTCTACTCTCAAGTTTGTCTCTCCATCTTTCTAGCTTGAGTTGGACACCTTCACTTGTTAGATCAGTCAGCACAATTTTTTTATTAGCAAGCATTGCACACCAAGGAACATCTTATCTAACTTATGATGTTATGCCACCCATCTCAATATCAAACACATAGGGACTAAGGACTGAACCTGGGTGGAGATCAACTTTCACTTTGAACTTCTCTGTCGTTCCAACAGTGCTTCTTGTGTGGTTACTTATGCATATATATTTAAATTATTCTCAATTTTTTTTCAGAAACTCTTTTCTCTCTCAAGCACTTCCATACTTCCTGCCTAGGTACCCTATCATACGCTTTATCCAAATCAATAAACACCAGACGTAGTCCTTACTGTTTCTCTATATTTCTCTACTGTTTGCCTTAGTGCAAATATTGCATCAACTGTGCTCTTTCCTAGCTTAAAACAAAATAGTTCCTCACAAATTGTGGTTTCCATTCTGAATCTTCCTTCTATAATCCTCTCATATATTTTCATTGTATGTGATAGCTTAATTCCTCTGTAGTTCCCTAACTCCTGCACATCACCCTTCTATTTCTCCATATGTCTGGAAAAATCTTGAACCACACGACCCAAACTGTCCAAGGATTGAGAGATGGTAGAAGAAGGAATTGATGCTTTTTTGAAGGACTTGATTTCCTTCTGAATAATAACAGGATCAGCCAGTGAGTTGGGCTATTAGAAAACTTCATAACCAACATAGAAGGCAAGGAAAAGGATACTCTATTAGCTAACAAAATAGTCCCTCTGGCATTTGTTTATCAGAACAATTTAAGCATTTCAAACATAACCAACCTCATACTGCCAAACATGGTACATAGGAAATGAGGGTTAATTTCATCTAATAATAACCTATATAAATGGAGTACTCAGCACAAAAACACGTGTTAAAACAGGAGACATGCCATAAACCTCCTGAACTAATCCTTACTTGTATAAAACAAATAAAATTAAACCAATTAGGAAGAAGGATGAAGGTCAACCATCACTTTTAACTGACGTGGATAGGTGTAGTGGACCATTGCATGCAGTTTCCACCCAGCAGTAAGACTCGCAATACCATGCAAATTATTCCCCAGAGGGGAGGGATATAGTGGTTGAGAGAACAAAGTTTCGACTTTTAAGGTTGACAAGCTTGGCCTGCTCAGATATTAACCATGTGACTCACAGGTACGGTTCATAAAAATAATTATGGCTTAATTACTATAAAAGCTAAATGTATTTACCTCTGTAAGAGCTTCTAACTTGATAAACGCTCTTGAACAAGTAGCAAAAGCTCTATTTGCACAGGAAGCCAGAGCTAAGAGAGCAAATATGTCTTCTGGATCTAGAATACCTTCATATTCCCTCATGTGGAGACATGTTTTCATAGCTGCATCTACATATCCTGATTTAAAATAAGAGAAATCACAATGAAGAAAGAAATGAAAAAAATATTCCAGGATGAGAAAAAACATTTTTAAATAAATATTTTTTTCATGCTTAAATTCAAATGATAAAATTCTATCGATTTGAGTGACAACTAATAAATCTAAAATTGCAAATAAAGAAATAAAATTCACTCTCTTGCTGTACTGTAACCTTTATAACTTGCTATGTTCCGAGAGGTAAATGAAGGAAGTGGGTCCAAGGTAAACAAACAAAGAAATGATTTGGATCAATTGAAGCTGTGACATTTAACCATACATGTCACCTAAACTACAGTGGGAAGGTGGTTGAATTAATTTTATTCGAAAGCAGTAATAATAAATTTTGGTTAAATTAATTTTATTCGAAAGCAGGAATAATAATTTATTAAGTTATGAATCAATGCCTATAAATAATAAAATGCTGAATAATGCACTTTCCAGGAAGAGGTAAGTGATAGATAAAAGAAAAAAATCAATATTTAATCACTCGAAAGTAAAGAATATATAGAAAAATCTAATCTAGGTAAATTCTCACCTTTTAATACAGCTCTTCCATGCAATTTATTCCAATTTCTATACTGCATATCAAGTCATCTACTTTTTTAAAAAATATTCTTACTATGTTATTCTGAACCATGGTAAAGAATAGATATTATTCGTATCTTTTCATTGATACTGGGATTATTGTAAAAAAACAACAATATTAACCCCAAAACTGCGATATATCTTAAAGAACTATTATAGGCAGGTAGTAGGTTGGCCAAGGAGTTATGGGGTCCTTTGACTGGCCAGGCAGTACTACATTGGTAACGGTTCACTTTCCCTTTGCTTACACATTCACGAATAGTCTGACCTATTCTTTACAGATTCTCCTCTGTCCTCATACACCAGACACCACTGGGAATATCAAACAATTCTTCTTTGCCCAAGGGGTTAACTACCACACTGTAATTGTTCAGTAGCTACTTTCCTCTTGGTAAGGGTAGAAGAGACCCTTTAGCTATGGTAAACAGTTTTTCTAGTAAGACGACACTCCAAAATCAAACCATTGTTCTCTAGTCTTGGGTAGTGCCATAGCCTCTATACCATGGTCTTCCATCGTCTTGAGTTAGAGTTCTCTTGCTTGAGGGTACACCGGGCATACTATTCTATCAAACTTCTCTTCATCTTGTTTTGTTAAAGTTTTTATAGTTTATATGGGAAATATTGTAATGTCACTGTTCTTAAAACATTTGAGTTTTCCTTATTTCCTTTCCTCACTGGGCTATTTTCCCTGTTGGGGCCCCTGGACTTATAGCATCCTGCTTTTCCAACTAGGGTTGTAGCTAACAAGTAATAACAATAATATACCACAAAGTTACCAAAAAATCTACTTGAAAATACCATGATTTTAAAATAGTCAAATTGCTTATTTCAATACTTATCTGAAGTTCATTTATAATTCACCATCTGTCTGACTAGGTCAGCCATATAAAATGAAAAGAAACTAAAAATGATAAAACTTTGTTTAAATGTATGTACAGTGATGTACAGTGATCTTTCATTTATCGCGGTTAATGGGGACCGGAGACTTCCGCGATAGGTGAAAATCCACGAAGTAGGATTGGGTCCTTCCCCCGTAATTTTTGTATGTATGTGTGTGTTGGTACAAGACTGTTTAAAATACTGTATGGATATATATGCTTTATATGGAGTATATGTCCAGTATATTATGCATAAATCTATTGTATTTGAAGTATAAAATCATTACATTACAGTGCTGTAATGTATACTACATTCACTCACAATTATTTTACATAACTCTACAAATAATATACATTAACTCACTAGTATATTTTACTTAAATCTACAGTTTTTAATTACTGCATACAAACCATTCACACACATACTTTCATACGATGAAATATTATGGTGTTCTCACACTCACCAATGACACTGCAAATGACGATGATGACGACGGCACTGCAAATGATGAAGATGACGACGATAAAGGCGATGACGATGACAGACCTGTACACTTCGATGAATGTGATGATTTATGATGATGATGGTGTTACTGCACAGGTATAATGAGGCCTTTAAAGCAATTCAGGAAGCGCCTCATCATCATCAGATATCGGCGTTGGGTCGTCATCATCTGCTTGTGAGAGAGGCACAGAGGCTCCCACTCCACTCATAGAGGGGTCGAGGTTCACCCGAAGGCTCATTTGCTGGAGGCACTGACTGTGTAGCTGGCTTTTTAAACTGTCAAGAATATGATGATGTGTAGATGCTGTCATTTCTTTTTCTTTTGTTGCAAAATACCCTTGCATAATGCCATAACCCCATCAACATGGTTGCAAAACTCAACAGCTCGAACCATGTTCTCACTGACTGCTTGTGCAAAGCGTTGCAGTGCCATCGCCATGTTGCACATTTCTTGCAGGTTTTCCAGAGTGAGGCCAGTTTTATTAATTCCTTCGTCTTACTCTTCTACACTCTTTTCTTCACTCGCTGACTTCGTCATTTCAAGGAGGTCTTCATCTGTCAGCGGGTCTGAATGGGCCTCGATAAGGATGTTCACGTCTTCTTCTGTAGTGTCAGCGAATCCTTCATCCTTAATTATGCGGGCCAGTGTCACCGCCTTGTCCACTGCCGAGTGATGGATTTTGTCAGGAGTTGAAGCCTGTGTAATCATGAAAAACAGCAGGCCATAATTTCTTCCAACTTGAACTGATGGTTTCTGTTTTCGTTTCTTGCAATGCTTGCTGCAAGTAAGTCAAACATGACGCAATGTTGTACTTGCGCCAGTACTCTTTCAAGTTGAAGCCTTCTTAGTCGTCATCAACTGCCGCAATGAGGACCTCCATTGGCTGTATAAGTGCTGTGGTGTTAGGGGGCAGAAACTTGACCTGCACCCCGTCATACTGCAGGTCTGTTGCATGGCTTCCTGCACAGTCCATCAGGAGAAGGACCTTGAAATGGAGGCCCTTCTCAGCCAGATACAGCTTTACCTCAGCAACAAAGCAGTGAATGAACCAATCAGCTGTTAGGGCTTTAATATCCAGACCTTTGCATTATTCATCCAATAGCCTTATTTTTATTTTGCAAGGACCGTGGATTTTTTGCCTGATAAATAAGTCCTGGCTTCATCATAAAGCCTGCAGCATTACCACACATGACAAGTGTGACTCGGTCCTTGTGCGCCTTGTAGCCTAGTCTGTGTACTTCATCCTTGAAGAGGAATGTATATGATGGCATTCTCTTCCAAGAAAGGCCAGTCTCGTCCATGTTGAAAACTTGTTCGAAAACTACTGGCCATCCTTGATCACTTTTGGAAATTCAGCCTCCACATCGGGCAGCATCGGTGTCGGCAGAGGCAGCCTCGCCATACAAAGGCACGCTTTAGAGGCCGTGTCGCTTTAGAAACTTGTCAAACCAGCCTTTGCTGGCTGTAAAGCCTCGTCCTTGAGGGGCGAATCACTCGTTGTAGTGCTAGTACGCTGTGGTTCGTCAGCATCATCTTCATCAGCTTCTTCTTTTTTGTTGTCATCATCGGGCAAGATTTGATCACAGAGAGACTTGGCCTTTGACCTGATTATTCTAGTATCCTAACTCTCATTTGTTTTCCTACAATCTGCAATCCAAAAGGCTAATACAGCTTCCATCTTAACAATTTGCTTATTACTCGGCATTACCGCACGTTTCGCTTCTTTGTTGTCGCAGTTCTCCGGATGTTTACTTCATCTTTCTTTATATAGAGCACAGTAGATTCGTTCACGCTATAATGGCGTACCACCGCGACATAACTTCTGCCTTCCTTCAACATATCAAAAAGTTTTACCTTTTCAGTGATTGTCATCATTTTCCTCCTCTTCGACTCACGAGAGTAATCTGTCATATAGACACGCTGCTTAACAAGCATTTTAATGGCTTTACAAAAGTTAAATGAATCACAGAACACTATAAACGAGAGACACTCGTAAGAGTACAGTACAGCATGAATGAGAGACTGGTGGAGTGGTGGGATACACCAAGGGAAGATGCTGGGAAAGGATGCGATGATGCACAGCCAATCAGCTCACGGGATACATCCACTCGTGCTCTGATTCGTCGATCTCACACCAGTAACCAATCAAGTGCCTTAGTCTGTTTTCCAGTAGGTATAAGAGCAAGCTGCTCTCTTTGTCTGGCAGCTCAGGAAGCTTTATTTTGCACATCAATATGAAACATGGCTGCTTTTTCAAAGAAAAAAAAAAAAAAAACAACAACAACAACAACACCTGTGACGCACCGAGTCCGCGATAGTCAAACCAAAAAGTGCCAAGGGTTCACTGTACTACACTCAACTCTCGTTATAAAAGTGTTTGGTATTCACGAATTTCATACAATGTGTAAATCCGAAAACTGACACCAAATTTTGTAACAGCAAAATATTATCACAGAACATGATTCCAAACATGAAATTTGTGTTAGAAATTGCCAAATACTGTACAGCATAATGTTAAAAAAAATTGCCAAATAATGTGCAGCATAATGTTAAATATTACAGGTCACGTTAAATTCAGCATTATAAACAACTAAACAATATTGCATAACACTGTGCTAACAATAGCCATAGAACTCAAGTCAAAATATGAAATTTAGAGTTAGAAATCACGAAATATAGCATGATGTTAAAAAGAAAGTCAAAACATGAAATTAAGCATTAGTAACTGGCAAATAGCATTGTACACAATCAAAATAGCAAAGTAATGCTCAAAATCATTAAGTAATATCAATAAAACATAAAATATTGTTAAAAGCAAAAAAAATTTTTTGGGCTCAGGCCATGTCGTCATGATGGAAGTTCCTTCATTAGTAGCTTCCTAGGTATATTTGACTACAGTGATATATCCCAGAGAATTTACCAAAGGTATCCAGAATTCTAACTCCTGGAGCGAATATCCCTTAAAATTTTAAAAGGGATATCACGTAATATCAGAGGACGTATTCTTGACACGTCTCATAGCTATCTACACCCCTAATAGCGCTTTTGCTTCGAGGGGAAAAGTGGCAAGAATAAAGGAGGGTCGTTAAAGAGGCGACGCTCCTACCGTACTGTAAATAGTACGCCAAATCGCTACCGCGCGGCGCCACCAAGCCATTCTTTCTCTTGTAGCTTTGTTGAGCGGTGTTATCCTGTGTTATCTCTCGCTATTTTGGAGTTATTTGTCGCTATGATGTCTTCACCAGCCTCATCAGCCTCTGGAAAGTTAAGTAATATCTTTGAATTGTGTAAATGTAAGCTCTTGCCAGTTTTGCTTTTCGATTGAGATCGTAATTAACGTAACAAGAGCTGTTGCCAGCCGGATGGCGTCATGGACGCGGTCATTCTTTCTGTACGTTTAGTTAGCCAGAACGACCTTTTCCCGGCATTATTTGCTTTAATAACTTTAGCTATTTAGAAATTTTAGCAAGGGATTCTTATATTATGTCATTGTTGTCGTGGATTTGGCTATTCATGATCGATGCTCACGAGTGCTAGGCTTCCTAGCCTAGGCACCTACACACTTCATGCATGATATAACCTTCCTGGTAAAGTTTTATTGAAGCTCAGGCAATATTTTATTCATTTAAGATATTACTGCTTTAAATTTTCCTCTTCCAAGATAGTATACAAGAGAGTTTCGGTGAACGATTCTCATGCTCCTAGGCTACTAGCATAGGGGCTTTAGTATACTTTCATACATGTCCCCATTGCTCTTGTACATATTGTCTTTTAAGGGGAGACTGACACCTCCTATACCTTTTAAGTTGATACTAATCTCCTAGGAGATTTAAGAGCAATCCCCCTTCCCTCTGATTAGCCTTAGCTATCCTCAGTTTGCTTTGCTGTGAATTGAGTTCTGGCAAAGTTTTACTGAGGCGTTTCGCTTTCTTTCTCCTAACCACTGAGTCGGTTTTGAGCTTAGAACGGGACATCAGAGTAATAAGTCTGTGTTAGGCATCTTACTGTCTAGGTGAAATTATTTCCCATGTCAGGTTAAGCTGCCTTTACAGGAGGCTAGACCTCCCTAGTCCATACGTGGAGGGTTTTGTATGACAATCCCTCCTTCCTTGGTCTAGCAGACAGTCCTGTGCTGGTAGATCTTAGACCGAAGAAATGACTTCTTCACTGCCTAAGGTCTCTGGTACGAGATTCTGTTCTCTTGTGAGATTATGTCCTGTGTGCCGCTCTGTCACTTGACTAACCCAACCTCGGGAAATGATTTCTCCTACCTGAGGTTACTCCATGAGATCAGATTCCTTTAAGTTGGGTGGTGCCGTCGGGCATTACCTTACTTATAGGACGTTACCCCCTCCCCTCTGTCTCTTTCGTGTTGGATGAGCCATCACCCTCCCTGGCCGTCAATCTACATTTGACCCTAAGAATTATTTGTAGAACTGGCCTGAGGTTCCCTGTCTTGCCGGCAGGTACCCTCGTATTCTTTAGTGTTTTCTTCAGTCCTCCCTTGGACTGCCTTCCATAGCCCATGTGGATGGGATATGGTTGGGTGGAAGCCCGAATACAATTCCCCCTTCCACTTGAACCCTCATTCTGGATGTAGGCCGGCAAGGCTGAGCCTTTGCCTTCCTCCATCTTTTTTTCTCTGCCTTTCATTTTACTGGGCCATGTCGATTGTCTGCTGGCCGGCAGTTGCTCTGCCGCCGCTTTCCGTGGGTGTCGCTGATCGACGACCCAACGACAATAGACATACTGGGACTGGCTGCCGGCTACTGAGCTGCCGGCCTGCAGCCGGCCACCCATAACCTGGACATTTTCCGCCGGCTGCTGCCGGGTCCTACTTGATGGAAGGATCCTCGGCTGCCGGCCAGCAGAGCCGCTGCCGGCGGCCTGCCGCCCATTACTTTGAAGACAGTAACTGCCTTCAATAGCCCAGAATAGACCGGCATATGCCGACAGGACTGGCGGCATGCTGCTGACAGTCAGTGCTGTAGCCCAAAAGTTTTTTCCAACCTACAAGGTGCTTTATGGGCAGCCTATTGTGAGACCATCACATATAAGAGAGCGATTCTCTCTACTAATTAATGGTTATTAACCATTATTGTTTTTAATCCCCAATATTGAACCTAGAAGATTGTGTTAAGAAGACACTCTACATCAAAGGATATCATCTTCCCCTAAAATTCGTTAAGAATTTAGTGTTCAATATCGGAGGAGGTCATAGCAATGGGCTGGACAGGAAACACATGTAGGTGTCTTTCCTATATCTAGCTTACCCTATCCAAGCTAATATTATTAATAATATGTATGCTGAAATCTGAGAATTTCACTGAATACTTATTTGCTTTTCTTTCTTTACAGGAGGAGCATCCCGAGTGCGGGAACAACTTTTGCAGGGTCCGTAGTAAGTACTTCTACGGCCATGATGTGCAGGGCCCATGCTCGCTGCGCAGTCACCAAGGGGGCTCTCAAGTACTGGGACCCACAGGTATATACCGTTTGTGAAAAACTGGTGAAAGAGGCTTTTGATGACCGAAAGTCTACTGAGTCAAGGGACGCAGCAAGGGAGACGCTGCGAAAATGGGTCAGGGGCTTCCAGAAGAACACCTCTGGCCCATACCTTCCTAATGAGAGGATGAGGGCTTATCTTTTCCCTAGAACATCTTCGGATGCGGTTATTCCCCAGGCTCAACCTGAGATTCCCCTTGTCCAGATTCCGGTAGAATCTGAAGTATTGGATGCCTTGGAGAGCATCGAATTGGAGGACAACATGTCAGTTGTCTCGGAGGAGACTGAGAACAATCTCTTAGTGGAGGAACTGGATCAGGTGGATGACGTACCACCTGAGGCCGAAGTCGAAAAAACTGAAAAGATTTCGTTATTATCAGCCACGGTGACTGAGCCGGTGCCTTCAACTTCTTCCACTGCACCCCAGTTAGATTTCATCACGAGTACGTTTCACTCGCTGTTGTCTATGGTGCAGGACATTCAGAAGAAATCGTCCGAGAAAGAAGCTTCTCTTCGGACGGAAATGCATCAGCTGGTTGCAACACGTTTAGCCCCGAAGAAGCTAAACGTCAAGGATCTCCCCGCCTTCTCTGACGTCAACCCCTGGAGGTACGCAGAGCATATACCTATGTCGCGGGGGAAGATCTTCCTCTCAGAGAAACTGGGCACTGTCCCAATAGAGGAAATTGAGTTTTGGCCCAGCAAAGGGGCCTATCCGGATTGCGATGTCCGTCTAAAGACGGAACCTGCATCCAAAGAGGAGACAGAGCCGAAGGAGATCATCGTCCTTGAACTCTCTAAGGCCCAGGCCTTATATACAACCACCTTGAAGGAGAGGGCCTTTACTAGCTCCAAGGTGCCGGCTCTCAGCAAGAAGCACCCGTCCTTCATTGCTGACCCGAAACGTGCCTTCCCCTTTATGGACAAAGGACTTAAGGCAGCCTTAAAGGCAGTTGAGGCAGGGAAACCTTGCCCTACACTGGAAGAGTGTAGACCCTTCTCCCTCGCCTTTCCATCGGACGATGCAGACTGGAAGGATGTCCACAACACCTTCACAGTCGGGAAGCTGGAGGCAGATATTGCCGGACGACAGTTCGGCGAAGACCTCCCGAAGTTGTCAGACTTTCTCCTGCGCAGGGAACAGGAGACAAAAGAACGTCTTGCTGCTTCCATGTCTCTGCAGACTGGCCTAGAGACTATGGCAAGCATCCCGGATACCCCAGACATGTACATAGTCTTCACCAAATCTCATTTGGCAACCGTCACCAAGGACCTGTACAACTTTATTAAAGCCCGAAGGGCTTACAGAGAGTTCGTGTTTGCCTCGGCTGCGGTGAGACACGAGCCACGGAAGCTGATAGCTTCCAACATCTGGGGAAAAAACCTCTTGCCAAGCGAAGTGGTCAAAGAGGTCGTGGATAAAGCCGCAACAGAGAACAGAAATCTTCTCTCTAAATGGGGCTTGTCCTCGAAAAGAAAATCTTCAGCTGATGAGGGTCCCCAGCCGAAGAATAAGTCGAAACGACCAAGGGTGCCCTCTCGGTCGAAACAACAGCAATAGCTTCCCGTGGCCACGGTGCCCCAGACGGTGGCACAACCACCCACCACCTTCCAACTGGTGCCCCAAACGCTGGCGACCCAATCGCCTGTGTTCACCCCAGTTTTCGAAAGGCAGTCAACAACCTTTAGGCCGAAGTCTCGAGGCTCCTTTCGAGGATCCTCTAGACGCCCCTTCAGAGCTAGGGGCAACAAAGGTGGACGTGGCCAAGGAGGTAAATCCTCCAACCAGCACTCAAAGTGGGATGCTACCGGTAGGAGGGAAACTTTTCCTCTTCTGGGATCATTGGACCTTCGATCCCTGGGCCCACAGCCTAATCAGGAACGGACTAGGGTGGAGTTAGAGCTCAACTCCACCAAACTTCCCTTAATTCTTCCAACACTCAACCCCCATACTGGAAGAATATGTTCAGAAACTCTGAAACAAAAGAGTTATAAGGAAGCGAAGTCCATCAAATTCCAAGGAAGGCTATTTTGTGTTCCGAAGAAGGACTCGGAAAAGCTCAGAGTAATTCTGGACTTATCACCACTCAACAAGTTCATAGTGAACTACAAGTTCAAAATGCTGACGCTTCAACAAATCAGGACCCTTTTGCCCAAACGGGCATACACAGTCTCCATAGACATGACGGATGCGTACTGGCACGTTCCAATCAGCCGTCAAGCTTCCCCCTAACTGGGATTCAAACTACAAAAAAGAAAGTACGTTTTCAGAGCCATGCCCTTCAGTCTGAACATAGCTCCAAGGGTATTCACCAAGCTTGCGAATGCAGTCATTCATCAACTACGCCTAAAGGGAATCCAGGTGGTAGCCTACCTGGACGACTGGCTGGTGTGGGCAGCATCCGAGGAAGAGTGCATGCAAGCCTCCAAGGAAGTGATCCGGTTCCTGGAACACTTAGGATTCAAGATCAACTTGGAAAAATCTCAAAAGTTTCAGTGGCTGGGCATCCACTGGGACTTGCAGTCACACTGCCTTTCCATTCCATCAAAGAAGAGGAAAGAGATAGCAGGATCTGTCAAAAGACTCCTTCAATCCGCCAGGATATCAAGAAGGCAACAGGAGAGAGTGTTGGGGTCCCTCCAGTTCGCCTCAGTGACAGATCCAGTATTGAGAGCACAATTAAAAGATGCATCAGGAGTTTGGAGAAAATACACATCAAATGCTCGAAGAGATCTACAAAGACCGATACCAAAAGTATTGGTCTGGCCAGGGCGGATTTACATGTAGTAATCGTATTGGCTGCTAAACCTTGTTCATGAAGATGGATGAAGAAGGACAACCAGAAGTCCGTAGAAATCTCCTTAGGTTTCTTCGCCTTGACAAAGGCCACCCATTTTTTCCAGGAAGACTCATATTGTCTTCTTGTTGACTTTGACTTGTACTCTTCTAGGAAGTTGATACTGTCCCTAGAAATCCCAAACCGTTTCTTGACCGCTAAGGCGAGAAAATCATGAGATGAAGGTTCTGGGTTTTCACTGATGAAGCTGAGACAGTCAATTTCTGCACGCACTTGCTGAGTCAGAACTGGGTCCGGCAACGGGATCAGTTTCAGGCGTAGTTCCGTTACCAGGGGGAACCAAACGCTGTTCCTTGTGGGCCACTATTGCTGCCGTCCCCCGAAAGGATCTCAGCTTGTCGAGGACTTTCAGCAGAAGGTTGGTTGGAGGGAATAGGTAGATCTTGGACCATCTGTTCCAATCTATGGACATTGCATCCATCGCTTCTGCTAGAGGATCCTCGTACGGGGCTACATACCAGGGTAGCTTCTTGTCGCTCGTTGCGAAGAGGTCTATCTGCAGTCCCGGGACTTTGCGTAAGATGAGGGAGAATGATCTTGCGTCTAGGGACCATTCTGACTCTATCGGTTTGATTCTGGATAGAGCGTCCGCTGTCACATTGCGGAACCCTTGAAGGTGGACTGCTGACAAGTGCCATCTCTTCTTCTCCGCTAAGCGGAGGATGGCTAGTATCACTTGATTTATGTGAGGCGATCTCGAGCCCTGTCGATTTAGGCATCTCATTATGACTTCGCTGTCTAGAACCAGACGGATGTGGATTGAGCAGCGGAGTTTCAGTTTCTTTAGGGAAAGAAAAACTGCCATGGCTTCCAGGAAGTTTATGTGGAACGTTTTGAAGAGGGGAGACCAGGTTCCTTGGACTTTCCGATGGTGAGAGTGACCTCCCCACCCTTCTTTTGAGGCATCCGTGTGAACGGTGACTGACGGTGGAGATGGTTGTAAGGGAACCTTGTTCTTTAGGTTCTTGGCCTCCGACCATGGCTTGAGTAGGGATCGCAGACGATTTGGTGTCGGTCTTTTTAGATCTCTTCGAGCGTTTGATGCGTATTTTCTCCAGACTCCAGATGCATCTTTTAATTGTGCTCTCAATACTTGATCTGTCACTGAGGCGAACTGGAGAGACCCCAACACTCTCTCCTGTTGCCTTCTTGATATCCTTGCAGATCGAAGAAGGCTTCTGACAGATCCCGCTATCTCTTTCCATTTCTGTGATGGAATGGAAAGGCAGTGCGACTGCAAGTTCCAGTGGACGCCCAGACACTGAAACTTCTGAGCTGGAGACAGTCGGGATTTTTCCCGACTGATCTTGAATCCTAAGTGTTCCAGGAACTGTATCACTTCCATGGAGGCTTGCCTGCATTCTTCTTCGGATGCTGCCCACACCAGCCAGTCGTCCAGGTAGGCTACCACCTGGATTCCTTTTAGGCGTAGTTGATGAATGACTGCATTCGCAAGCTTGGTGAATACCCTTGGAGCTATGTTTAGTCCAAAGGGCATGGCTCTGAAGACGTACTGTCTTCTTTGTAGTTTGAATCCCAGGTAGGGGGAAACTTGACGGCTGATCGAACGTGCCAGTACGCATGTGTCATGTCTACGGAGACTGTGTATGCCCGTTTGGGCAACAGGGTCCTGATGTGTTGAAGCGTCAGCATTTTGAACTTGTAGTTCACTATGAACTTGTTGAGTGGTGACAAGTCCAGAATTACTCTGAGCTTTTCCGAGTCCTTCTTCGGAACACAAAATAGCCTTCCTTGGAATCTGACGGACTTCGCCTTCCGTATAACTCTTTTGTTTAAGAGTTCCTGAACATATTCTTCCAATATGGGGGTTGAGTGTTGGAAGAATTGAGGGAAGGTTGGTAGAGTTGAGCTCCAACTATTCCCTAGTCCGCTCTTGATTAGGCTGTGGGCCCAGGGATCGAAGGTCCAACGATCCCGGAAGTAGAAGAGTCTCCCTCCTACCGGTAGCATCTCACTTTGAGTGCTGGGAGGAGGATTTACCTCCTCGGCCATATCCACCCCTGTTGCCCCTACCTCTGGAGGGGCGTCTGGAGGAGCCTCGAAAGGATCCTTGAGACTTCGGCCGAAAGGTCAAAGACTGCCTTTCAAACACTGGGGTGAACACCGGTGACGGAGTCGCCAGGGTTTGGGGCACCAGATGAAAGGTGGTGGGTGGTTGTGCCACCGTCTGGGGCACCGTGGCCACGGGAAGCTGCTGTTGCTGCTTAGGCCGAGAGGGCACTCTAGATAGCTTTGATTTATTCTTCGGCTGGGGACCCTCGTCAGCTGAAGATTTCCTCTTGGTGGACAAGCCCCACTTGGAAAGGAGGTTCCTGTTTTCAGTGGCGGCTTTGTCCACGACCTCTTTGACCACTTCACTTGGGAAGAGGTCTTTTCCCCAGATGTTGGAAGCTATCAGCTTCCTGGGTTCGTGCCTCACCGCAGCCGAGGCGAACACGAACTCTCTAAAAGCCCTTCTGGCTTTAATAAAGTTGTACAGGTCTTTAGTCACCATTGCCAGATGGGCTTTGGCGAAGACCATGTACATGTCTGGTTTATCTGGGATGCTTGCCATTGTCTCCAGGCCAGTCTGTAGAGACAAGGAAGCGGCTTAGCGTTCTTTTGTCTCCTGCTCTCTACGCAGGAGAAAGTCCGACAGCTTGGGGAGGTCTTCACCGAACTGTCGTCCGGCAATATCTGCCTACAGCTTCCCGACTGTGAAGGTGTTGTGGACATCCTTCCAGTCCGCATCATCTGATGGAAAGGCTAGGGAGAAGGGTCTACACTCTTCGAGTGTACAGTAGGGCACGGTTTCCCTGCCTCGATTGCCTTAAAGGCTGCCTTGAGCCCTTTATCCATAAAGGGGAAGGCACGTTGAGGATCAGCAATGAAGGACGGGTGCTTCTTGCTGAGAGCCGGCACCTTAGAGCTAGTGAAGGCCCTCTCATTTAAGGTGGTGGTCAATAAGGCCTGAGCCTTAGAGAGTTCAAGGACAATCATTTCCTTGGGCTCTGTCTCCTCTTTGGACGCTGGTTCCGTCCTGAAACGGACGTAGCAGTCCGGGTAGGACCCTTTGCTGGGCCAGAATTCAATATCCTCTACTGGGACAGTACCCAGTTTATCTGAGAGGAAGATCTTCCCGCCCGACATGGGCATGTGCTCTGTGTACCTCCAAGGGTTAACGTCAGAGAAGGCAGGGAGATCCTTAACGTTCAGCTTCTTCGGAGCTAAACGTGCCGCAACCAGTTGATGGATTTCGGTCCGAAAAGAGGCCTCCTTCTCGGTCGATTTCTGTTGCATGTCTTGCACCATGGACAGCAACGAGTGCAAAGTACTCGTAATCGAATCCAGTTGGGGCGCAGTGGAGGAAGTAGAAGGCACCGGCTCATTTCCTATGGCCGATGACACCGAAATCGTATCGGCTTTCTCCGGTAGTGGTTCGGGTGGAACATCATCCGCCTGATCCAGCTCCTCCACTAGGAGATTGTTCTCCGTCGACTCTGAGACAACTGACATGTTGTCCTCAAGTTGGATGTTCTCCAAGGCATCCGAAACTTCAGATTCTACCGGAATCTGAATGAGGGGAATCTCAGGTTGAGCCTGGGGAATGACCGCATCCGAAGATGCCCTAGGGAAGAGACATGCCCTCATCCTTTCATTAGGAAGGTATGGGCCGGAGGTATTCTTCTGAAAACCCCTAACCCATTTACGCAGCTTCTACCTTGCTGCGTCCCTTGACTCAGTCGACTTTTGGTCATCAAAAGCCTCAGTTACCAGGTTAGTACAGACGGTACATACCTGCGGGTCCCAATATTTGAGAGCCCCCTTGGTGACAGCGCAGCGAGCATGGGCCCTGCACATGTTGGGCGCAGAAGTTCTTACTGCGGACCCGGCAAAAACTATTCCCGCACTCGGAATGCTCCTCCTGTAAAGAAAGGAAAAGTCTATTAGTATTCGGTGAAATTCTCCAATTTCAACATACATAATATATTATATTAGCTTGGATAGGGTAAGCTATGTAGGAAAGACACCTACATGTGTTAACTGTCCAGCCAATTGCTATGACCTCCTCCAATATTGAAAACAGAATTCTTAAGAATCTTTAGGGGAAGATGATATCCTATGATATTAGTGTATCTTAACATAATCTTCCAGTTTCAATAATGGGGATTAAGGACAATAATGGATCATATCCATTAAAGGAAGAGAGAATCGCTCTCTTATATGTGATGGTCTCACAATAGGCTGCCCATGAAGCACATTGTAGGTTGGAAAAAAACTTGGGCTACAGCACTGACTGTTTGTCAACAAGTTGTCAGACTTGTCAGGCTTGCCGGCACCTGCCGGGCCTGCCGGCATCTACCGGGCAGGCCGGCACATTCCGGCCTATACTGGGCTATTGAAGGCAAGTATTGTCCTTCCATCAAGGGGAACCAAGGCAGTCGGCGGCAGAGGACCAGGATTGGGTGGCCAGCTACTCAGCGGCCGGCAGTCGGTACCCGAATGTCCAATATCTTTGGCCCAGTATGAAAGTACAAGAGAAAGAAAGGATGGAGGAAGGCAAGGGCTCAGCCTTGCCGGCCTGCATCCAGAATGAGGGTTCAAATGGAAGGGGGAATTAAATTCGGGCTTCCACCCAACCATATCCCAGTCATGAGGGATAATGGAAGGCAGTCCAAGGGAGGACCGATGAACACTCTAAAGAATATGAGGACACCCGCCGGCAGCCGATGGGGAGCCTCAGGCCAGTCCTACAAGAACCCTAGGGTAAATGTAGAACGACGGCCAGGAGGGTGTTGGATCTTTCATCACGAAAGGGATAGCGGGGAGGGGTAGGTGTCCTATAGTTAAGGTAATGTCAGAAGGCACTACCCAACTTAGAGGATTCTGTTCTCGTAAAGTAACCTCAGATAGGGGAATTCATTTCGCCAGGTTGGGTTAGTCAAGGGAGAGGGTGTCCGTAGGACCCCGACTCGCAGGAGAGCAGAATCTCATACCAGAGACCCTAAGCAATGAAGAAATCCTTTCTTCGGTCTAGGGACTACTGGCACAGGACTGTCTGCTAGGCCAGGGAAGGGAAAATTGTCATACAAAACTCCCAAGTATGGCCTAGGGAGGTCTAGCCTCCTGAACGGCAGCTTAACCTGACCTGGGAAGTCATTTCACCAAGACAGGGAGATGCCTAACACAGACTAATACTCTGATGTCCCGTCCTAAACTCAAAACCGACTCGGTGGTTAGGAGAAAGAAAACTGAACGTTTCAGTAAAACTTTGCCAGAACTCTGTTCACAGCAAAGAAAACTGAGAATAGCCTAGGCTAATCAGAGGGAAGGGGATTGCTCTTAAATCTCCTAGGAGATTGGTATCGACTTAAAAGGTATAGGAGGTGTCAGTCTCCCCTTAAAAGGCAATACAAGAGCAATGGGGACATGTATGAAAGTATAGTAAAGCCCCTAGGCTAGTAGCCTAGGAGCATTGAGAATCGATCACCGAAACTCTCTGTATACTATCTTGGAAGAGGAAAGCATAATTAAGTAATTTCAAACAAGTGTAAAAAATTTGCCTGTGCTTCAATACAACTTACCAGGATGGTTATATCATGCATGAAGTGTGAGGGTGCCTAGGCTAGGAAGCCTAGCACTCGTAAGGCTCATTCAGAATAGCCAAATTCACGACAACAAAGACATAATATAAGAATCCCTAGCTAAAAATCTAAATAGCTAAAGTTATTAAAGCGTATAAATGCCGGGAAAGGTCGTTCTGGCTAGCTAAATGAACAGAAGAACGACCGTGTCACTGACGCCATCCGGCTGGCAACAGCTCTTGTTACGTTAATTACGATCTCAATCGAAAAGCAAAACTGGCAAGAGCTTACATTTACACAAGATAAAGATATTACTTAATTTTCCAGAGGCTGATGAGGCTGGGGAAGACATCATAGACTCCAAAAAAAACTCCAAAATAGCGCGAGAGAACTGGGAAATCACCGGTCTATCGATGCTACAAGCGAAAGAATGACGGTGGCGCCTCGGGTGGCAGACAGGAGCACTATTTGCGGTACAGTAGTGACTCGTAGAGAGCGATGTCTCTGGAACGACTCACCCTATTCTTGCCTCTCTTTCCCTCGTAGTGAAAGCTCTATTGGGGGTGTAGATAGCCATGAGACGTGTCAAGAATACGTCCTCTGATATTACGCGATATCCCTTCGTAAAATTTTAAGGGATATTCGCTCCAGGAGTTAGAATTCTGGATACCTTTGGTAAATTCTCTGGGATATATCACTGTAGTCAAATATACCTAGGAAGCTACCTTTGAAGGAACTTCCATCACGACGACATGGCCTGAGCCCAAAAATCATGTTACATTACATAACGAGGGAATCACGCTGAAGAGAACCTAACACGCAACCCGTAATCTTCCCGGCCTCCTGAGGGCCAATCAGAGCGGCCGGGGAGAGCACAGTTACGACAAAGCACGGAAATCGAGGGAACTCGGCTAAGACCCCAACAGCTGTTCTCGGCTCAACTCTAAGGGAGGGAGTCATGAAGTATCCCCGGGGGGGGGGATGAGGGGAGGGGGGGGGGGGGGTGGAGCGTACTTGACCAAAACAAACATCTGATCTCCGAAGTCTCAAGGAGACATGAGGTATCCCGGGGGAGGGATGAAGGTATGGGGGGGAAAACATGAGGTATCCCGGGAGAGGGATGAGGGCATGTGGGGGGATGCTCCAAAAGGGGGTAACTAGCGAAAACAAGCCAAGGGAGGAGTACGAGGTGGTCACATGGGTCCGCGAGCAGACAGGAGTACCAACCTAGCCAAAACAAATCCATGCGATACCAACATAAACGAATGATCATAACTAACTGGTAAAATAAACGAAATAGGAATATATAACTAGGTTATGTGGCATGCAGAATAAAGCCAAATGAGGCTAAAATAACGCAGTAAGAGAGGGACGCAGGAGAACATCAGAACAAAATGAATGAGGGAAGTAGGCCTAGCCCACCAGACTCGGGAATGTACTGAACTGGACGGGGGGAACTATGACACAAAGGCTCGATTGGGTAAGGTGCCGATCAGTAGGATAAAATACGTAAAATAACTGTAAACCTGGAGTCCCTCTCCAACCAAAAACAGGACCTAACTCTTATAAAGGTAATAGGAATGAATAAGAGCAACAATCCTAGCATAAAAGGCACCAAGACACGGTGCAAAACTGCCTTCAAGGTACTCGGCCTAGAAGGGTAGCAAGCAAGCCCATGACCTAAGATATAAATACGTTCTCGTAAAAATGAAATCACGAAAGCTGAATAAAAGCATCGCGTAATGTGACACGGAATTGAGCAAAGGCAAAAAGGTTCAAAACGAGTTACAATTAGTATGGGAGACCAATTGCAAAACGTCAAGAACAAGATGTGGAGGTAGCGAAACCAAGCATGGCATCGTGAGTCGGGACTCCCGACCCGAGAAACACGTTAACACTTAAAAATAAAGAAAATAAAGGCATCGCTACCTCCAAAAACTCAAAATCCATAGTTCTAGTACTTAACTTGGATGAGGAAGCTTGAACGTCCGAAATCTCGTACCAAAAAAGCACCAAAACAACAAAAGATCATAAGCAAGGGAACGTACGGGTGAACACCGAAGATGCTATGAAAGGAGTGAGGTAGTTGGCGTGGGTGGAGATGGTGGTAGTAGCATTCAGTAGTGGATGAAGAACGGCACCTCGTAGTAACGGGGATATTTGAAGAGGAAATATCTAAATGGCACGAGACCTCTGGTTGTGGTTTTCACGCCTCAGTTACTATATACCGACACCTATTTAGGTGAGCGAGCTGGGTTCATCCCTGGCATTCCTATGCAACTTTTTTCTCTGGTAATACATAGCAGTTATATACCTTAGAAATGATGCTAAAGGAGCATTTCACGGAGCGGCACAGGTTGAGCCCAGAAAAAGATAACTTGAGGTCCACATTAGACTTGCTTACCATATATTCTTATAGGAAAAAGCTGGTTCCTATAAGTGGCTGCTTTTGGAAACTAAATCACGGATAAGAAGAGTTGAGTGTACTGAACCTTTTCCCACTAATAGATGTGGTAAGGAATAGTTTCATATTATAAGAGTTCCCCCATTTGCCATTGCCATTTTGGTTCCTCATTCACCTGTGTTATAGGTACTGTACAGCACTATTAGGCAAAGATAGTGGGTGGAAATTTAAATAAACTAATGGTAAGTATTGAAATAAGCAACTCTACTCTTAAAATTAAGGTTATTTCATTTTTACTTCCCTAAAGTTTATTAACTGAATACTGTACAGTAGAGAATAATTCTTCATTAAATACTAATAAATCCCTATAATATTTCAGTCTTTTGTGTAGCCAGACATGTAATGGTAATAAAAAGATGAGTGTTAAAAATTAACCCACAAAAGAAAACCTGTGATGAGCTAGTGGCTCAGCTTTCAAGCGAACGAAAATGCACTGACATCCAAAGTGATCACTTGATTTAATCAGCCAGCTGATCTGATACACCAATAAAAAAAAAATCAAGAGTAATTATGAAATACCATCTTCCAAGTAAAAATTAAATTGTTCAAAAGTGCTTAATTTAGCAAGTGGAGGGATATAAAGCTCCAGCTACCACTAACTTGGTCTTCTACTTTGCAATCATGATATCATATAGGGTGACTCGATATGAGGATATGCAAAGGTTAACTACAGGAGGACTATAGTACTGTAATTCAAGATTTTGAGACTCTACGAGAAGAACTCTACTATGTAAAGCTCAGTAATCATTCAGAACCTTTACTGAAGGATCCCGATGTAATTGTGACTACCAGCCCCAAAATATGGAAGTTAGGTTAGTGTGAGCAACTGGCAAGAGAAGACACTTTTACTAACCATGAGTAATTTCGCAGGTTTCTGAGAATGACAAAAGAAACTGAATGACATAAAACCTAAAAGATAAACCAATATGTTGGCTGGTGAGAGAGAGTATTGGCATGTCATATTGTTACCCAATCAATAAAAATCACAATTTTTTTCTCTGCAATTCCCCTTGAAGTAAAAGAAAAAAATACTTTCCTTCGCTGTTATGAGCAACAGACAGCAGTTGTTCTATTTACATCACAGAAGCTTTACCACTGTGCAGTGCATACTCCCTGCTTCCATAAAACCTAATAAGCCCTAACATATTGTACCCTCACAACAGTTATTTTTGGGCTCAAGCCATGTCGTCCTGATGGAAGGTTCCTATAAGTAGCTTTCTAAGGGATATTTGACTACAGTGATATTCTCAGAGAATTTAACTTTAGGTCTCCAGAATTCTAAATCCTGGCACGAATATCCTTAAAATTTCTCTTAAGGATATCGCATAAATCAGGGGACGTATATCTTGATACGACACATAGTAATCGCCACCCCGAATAGCGTTTTCGCCTCGAGGGGGAAGAGTGGCAAAAATAGAAGGGGAGCCATTATCAAGATTACTCTTCCTAACATACTAGTATTGAGTATCTAGATGGTGCTGTATCCAAGATGGCGCTCATTCCTATTTTTGTAGTGATTTCGCACGGTGGTGTTCCCTGTTGATCTAACGTTTTTGATCGCTTTAGTGAGGATTTATTATGCAATCTACAGCTTCTTTTGCCTCAGGAAAGTGGAGTATTGATTCTTTACAGTGTATAATTTTTAGCTCCTGATTCATAGTGAAATTAGAGTAATTTATTGTGTTAAGGAGGCTAGGCCTGTCACCGGAGGCCCCATGGGCACTGCCGTTCGTTATGCATGTGTTATTTAGTTAGCAGAACGACTTTCCCGGTTGTAATAGCATTAATAAATTAAGAAAGCTATTTCGGCACAATTATACTAGTAAAGATATATATTTTATGCATAATTTCCTCTTCCTTTTGTCGATCGTATACGTTAGAGTTTCGACGATTTAGGTAACAGAGATCTCGTCTTGCGCTAGGCTACCTAGCCTAGGCGCTGTAGTATACTTTCAGACTTTCCTATACTGAAAGAATAGAATTCCTTCAATACTCTGATCAGAAATCAGTTTACAACTTACCCTACAATATTAAATAGTTTAGAAGGGTCAGTGGTAGTACACTTTTCTATCCCTAGAGGTTAGAACCCTTCTCTTTTGAGTTTTCCATGATCAGGAAACTCTATAGTCTTGATATTGGAAGGGGAGGTCACATCAATTAGCTGGGAGGGATACAAAAGTATGTGTCTTTTCTAATTTCTAGTACAGCCGGCGACATGCCGGCCGGACTGTGCCGCCAGGTGCTAGCCATGCTGGCAACACACCGGCTGAACTACAGTATATGATTATACAGTAGCCAGTATATTTGCAATATAGTACATAGTGCAAACAGAAAACTATAGTATTTATTATACAGTAGTTATTTTCTAACATACCTTGTGTACCCTTGTACAGTCTTTTGCTGAGACCAACCCTATATTGAAAGAATAGAATTCCTTCAATACTCTGATTGGAAATCAGTTAATACTCACCCCACAATACTAAATATTTAGAAGGGTCAGTGGCAGTGTACACTTTTTCTATCCCTAGAGGTTAGAACCCTTCTCTTTTGAGTTGCCCTGATAAAGGAAACTCTATATATTTAATATTGGGGGGAGGTCACAGCAATTGGCTGGGAGGGATACACAAGTATGTATCTTTCCCTATTTATTTCTAGCTTACTATCCTAAGCTATAATGATTAAAATATGAATAATTGCATATCTGTTTATCATGTGAGATAAACAATCGTTTACTCATTTTATTTTCCTTTCTTTACAGGAGGAACCCCAGATGAAATGCGAAGCAATCTTCTGCAACCATAGGAGTAGGAACTTCTACGGTCACAAAGCGTGCAGGTCTCATGAACCCTGCACCATCATTAACGAATCCCTGCAATATTGAGACCCCCAAGTCTGCAATATCTGCCGGACCTTGGTGACCGAAGGTTTCGACGACCCCCAATCAATGGAGTCGAGGGATGCGGCATGTGAAAGGCTGCACAAGTGGGTAAGAGCGTTCCAGAAGAACTCTCCGGGACCATACCTACCTAACGATAGGATGCGTAGCTTACTGTTCCCGAAAGCAGGTAGTGAAATGGTTGTCCCCCAAGCACGACTTGCACCTCCCTGCATCCAGATTGCCATCGAGATGGATGTCAGGGAGGCGTTGCAAAGTATGGACATCCACCAGGAGGTAAGGATGTCGGAAGTGTCTATGGACACTGAAAAGGATCTATTAAAGGATCATCCCGAGGAGGTGTCTACTCTACCTCTGGAAGAAAATGATGATGTCGAGTCGGAGTTCCTTCCGTCTATGCCGGCACCGGAGCCGTTACCCTCGACGTCTTCACCTTCTATCCCTCCATTGGACAACATGAGCCAGGCACTGGCCATCTTACGGATTTAATGGAGAACATTCGCAAACGAGGCTAAACAAGGGAAGCGAAATTCAAGAGAGAGCTCCGTGAAGCTCCACTTATCGCCTCCCGAGGGTCATACAAGCGACCCAGAGGCTAAGATCTCCCGACCTGCTCCAAAACCAATCCCTGGAGGTATGCGGAGTTTATGCCAATTTTGAACGGCAAACTCTACATCTCAGAGAACATGGGAGCTGTCCCCTTAGACGACATCCAGTTTTGGCCAAGCTTTAACGCTTACCCTGATTACTTCATTCGACTGAAGCATGAACCACTGTCAAAAGAGGAGACGGAACCGAAGGAGGTCATGGTTTTCGACCACGATAAGGCTCAGGCTCTCTTGTCAAGTAGCCTGAGAAAGGCGGGCTATTCGGTCTCGAAAGTGTTCACCTTGAGCAAGAAACACCCTACCTTTCTTGCTCCTGCTTCAATAGCTTTCCCCTTTACATTGAAGGCATTTAAATTTGTTGCCAAGGCAGTGGAGGCAGGCAAACCATGCCCTGCACTAGAGGAGTACAGGCCTCTGTCGTTAGCCTTGCCCATGCAGGAGAAGGAATGGAAGGAAGTCCACCTAACCTTCTCAGTAGGGAAACTGGACGCGGACATCGCTGGATGACAGTTTAGCGAGAATCTCCCTAAACTTTCTGACTTTCTCTTGTGCAAGGAACAAGAGACGAAGGAGAGACTTGCGGCCTCTTTATCCCTACAAAACTGCATAGAGATGTGTGCAGACCAACGAAGTACCCCAGACATGCTCATGGTCCTGGCCCAAATGCATATGGCCACCCTAGTAAAGGACCTGTATGCCTTCATGAAGGCTAGGAGAGCCTGTAGAGAGTTCGTGTTCGCTGCTGCAACAGTGAAACATGAACCCAGGAAGCTGATATCTTCTAACATCTGGGGTAAAGATCTCTTTCTGAACTAAGTAGTCAAAGAGGTAGTCGAGAAAGCCATCACGGAGAATAGGAACCTTCTCCAGAAGTGGGGCATCTCTTCAAAGAGGAAGTCTTCCCCAGATGTGGGTCCCCAACCTAAAAGGAAGACGAAGAAGTCTAGACTTTCCCCTCGGCCTGCTCAACAACATCCCATAGTTACTATGACCGCGGTGCCCCAGGTAGGCGATCGAGGAGGTAAACCCTCCGATCAATCGAAGCAAGGAGACGCTTCCGGTAGGAGGGAGGCTCCAACAATTTCAGGATCGTTGGACGGTCGATCCTTGGGCCCACAGCCTAATCAAGATTGGACTAGGATGGAAATGGAACAAGTCTCCACCATCATTTCCTCAATTCTTCCAACACTCCAACCCCGTATTAGAAGAATATGCCCTTTAGCTCTTGAGCATACAGGTTATAAGGAAAGCAAAGTCCATTAAATTCCAGGGAAGGCTGTTTTGTGTTCCCAAGAAGGACTCGGAAAAACTCAGCCATTCTGGACTTGTAGCCACTCAACAAGTTTATAAAAAACAGCAAGTTCAGGATGTTAATCCTTCAACACATAGGACCCTGTTACAAAAAGGGGCATTCACAGTCTCGATAGACCTGACAGATGCCTATTGGCACCTTCTAGTCAGTCGCCCCCTCTCCTCCTACCTAGGATTCAAGTTACAGAAGATAAAGTATGCTCTAAGAGCCATATTCTTTGGACTAAACATAGTCCCCAGTATCTTCATGAAACTTGCAGATGCAGTCGTGCTACAACTACGCCTAGAAACTGTTCAGGTAGCAGAGTACCTGGACGACTGGCTGTTGCGGGCAGCATCCGAAACGGCTGGTCTTCAAGCATCCAAAGAAGTAACCCAGTTCCACAAACATCTGGGATGCAAAATGAACTTCAAGAAGTCTCGACTCTCTCCAGCTCAAGGGTTTCAATGGCTGAAAAACCATTGGAAGCTGAGGTCACATTCTCTCTCCATTCCCTCAGGAAAGAGGAGGGAGATCGCAGGGTCTGTCAAGAGACTACTGTAATCCGAAAGGATTTCAAGATGCCAACAGGAAAGAGTACTGGGCTCTCTCCAGTTCGCAGCAGTAACAGACCCAGTGCTAAGAGCACAGCTGGAAGATGCGTCAGGAGTCTGGAGAAGATACTCATCAAACGCTCGAAGAGATCTAAAATGACCGATATCAGCCTTACTTCAATCACTTCGCAACCCATGGTCGAAGGCCAAGAGCCTAATGAGGACCATGCCCTTGCATCCACCTCTGCCGTCGATGACCATCCACATGGATGCCTCGATGAAAGAATGAGGGATTCACTCCCATCAAAGGAAAGTCCAAGGGACTTGGTCATCTCTGTTCAAGGCCTTTGTCATCAACATTTTGGAAGCCATGGCAGTCCTTTTGATGTTGGGAAAACTCTCCCCTTGCAGATCAGCCCTCATCAGGCTGATCTTGGACAGCGAAGTGATAGTGAGATGTCTGAACCAACAAGGCTCGAGATCGTCCCTTATAATCCATGTGATATTAGCCATCCTTTGTCTAGAGCAGTGGTTCTCAAACTATGGGTCGCGACCCAAAGTTGGGTCGCGAGATCAATTTTGATGGGTCGCAGGGACACAGGAACATTATCATGCTTTCAGTGTTTCAGTGTTTAGCTTTGTGAATTAAAAGCAGTGCCATAGATTCTATTAATTTAGTTTTGTGAATTAAAAGCAGTGCCATAGATTCTATTAATTTAGTTTTGTGAATTAAAAGCAGTGCCATGGATTCTATTAATATAGTTTTGGGAACGAAAAGCAGTGCCATGAATCCTGTTCGTTTAGTTTTGTGAAAAGGAAAAGCAGTGCCATAAATCCCACTAGTTTAGTTTTGTGAATGAAAAGCTGTACACATTTTTTTTCCAAAATAAAGTGTATATATCATTGCATGTTTTCTTTCTCTTCACTTTATTCTGGGTCACAAAGGAATGAAATGTTTCAAATAGGGTCGCTCATAAAAAAGTTTGAGAACCACTGGTCTAGAGAGATGGCACCTATCAGCAGTTCACTTACAAAGGATCTGCAATGTGACAGCGGATGCTATACTCAGGCTCAAGCCGATAGTCATAATGGTCCACAGACGCAGACTCATTCTTTTCCATCTTGGAACAAGTCCCGGAACTGCAGATCGACCTCTTCGTGATGAGCGTTGTCAAGAAACTACCTCGATATGTAGCCCATACGAGGACCCTCTAGAGGAGATAACGGACGCCATGTCCCTAGTTTGGAACGAATGAACCTGGACTTTCCTGTTCCTTCCATCCAATCTCATGCTGAAGGTCCTCAACATGCTGAGATCCTTCCAAGGAATGGCAGCTCTAGTGGATCCCAAGTGGCCCAAGAGCAACTGGTTCCCTCTAGTGATGGAACTGAGGCTGAGGCTGGTCCTTGTACCGAACCCAGCACTATCTCAATGGGTTCAGAAGTCAACTGTCTTCGCTTCATCACAGAGAACCCAAAAGGCAGCATAGACTTCTTAGAAGAATACAAGTCTAAGTCTTGGAAAAAGTGGGTTGCTTTTGTTAAAGCAAAAGGACCGAAAGGAATTTCAATAAACTTCTGTCTGTCCTTTTTTATCCACCTTCATAATAAAGGTCTGGCAGCCAACACGATAACTAAGTACGAGTCAGCCCTGACTAGACCTCTTCTATACGCCTTTCAAGTGGATCTGATGAACAAAATCTTTAACAAGATCCCAAAGGCATGTGCTAGACTTAGGCCTGCAGCTTCTCCTAAGCCCATTTCATGGTCTTTGGATAAGGTCCTACATTATGCTTCATCTATGAACAATGAAGATTGTTCTCTCAAGGATCTAACCCAGAAGGTTATTTTCCTGTTCGCTATAGCCTCACGTGCTAGAGTTAGTGAAATAGTAGCCCTATCAAGAAATGAGGGCCACATTCAGTTCACAGAAGTGGGAGAAGTGAATCTCTTTCCTGATCCAGCCTTTCTCGCCATGAACAAGCTACCCACTAAAAGATGAGGTCCCTGGAGAATCTGCCCTCTGAAGGAAGATGTCTCTCTATGTCCAGTAGAGTGTCTAAAGGTCTATCTTCGTAGAACTTCAGACTTCAGGGGAGGACAGCTTTTCAAAGGAGAAACTTCAGGATCAAACTTATCCCTAAAACAACTGAGGGCGAAGCTCGCCTACTTCATTCGCAGAGCAGATCGTGACAGTACACCCGCAGGTCATGATCCGAGAAAAATTGCTTCATCACTGAACTTTTTTCACTATATGGACTTTGAGCATCTTCGCTCATATACTGGATGGAAATCATCCAGAGTGTTCTACAAACACTACGCAAAGCAAGTCCATGAACTAAAGCATTATGTGGTGGCGGCAGGTAGTGTATTAAAACCTGTCGTCTAGTGCTGCGATGAACAGTTAATTGATTGGGACTATCAATTCGGGTGAAAAGGTGTTGACACTTCCGGTGCGATACCTTTTAAGTGAGTGTCACCATGGTGACACTAAGACTGTTCAAAATCTCAGGTGTGGAATTATATAGATAACACTTTGTGTACATAGTACACAGTGTTGATAGTTTACAACATTTACAGAAATCATATTGGGAAAATTTATCAAAATTTTCAATTTCAGAGTGGCACTCATCATTTCTTCCCTTTCAGGGAGAAAAATATTTTCTGTATACGTTGCACGTATATTTCCCTTAACACGTTACATTCGTTACACTCGTTATTCCATTTGGTCATTTATTCGAAATAAATGTCTTTTATAGTGTAATTGCATCCTATTTCGCCCTGCAATTAGCACATTAAATATGCCAGAGTTCTCTTACTTATTTAAGTAAACCTCATATTATTGTATACTTACAAAGGATGGATATAGTTGACACTTAATTGTTCTGACAATATATACAAACCGTGAGACCTTTTGTATATCTAGTGGATACTTATGTTTGTTCATACAATATATGCAAACCTTGAGGCCCCTTTTCTACTGTCTAGTATGACTCTTCCCTGCAGGGGGCAGGAAGCACTAACATAGTCTATGATTTGTGGTAATGACGAATAACGGTAACGTCATTTGTCTCAATGGTCCGAATGACCATAGAAAAAATTGTCCCAAGGTTAAGGCACCTATGAAAATCCACAGATATAGTACTTTCTAGTAATTCTCTGGTAAACTTCCATCAGGACGACATGGCTGAGTCCAAAAAATGGAAAAAAGATAGCCATGTCGTCCTGATGGACCCGCCCTCCTTTTCTATAGAAAAGGCCTTGGCAGGATTCCTCCCAAAATTACTATATCTGTAGCACCATGCTCAATGCTACAAGGAATGAGCGCAATCTTGGATACAACGCCATCTAGATACGTACTCAATAGTAGTATGGGAGGAAGGGTAACCTTGATAACGGCTCCTCTTCTATTTTTGCCACTCTTCCCCCTCGAGGCAAAAACGCTATTCGGGTTGAAGATTGCTATGTGTCGTATCAAGATATACGTCCCCTGATTTATGCGATATCCTTAAGAGAAATTTTAAGGATATTCGCGCCAGTAGTTAGAATTCTGGAGACCTAAAGGTAAATTCTCTGGGAATATCACTGTAGTCAAATATCCCTTAGAAAGCTACTTATAGGAACCTTCCATCAGGACGACATGGCTATCTCACCCAAAAAAGGGATTTTGATGAAGGAAAAATCTATTTCTGGGTGAGAGACCTGTGCCACCCAGTGAAATGCTCCTTTAGCATCATTTCTAAGGTATATATAACTGCTAAATAATACCAGAGAAAAAATTGCATAGGAATGCTAGGTGTGAACCCTGCTCGCTCATCTGAAAGGTGTCGGTATAAGTAATACGGGCGTGAAAATCACATGCAGAGGTCTCGTACCAATTAGATATCTCCTCGTCAATATCCCCCAAATCAAGAGGAGCCGTCCCAAGTCCACCACAGACCGCCGCTACCCACAATCCCACCCACGCCAATGACGTCACTCCTCATAACACCCAAGTTTGGGTCCAACGGGAGGGCGAGCAGAGGGTAGGTTCACTGGGCGGCACAGGTCTCTCGCCCAGAAATAGATTTTTCCTTCGTCAAAATCCCTTTTCTGGGCTCTGACCTGTGCCGCCCAGTGAAATAGTACCAGAGAAATGGTCCTAAACTTGAAACCAAAATATTAAATCAAAAAGAAAAATTAAAGTCAAACATATCAAAAACATGATTTAATATACGTAAATCTAAGTACATGGTATTCGAGAAAAAGAGAACTCCTTACGTAACAAAAAAAGCAATATAAGTAAAACATGGGATGCAAACTAAATGCATATTCCTAGGATATAGGAGAAAAACATGAGCATCAAAATAGGTCTCAACAAAGAGAATACCAGGATTAAGGATTATTGTAAGGATAAAAATAACAATCTCGAATGACTATAAGTGAGCATGGGCAAAAATATATACATAAATGATAAGGACTGTACATAAGGATGCAACTGAAGGGTGCGATCCAAAAGATAAATCAAACCACTGTAGGGACCATAAGTGAGGCAGGTAAGGGGAAGAGAAAAAGAGGGAAATAAGACATGTGATTAGGATTCATGATGATCGGGAGGAACCACACTTCCTGCTGCCACTGTAGCAAATTTTAAGGCTTCCAAAGGTTTTAAATAGTGGTGTTTGAAAACTAATGGGGACTTCCAGCCTGTATATTTCGTTAGGTCATCAAATTTCATGTGATGGAAATAATTAATAGAAGTAGCTACAGCTCGAATATCATGGACATGAGGGAATGATTCTGGGTTAGCCTGTTTGATGAAATACAGAATCTGTTGTCTAATCCCTTTAAGGGTGATGGTTCCTCCATTCTCTCTAATAAATAAGGGCCCCGAGGACTTAGTGGAAGTTCTATTTAGGTAGGCTTTCAAAGTCGTAACTGGACATAAGGATGCATCCCGTGGAAGGGGAAAAATCTTCCAGGGGGACCATTCTTTGCTAGGAATCTTTTGTCAGGGGAGAGTAGAACTTCACCTGATGGGAGAAAATCAATGTGGCCTGGATTTCTAGACAAGGCTGAAAGCTCCGAAATTCTAGCACCAGAGGCTAAGCTCATTAGGAATAAAGTTTTCCGTAATAATGGGATATAGGCACATGATTCATTAGGAGTGTCAGAAGCTAATTTAAGAACATCATTCAGAAACCAGGAAACTGCGGTAGGATGAGTTGATGGTTTCAATCTGGCACAAGCTTTAGGGATGGAAGAGAGGTATGAATCCGTAAGGTCGATATTGAATCCGATCTGAAAAAATCTATTTCAAGGCTGATTTAATGGTAGTAATAGTACTAGCTGCTAGGCCCGATTCAAATAGAGTCCTAAAGAAGGTTACTGTGAGGTTCATAGTCATCCTCTCAACCTTTGAGTCCTTTAAGAACTTGGCGAGTTACTTGACAGCCGAGTCATATTGACGAAGGGTGGACTCTCTCTTATCTGATTCTAAAAATAAAGTATTTTGAGGGTCAATATCTGTGCCTCTTTGGGCTGCGAATTTCATAAAGTCCATAAAGTTAGGGCACTCCGAGCGTTTGAGGAAGCGAACACAGTGCAAGTTTGTACTGTCTGTGTTAGTATTGGATTGGGGATCCGCCAGGGGCGGAGACCCAGTTCCACCAGAAGAGGGAACCAATTGCTCTTGGGCCAGTTGGGGGCTACTAGAGCCACTTGCCCCTTGAAAGATCTGAGCTTGTCCAATACTTCCATCAATAGGTTGATTGGAGGGAATAGATAGATTTTCTCCCAAATGTTCCAATCCAGTGACATTGCGTTTGTGGTGAAGGCTAAGGGGTCCAGGTTTGGAGCTACGTAGCACTCTAGTTTGTGATTGGACTCTGTCGCAAACAGGTCTACCTGAAGGCCCGGGACCTGGGATAGAATCCACTTGAATGACTTGAGGTCCAGGGACCATTCCGACTCTAGCGGAGTCGTTCTGGACAGAGCGTCCGCCACTACATTGCTTACTCCCGCCAGATGGACTGCTGAAAGATGCCACTTGTTGGACGTTGCCAAGGAGAAAATGGCTAACATCACATAATTTATGTGTCCTGATTTCGAGCCTCCTCTGTTTAAGCAGCGAACTACGACTTCGCTGTCTAGAACCAATCTGATGTGTTGGTTTCTGGCTGGGGACAACCGTTTCAGAGTAAGGAACACTGCCATGGCTTCTAAGACGTTTATGTGAAGCTGGCGAAACATTGGTGACCAAAGACCTTGGGTCTTCTTGAACTGGGAGTATCCCCCCCAGCATCTTAGGGAGGCATCCGTGTGAATGATCAACTTTGGAGGTGGATATTGCAAGGGGACGGATTTTGACAGATTCTTCGCTTATGTCCATGGTTGGAGTCTTTTCTTCAGGATCGGAGGGAGACGAGCTCTTCTGTCTTGATATTTCTTGTTCGCCCTGGAATGCCAAATCCGATTTATGTCTTTTAGTCTGGCCTTCAGTAATATGTCTGTCACTGAGGCAAACTGGAGGGCACCCAGAATCCTCTCTTGGTTCCTTCTGGACGTCAATTTGCCCTTGAGGAAACGTTTTGTGTTTCTTGCTATCTCTTTTCTTTTGGCCGATGGAAGGCGTAGGGTGTGGGAGTTTAGGTCCCATTGTAACCCTAGCCATTGGAAAGTCGACTTCGGAACTAGGCGAGATTTCGCGAAGTTGATCCGGAACCCCAAGTGTTGAAGGAATGATAAAACCTTATTTGTTGCTGTCAGGCAGTTCTCGACGTTGTTCGACCAAACGAGCCAGTCGTCCAGGTACGCTACTACCTGAATTCCTTGGGTTCTTAGTTCTTGTATTACCGTCTCTCCCAGTTTGGTGAATATTCTGGGTGCTATATTTAGTCCGAATGGCATTACTTTGAAGGTGTATGCTTGCTTGCCTAGCTTGAAGCCTAGGTACGGACGAAAATGCCTTGCTATCGGAACATGATAGTAGGCATTGGTAAGATCGATGGAGGTGGTGACGGCCCCACGGGGAAGTAAGGTCCGTACCTGAGAGACGGTTAGCATGTGAAACTTATCGCATTGAATATAAGAGTTTAGATGGGATAGGTCCAGGATTACTCTTCTTTTGTCTGATTCTCTCTTTGGCACGCTGAATAAGTGACCTTGAAATTTCAAATGAGGTGCCTTTGAGATTGCGTTCTTTCGAAGCAGATCGTCTGCGAACGAGGCTAACTCTTTTGTTGGGTGTTGGTAAAAACTGGCTGGTGGAGGGGGCCCTACTATCCAACTCCACCCCAGACCTTTGGAAATTATACTGAGTGCCCAACTACTGAAAGTCCAGTTCTTCCGGAAAATGTAAAGTCTTCCCCCTACCTGTGGTGTTTCAATAATTCGTGGAGGATTTACCTCCTCGTCCTCCGCGGAGACCTCGGCCTCGAGGGGCGATCCTTCCACCTCTGGCACAAAAGGTGCCCCTTGCGCCAGAGCCTCTGGAACGTTGGTATCCATGAGAGGCCCCCTGAGTCTCAAAGGTGGGGTTGTAGACTGGGGAAGCATAGGTCGCGGGGGCTAGTTGACTTTGAGGGACCAACACGTATTGTTGTTGGTGATGGGCTTTCGAGGTGGAAGGGATGTTTCCCTGAGCTAAAGGGACCGGTTGAGCCATCTGCTGGGGCTGCCAGGTTTGGTAAGAGGGGAAGGGCCTCAGTCTCTTCCTGCCGCGAGATTGGGAAGCGACAAGTTCGAGCTTGCGTTTCGGGACTAGACCCCAACGCACCTTGAGGCTCTGATTCACTCTAGCAGCCTCGCTGAGGACGCTATTCACCAGATCTTCTGGGAATAGGTCCGTACCCCAGATTGGGCTCTTAATGAGTCTGTTAGGCTCGTGCCTGATAGTGGCCCCCGCTAACACATGTTTGCGGCAGCGGCGCCTAGCTGCTAGGAAGTCGTAGGCATCCGACAGCAAGGTGTGGAGCAACGACTTGTTAAGTACCTTGAAGAGGTGTTCTTCTTCATAGAGGAAAGAAGTCAATTCCGCCATGGTTGCCGAGTTAATCGAGCGACTCAGGCGCATGCGAGCCTCATACTCGAGGCGAATCAAGGACTCCGGGAGCTTAGGAAGTCTCTCACTAAATTGAGTAGAGGCGCATTCAGGGCTCAGCTTACCCACAGTGAATGTCGCCGGGGCACCAGTCCAGCACTCATGGTCCTCCGGGAAAACAAGGGAAGTTAAGTCTGTTTCCCGCAGTTGCGGTAAAGGCTTGTCTTCATTGACAGCCTGCATGGCAAGGTCCATGATTTTAGTGACACATGGCGTAGGGGTGCGCTCGTCTGCCACAAACATTGTGTATAAACTCTTAAAAGGAGTGAGCATCGTGTTGACACACTCCAGCTCATTAAGAGTCCGAACCCAAGTGGATTGGGCCTGTTCTTTTGGGTAAATGACGGTCTCCTTAGGGACCTTGTCTAGGCGGACCAGAGCCTCCTCCGTGAGGTGGGCGAAGCCAGGGAAAGGAAACTGCAAACCCGGCGGGTAGAACTCAAAATCTTCCACCGGCCGGGTGCCAAAACCCTCGATGGTCAACATCCCATACTTAAAGGGTGCGTGAATTGCTAACTTCCACGGGTTGTTCTTGACAAACTCCGGGAGTTTCGAGGCGTCCGGAATAGCATACTGCTGTTGTTGGGGCAGACCGGAGCGCATGAGACCTTCAACGAGAGACTCTTGGTTCTGAACCTTAGAGATGAGGGTGTTAACTAAGGTTCCAAGGCGTTCCAAGGTGTTGGAAAAAGCTGACACGTCAAAAGAAGGCGCCGGGGCGCTTACCGCCGGCTGCGTGGGTTGCGAGCCGGGTGTCATTCTCGACTCCGGGATGGGAGGAGTAGGTGTGACTGGGGCCTCAGGGACCCTAGAAGACGAAACCCGTGATGACGAAGACCTAGGGGTCTTGGGATGTTTCGTCGTACCGGAAGACCTGTGGGTCTTAGTCAGAGGTTTACGGACGGACTTAACTTTCGGCAACACAGAAGGGTTGCTGGTATCAGTGGGGTGACGTCCAGAGAACCCCTGAAAGGAAGTAGATGATGAAGTAGAGAAAGCCGGACTAAGGACAGGAATCTTAGACCGGGACACACTTGCCTCACTTACAGGCCTACCTGGGTCTGGCTCATCCAAAGCCATGGGTTCGACGTCCAAATTCATGGCGGCCACGTCACTGGTGATGGTTTCTCCCGGAACACTGGGGTCTTCGGAGAGGAGTTGTTCAGTGATCCCGGCGATGATAGGATCCGCCAATTCCTTGGGAACCGCCGCCGAATGTTTGCCGTTCGGGTAAAGGAGGTTGCACATCTCCTCAGAGAGAACGTAGGGGTGCCGGGCTTTGATGTTGCAGGGGAACCCGCCGACCCATACCTCGAGGCGGGCCAAGGCTGTAGACTTTTCGGACTGTGAACTCTGAAAGAGAAGATACCGTTACTAAGGAAGGAGAGGTAGGGAACACCGAGAAGGTGAAAAGACCGAGCGCATGCATTGTCGGAGTCTCCTATGATTAATTAAAATTAGAATATAACCGAAAAGCAGGTAAATTCCGAAATTAGTTTAAGAAACTATAATGTATAATAACGGTAGGAACACTTACTGAGACCGAAGTGAGGGTGGAGACGAGATCGTAGCAGACCACACAGTTGTCGGGATGCCAGACAGTTAAGTCGCCGACGTGGACCGAACAGTGGGCATGTCACCTACACACGTCATGTCCACAAGCCTGCTGAAGAACGGCCGCACAGGTTGTCATCATACAGCGAACCGCCTGTAATAAAAGGGATACATAAGTATCATAGGTAATACGGTATCCTACGGGATCCCGGGTGTGCCGGGACCAAAGTAAACGATAAGTAACGTTAGCGTTAGGATACTATATAATGTTCTCCCGGCGGGGCCGGGAGAAGAGATTAATTAAGTTAACTTATAATTATAATTAGAATTAACCTTAGTAATGATTAACTTAATAATAAACCGTAAGGGAATTCCGTGTAAGGTAAGATTATTCTGGATAAGGGTAAGGGAGATAAGATCCCTTAGGCAAAGAGAGTGAACACGTAAAATATAAGGTTAGAATAGCATGATTCCGTTGGCTCCGGAGAGACAACTGAAAGAGGGAGACCAGCACCGGGCCTACCGGGGTAAGGGGGGGCGGACTCCCTACAAAAGAAACCTTGAGTAATAAACTCTCATTAAAACAATAACAATAACAATATCAAAATAACCCCCATGGGGTATGATCAGAGAGCTCACAACCAAAGAAACAACCAAAACTCCCGCTCTCCCGATGGCCAATCGAAGAGGGCGGGAATCCGGCTGAGGCGGAAGGAAGTGAAGAACTCGCAAGTGAAACAGATCGAGGCTCGGCTAAGGCAAGGAGTCAAACGGTATCCCGGGGAGGGATGGGGGGGAGAGGTCGGAGAAAACGGACGAGAGGGATCGGCCGAGAACCCAAACAGTTGACTCCAGGTCTCAAAGAGACGGCAGGTATCCCCAGGGGGGATGGGGTGTATGCGTCGGCATACTCAGGCTCAGGTAGCGGGAGGAGCCACAGAGGGAAAGAGATGAATGGGGAGGCATACTCGAGATCAGGGAGTGGGAGGAGCCAAGAGCCGTAGGTGGATATGGCGATCGCAAGAGGCTGAGCAAGGACAGGAGTACCAACCTGTCCGACCAGATCGCGGGACACTCACATAATGAATGATCACAACACGGAATAAAATACTTAGGTTAAGGCATGTAAGAAGCTGCTACAATAAATGAGAATCCTCTCATGGAGAGAGAGAGAGAGAGGGACGCAAGAAAGGCAGTGAAAACAACAGAGCAAGGGCACGACTGCCAGTACGGGGAGGACCAGGGCTGGACAGGGGTGCCAACATAACACCGAATGGAACAAGTCGAATGGTAAATAAAACATAAACGCTGCCGATCGAGAGTCCCCCTCAGATAAAGACTAAACTCTAAAATAACAGCGATTCCTTGAAATCGTGGAAAGAGAACTAATCATAAAATATCAGCACAAGGCGTCTCCACGGTATTGACCGAGAAGGACGCCGCCATAACCAAACACAGCATGAAAATCCTCTATGGGATAACCATGGTGAAAATAATAATAATAATAATAATAATAATAATAACTGGTCGATCATCGGTAAGAGCGCAAGTTCAAAACGAATAACAAATAGTATGGAAGACCAAATGTAAATCGTTAGGAACGGAAGGAGGTAGCAAGAACTAAAATGGCCGCCGCGACGCGGGGCCGAAAACAATAGCGAAACCAATAAACATGAATAACACTAAAAGTAAGGAAAATGCTACCTCCGAAAGCTCAGAAAACATAAGTCTGGTACTTAACTTCGATGAGGAAGCTTGAGATTACGACATGATGAGCAGGAAAAGCGTAAAATCCAAGAAAAGGGGCACAGCGAAAATCACAGCACTTAACAAGAGTGATGCTAAATGAGGAGTGACGTCATTGGCGTGGGTGGGATTGTGGGTAGCAGCGGTCTGTGGTGGACTTGGGACGGCTCCTCTTGATTTGGGGGATATTGACGAGGAGATATCTAATTGGTACGAGACCTCTGCATGTGATTTTCACGCCCGTATTACTTATACCGACACCTTTCAGGTGAGCGAGCTGGGTTCACACCTAGCATTCCTATGCAATTTTTTCTCTGGTATTATTTAGCAGTTATATACCTTAGAAATCATGGTAAAGGAGCATTTCACTGGGTGGCACAGGTCAGAGCCCAGAAATAGATTTTTTGCTTTGCTCAAAATCCATTTTAAAAGCCACTGCTTCCCTGTGCATGAATGCTTACCAATCGAGTAGTTATTAAATCAAACGACAATAAACACTTACATCCATAGAAAATTCAAAAAAATTAGAGCTCTACTTAACTTTATGGGTGTTTTACAATCTGCATCACTATGTTGTATGGGCTAGCAATTCTAGGACATTCATAGCATTCATGTATTTGACTTTTACATACATACATATACCAAGGCATTTCCCCCAATTTTGAGGGGTAGCCAACATCAAACAAATGAAACAAAAAAGGGGACCTCTCCTCTCTACGTTCCTCCCAGCCTGACAAGGGACTCAACCGAGTTTGAGTTTACAGTTTTTATATGAGGAACCAAGTCAAATCATGGTTAAAAGTTAGGCCTAAAAACTTTGATGCCACTACACATGAGATTCATTGGTCTTTGATGTATAAATCAAGGTCTAGTTGTATTCTTTGAATACAGAAATTAAACATTACTTTTAGTTGTGGAAAAATTAACTGTTCAGATCTGCCCAGTGAATAATTTTGTCAATCATCAACAATCTTATTCCAGCAGATAATAAAGAGATCATCCACATGTTTTGTTAAGGATGTCATTTGGTATGATGAATTATATCCCCATTAACTGCTGATCCAAATAATTTTATACTCTATACACTCTTGGGAACACCGTATTCTTGGTACTGTTTGTTAAATACTGTATGATATCTCCTACATTATTCTAATCTTTGTGTATATATAATTCTCTCAATCAACCACTTTGGTTTTTCCTTTCTCTGGAGTAATAATCTCATGGGTAGCCATGTTATTGGATGGGTGTTTTGTATAAAACTATTTCAATCTGCATGAAAACTTTGTTTGGAAATACCCAAAATAGAAATATAATCTAAAACTAACCAAGATCTATTTTAGTTTTTAAGTAAGTTCCAAATCATCCTTTGAGAGAGAGAGAGAGAGAGAGAGAGAGAGAGAGAGAGAGAGAGAGAGAGAGAGAGAGAGAGAGAGAGAGAGAGAGAGAGAGAGAGAGAGATAAAACTATTTAACAACCATTCTAATTCTATAGCACTGTCTGTGTCTTATTTACATGTTTTGGGTATAAATTAACTTGGGGACGAATTGACCAATGGCAAATTTACCAGGGACAAATTAACTGACGACGAATTAACCGGGGACGAACTGTCCTAGCACCTTCAGTGTCTTATCATAAGCTTTTTCAATATATAAAATGAGATACATGATGCTGCTTAAAGAGACCGGCTTTACATACAGAGGATAAAGTCGAATCATTCCGTTTTTCCAAAACATCACTGGATATCTGACAAAATACCTTTCTTCTAGAAAAGAGAAAATGCCAATCAATGCAATATGTCAATAATTTGCCTTAAAAACTTATCTTTCTCATGTTTTAATAATGCTAAAATAATGGCTATTTACTAGACAGTTGCATTAGTAGTGTAGTCATATTTTATCAATAATTACTAGATTAAAGATTTTTGATTTACAGACACCTCTAATTATTATGCATGGAATTTCATCAGAGTCAGGGTCTGTATTGTTACAAGTAGCTCGAGCAGACTAAAATTCTCTTTCAGAGAAGGTGAGGTTGTAAAATTAACTGCTGTAAAATTTGGTACTGTTTTTTTTTTTTTTTGTATCAACTTCAAACTTATAAGATAAAGAGGGTCCCAAGCTTACAAACATTCAACTTAAACATTCAGATACAAACACAAATCTAATTGAAAATAACAAAGATAAGATAAAAAATGCTGCAATAAAACAATATTATTTCATTTAATACAGTAATGATAACAAAATTTGTAATAACATGATATCCATTCCATATGAAACTTAAAAACTTGTTGACTTTTGTAGCTGGAAATCAAAGGCATGGGATTCAGGTTTAGGCCTACCCTAGGTCAAAATTTAACAAAATTCGTCTTACAAATAGCCTCTCGGAACCTATTAAGTTTGTATAAGTTGAGAACATTCTGTATACTTAAGAAATATTCATAGATGTATCATTCACTTCATTTTTACTGGTCATGTCCTATATATTTACCATTAGCTTTTGAAATCCCAAGTGGCTAGAGAGTAAATTGGCCAGCTTCTATTCTAACTTTTCTTCAAACTGCAGATGGTGAAGCTCACCTGTTTACTGATCTAAAAGAGAGATAACAATATCCTCAGGATTATGTATGTAATCAACAGATAGGTTTGCTTAAAGCCAGGTGTTACAGACTAATACACACACAAACAAAGCCATTCCAACACCTAAGAACATAACACACCTCACACATCTTGAACTGTTGACCTAACCACGCCAGGACTCCTTGCTGCTGAGAGGAAGGACAGTGGTGACTGGTACAACACTTGAACATACGCTACCAGGGTCTAACCAATGTCAGGAAGGGCAGCTGATCAGGACTACTGTCTACCCCAGAAAGCCAAAGTAAAGTCCTTCAAAAAGAAGGCAACTGTACTTATCCCATACAAAATGGAAAAAAAAACATGTTAATAGAATTAGATTAACTAATGCCTAGCTGCTTTTTTGCACAAAGCAATTGTTTGAAATTTTTTATAGGTTATTACAATCTACTCTGTACAGTGTCTGGCCATGGTGACAGGGCCCTTTTTATGTCTCTGTGAAAGTTTGCAAGTTCCAAAGTACTGGACACCATCGAAACAGACCAGTGATTTTGATTCCTGCTGTATAAAGAGGTTCTATTGGGAAAATTAATAGAATCAGCTACACTTTGGAACTCATCTGCACTACCTTATACTTCATTTAATTCTTTAAACTTTCCCCATCTGTTTTTCTAAGGTTCCAAAGTGGTGATCTTGGTAATGAAGGACTATTGTTGGTGTTTTTCAGGGAGCCACTTTCTTCCACTTATGGCAGTATAGTCCCATGGAGGGGGTTGCATAGCAGAAAGAAAATATTATTTTACCTTTTTTTTGAGGCTGTGAAGCTACCACTTAAGAATCAATAGCATTTTATTATTCAAAGGTGGGAGTCATGGAAATATGAATTTCTTTTCCTTTTTTAAAAGTGTAATTTATCTACTATAAGTGTATATTTCATTGGACAAAAATTCAAGAAAGGATGGGGATCTAATGACCTTCATACAGTTGTCGTTGAGCCAGCAAGAAGAAATGATAAGCCTCTACGCCCTTCCATGGATTGTCTAATATATTATTAGGGGAACTTTTCATATCTAGAGCAAAGTCATCATCTCCATCAAAAAGGCCCATCAAAGCTGCACTTCGGCTACCTTCAGCTGAAAAATAAACAGGATTTTCAAAATCAAAAGCAATTCACTTCTAAAAATAACACATACTTTAGTAGTTGTTATAAAATATCAATATAATTAATGTAGGAACACTATGATAAAATTCTCACAAAATAAGGATTTACTATAAATGAATTTTTAAAAATTATAATCAAGGTCATAATAGTAAAATTACACCAGCTGTTTTTATAACATAGGCTTGAAAAAAATGTTACAATCAAGATATTATTCTTGACTACCACACTTCTAAATTCAGTAAAATTATACAATTATTTTTCATAGTGTATCAACAGCGTAAATAGTTTTCTTTTCCAATAGTTTCTGATTACCGGTTGGAAAATAATTAATTTGAAATTTGTATAAAATTTCTGATAATCTAATTACTAATATGTATTCGAACTTGATCCATTACTGCACCTTGTCTTATTAAAAACATTACCTATGCCAATATTTTGCTGAAAGAGAACAAAGAGACTTATAAATAATATTACCAATGCCAACATTTTATTGAAAGAGGTTATATAAAGTAAACATGATGAATAAGAGGCCATCAGGGATTTAAGCCCGACGCCATGTTAGCAGGACTCGAAGCGCTTAGGCTTCCTCTAACCAAAAGCTAAAATATAAGTCCCGAAGGGAGTTAAACCAAAATTAACATAAATAAAGGCAAAGAGAGGTAAATACTCAACTTTGACGAAGAAGAGGAAGCCATTCACACGAAGATTCTTCAAATACTGCGAAAAAAGCGCCCACAAAAGACAACCGAACTGTAGCAATCAGCTGCGTTCAAAGGAATGAGAAGCAGGAACGTATAGGGGCACTCGAAGGTGATAAGATGTGTAACGGCTCCTTATTTATCCTTCCCCTTAGTGGATTAGACTGGGTAAGGTCTGTTTGGGGTGAAGATATCTATGGTTATCTTAGGATACATCCATAATTATACACGATATCTTCAGATAGTCGATTCTGGGGGTTGGAACCCCGTGATACCTGACGGTAATTCTCTTGTAATATCAATCGCAGAAATATTATACTGTAGAAGTTGCCAGAAGAAACTTCCATCAGGACGACATGGCTCGAGCCCAAAAAAAATTACATAAACATCTATGTAAAATTTGAAAGTATAAATATGCATGATTAAAAATAGTTCAGTAATATATAAAGCAAAAGAGGTGATTTGACAACAATAAAACCTACAGCGCTTTGGGCAGGTGTCGTGTGGTCCCCAAGGTCTTTCCTGTTAAAGGCTAAAACACGAAATTCGATATAACATGAAATACCTGAGAAATATTATCTATCCTGTCCCAAAACCAGTGTATCAATGCACAAGGCATAGACTCTGTGTGTATTAGGGAGACCAACAGGCTCAAGCCCTACTGAACCCATCACAGCACCTCCAAATATGACACCCAATGACATGTCATCACCAAGAATAAATACCAATACTGGATAAAATACTACCTGGGTTCTTTGTGCCTAACCACATACTGTATTTCATATTCGGAGTAAAACTCGTATATCCCGTTCCCTAATTTAAGTCTAGGGAGATGAGGAGGGGCTCTAGGGGACAAAAAAGCACTTCCCCAAAAATGGGGTTTACTTTTGTCAAATCCCTTTATAGGATTTAGAATGTTATGTGGTCCCTTAGGAATGATACCATAGCAACACTAAAGTAGAGATCCCTTCATCTAAACCCAAGCAAAAATCCAATTTATACATATAGGGGTGAAAAGGAAAAGACTTACAAGTTAGACATTCATATCATAAGAGATCCATAAAGAAACCAGATGGCATGTCCATTACAGTGCCTCAGTAAAGAGACTTGGTTCATGGGCACACAGGGGGCTGAGCACTTTGCAAATGTTGTACAGCTTGGATTTCTTTCAGGCAGTCTTATGAATATACAGTACAGTAATACCTTGAGATACGAGCGACCCAACATACGAGAAAATTGAGATACAAGAAGAGTTCCAAGCAAATTTCTATTCTGAGATATGAGGAAGAATTTGAGATACGAGGTACAGTAGTTCCCTATGCGGACGCGTGTGCGAGAGGCTGATCACGAGGACAGCATCAGTCGGTCTTTCCCTTCGGATCTCCGTCGTGTAAAGTTATCTCCGAGCATCGGCCGTATTGTTTGCTTTTTTTACGTGGTTTTGCGTGAATCAGTGCACAATTAAGTGAATAAACAATGGGTCTAAAGCAAGCGAGTGAGAAAAAAAAGCGTATGATGACAATGGAGATGAAGCATGAAATAATCGCAAAACATGAGAGTGGCGTAAGAGTGACTGAGCTGGCTCGCCATTACGAGAGGAGTACATCGACTATATGTACCATCCTCAAGCAGAAGGATGCTATAAAGAACACCAAGCCTTCTAAAGGAGTAACTATCCTTTCCAAGCTGCGTAGTGATGTTCACGACGAGATGGAGAGAATTCTTTTGATCTGGAGATAGCATGAACGAGACGATCATATGCGAGAAGGCCAATCGAATCTATGAGGACTTGAAAGGGAAGCAAGCAGCCGAGAAAGGGGAGACTTCGACGCCAGCGGAAACGTTCAAGGCCAGTCGTGCTTGGCTGGATAATTTCAAGAAAATGACTGGGATACACTCGGTTGTGAGGCATGGGGAAGCAGCAAGTTCCGATGCGAAAGCCGGGGCGGACTTCGTCACAACCTTTGCCTCGGTTATTGCCCAACATGGCTTCATCCCCCAACGAGTTTTCAACTGCGATGAAACTGGCCTTTTCTGGAAGAAGATGCCCAGGGGGACTTTCATCATGGCAGAGGAAAAGAGACTACTGGGCCATAAACCCATGAAGGACCGGTTAACTCTAGCCTTGTGTGCCAATGCCAGAGGTGACTGTAAGGTCAAGCCACTGCTGGTGTACCACTCAGAAAACCCACATGCTTTCAAGAGCCAAAGGATCTTGAAAGAGAAACTGCAAGTGATGTGGCGCGCTAAT
>NC_090725.1:243082230-243087230 GCF_036898095.1 Palaemon carinicauda | reverse complement strand
TACGCAAGTGGGTGCGTGGCTTCCAGAAGAATGCCACCGGACCGTACTTGGCCACTGAAGAAATGAGGTCACTCTTGTTCTCTAAGGCCTCCCCTGATTCAGTGGTACCCAAGGATGTGATTCCCACTGTCCAAATTACAGTGGAACCTGATGTTGTCATGGCCCAGTCCATGCACGAGTGCCGCCTGGATTCTGAAGATGACGAACATATGTCGGACGTCTCGGAAGACACAGAGAAGACTCTTATGGCTCAAGGAGCTGAAGATGATGAAGACCAGGTGGAATACGCCGAGTCGGAGCAAGAGGTCGCTCCTCCTTCCATCTCCGCTCCTACTCCTACACCGACGGAGGTATCTATCCCGTCTACCTCCACGACCCCGGATCCCTCTTCTTCCACTCAAGAAATGATCCGGTTGATTAGAGCCGTCATGGACGACAGGTTAAAGGAGAATCAGGAGTTCATCAGGTCCATGATGGGATCCAGAGAACCGAAGAGGATTTCGGTTAAGGATCTCCCCGCTTGCTCACATGCCAACCCGTGGAGGTATGCTGAGCATATGGTTATCGCGACCGGCAGGATCTTTGTCAGCGACAAGATCGGCACGGTCCCTTTGGAAGACGTGGAGTTCTTCCCAAACTTTGAGGCCTACCCGGACTGTTACGTCCGACTTCGTTCCGAACCCGCCTCTAAGGAAGAGACCGAACCCAAGGAAGAGATAGTGTTCGATCTCGCGAAGGCCCAGGCTATGCTAGCCAACACATTCAAGAGTAGGGGTTTTACCTGCTCCAAGCTTCCGGCCCTGAGCAAGAAGCACCCTACTTATGTCGCACCTGAAAATGCGGTTCTTCCATTCTTGGAAAAGGCCTTCACTGCGTGCCTTAAAGCTGTGGAAGAGGGGAAAGCCTGCCCTGCACTGGAGGAGTGCAGACCCTTCTCCATAGTCACTCCCTCTGACGCTCGACACTGGAAGGATATCCAGCACACTTTCGTCGTGGGAAAGCTAGATCCTGACGTCGCCGGACGTCAGTTTAACGAAGACCTCCCTAAGCTCAACGATCACCTCCTTCGTCGGGAACAAGACACGAAGGAGAGGCTCGCAGCATCTATGTCTCACCAAGTCCAACTTGAAATTATGGCCTGTGACACCAGAGTACCAGACCACTACATGGTACTCTCCAAATCCCACATGACAACCGTGATGAAGGACTTGTACCACTTCATAAAGGCTCGGAGAGCCTGTCGTGAATTCGTGTTCGCAGGTGCCACTGTGAAACACGAACCCCGGAGGCTGATTTCCTCCAACATCTGGGGCAAACACCTCTTTCCTTCTGACCTTGTGAAGGAAATCACCGACAAAGCCGCCACGGAGAATAGGAACCTTCTCCACAAGTGGGGCATGTCAAGAAAAAGGAAACCCTCTCAGGACGAAGGACCTCAACCTAAGAGGAAATCCCAAAAACAGAAACCCCAGCAACGTCAACCAAGACGTCAGTTTCCGGGACCCGCTACCTCCCAAGTGGCAGCTCAGCCACAACAGACCTTTCAATTGGTCCCCCAACCGGTGTTGTCACAGTCACCGGTCTTCACCCCTGCTTTCGAACAACAGACAACTACCTTTCGTCCCAAAGGTAGAGGCTCGAACAGAGGTGCAGGCAGAGATGCATCTCGCCGTCCCTCCAGAGGCAGAGGAGGAAAGGGAGCTAGCGGCCGAGGCAGCAAGCCCTCGGGACACCAGAAGCAATGAAGTGCTTCCGGTGGGAGGAAGACTCCGCCAATTCCAGGATCGTTGGACCTTTGATCCCTGGGCACACAGCATCGTCAAGAAGGGTCTAGGCTGGAGTTGGACCCAACCACCCCCAACCTTCCAGCAATTCTTCCAACAATCAACCCCCCTTCTGGAAGAATATGTCCTAGATCTCTTGAACAAGAAGGTGATAAGGAAGGTAAAGTCCACCAGGTTCCAAGGGAGACTGTTTTGTGTCCCCAAGAAAGACTGCGACAAACTCAGAGTCATTCTGGACTTATCCCCCCTCAACAAGTTCATAGCGAACGACAAGTTCAAGATGCTGACTCTTCATCAGATAAGGACCCTTCTGCCTCGAGGTTCCTACACGGTCTCCATAGACCTGGCGGATGCCTACTGGCACGTTCCAATGAACCATCACGCTTCCTCCTACCTAGGATTTCGACTCCAAAGGAAAAGCTACGCCTTCCGGGCCATGCCCTTCGGCCTCAACGTGGCCCCTCGGATCTTCACAAAGCTGGCGGACGCCATAGTACAACAGCTCCGCCTCCGAAACGTCCAGGTGATGGCCTACCTCGACGACTGGCTAGTCTGGGCTCCATCGCCCGAAGATTGTGTAAAATCTTGCAACAAAGTCACCCAGTACCTAGAACACCTGGGATTCAAGATCAACGAGAAGAAATCTCGCCTCTCTCCAGCTCAGAAGTTCCAGTGGTTGGGAATCCAATGGAACCTTCAGTCACACCGCCTTTCCATCCCCCAGAAGAAAAGGAAGGAAATAGCAGGGTCTGTCAAGCGATTGCTGAAATCCAAACGAATTTCAAGACGCCAGCAGGAACGAGTTCTAGGCTATCTACAGTTCGCCTCAGTAACAAACCCAGTGCTTCGTGCACAGCTAAAGGATGCCGCGGGAGTCTGGAGACGTTCTGCATCCATCGCTCGAAGAGACCTCAAGAGACGGCTTCCAAACAGACTTCGAATTCTCCTAAAGCCGTGGTCAGAAGCAAAGGCCCTGAAAAGGTCCATGCCTCTCCAACACCCTCCTCCATCACTCAACATCCACACGGACGCTTCGCTGGAGGGTTGGGGAGGTCACTCCCACCAAAAACAGGCTCAAGGCACCTGGTCTACCCTGTTCAAGACGTTCCATATAAACATCTTGGAGGCCATGGCGGTCCTTCTAACTCTGAAGAAATTATCCCCGCCGCCCTCGATCCACATTCGTCTAACCCTAGACAACTCGGTGGTAGTTCGTTGTCTCAATCGCCAGGGCTCAAGATCGCCCCAGATAAATCAGGTGCTTCTCCCAATCTTCTGTCTGGCGGAGAAGAAGAAGTGGCACCTGTCTGCAGTTCACCTACAAGGATTCCTCAACGTGACAGCGGATGCTCTATCGCGGACAAACCCGATAGAGTCGGAATGGTCTCTAGACGCAAGATCGTTCTCCTTCATCTCTCACCAAGTCCCAGAACTTCAGATAGATCTCTTTGCAACGAGCGACAACAATCAACTTCCTCGGTATGTGGCCCCGTACGAGGACCCCAAGGCAGAAGCAGTGGATGCCATGTCACTGGACTGGAACAGATGGTCCAAGATCTACCTGTTCCCTCCCACCAACCTTCTGTTGAAAGTCCTCTCCAAACTGAGAACCTTCAAAGGGACAGCGGCCCTAGTGGCTCCCAAGTGGCCCCGGAGCAACTGGTACCCCCTGGTCCTGGAGCTGCAGCCCAAGCTGATCCCTCTCCCGGGCCCAGTTCTCTCCCAACAAGTACAGAAGTCGACTGTCTTCGCTTCATCATCGAAAATCAAGGACCTTCATCTCATGATTTTCTCTCCCTAGCCGCAAAGAAGAGGTTTGGGATCTCGAAGAAAAGTCTGGACTTCCTAGAGGAATACAAGACCGAATCCACAAGACGGCAATACGAATCATCCCTGAGGAAATGGGTCTCCTTCGTCAAGACAAAAAATCCTAAAGAAATCACGATTGATTTCTGCATGTCCTTCTTTATTCACCTTCATGGACAGGGATTAGCAGCCAATACGATTTCAACCTGCAAATCAGCCTTGACCAGACCAATCCTATATGCTTTCCAAATTGATCTGTCCAGCGACATCTTCAACAAACTACCGAAAGCATGTGCTCGCCTACGTCCAGCACCCCCACCGAAACTGATCTCCTGGTCACTAGACAAGGTGCTCCATTTCGCCTCCAACTTGGATAATGATTCATGCCCTCTCAAGGATCTGACTCAGAAAGTTATATTTCTCTTTGCTCTCGCTTCGGGAGCTCGAGTCAGCGAAATAGTGGCATTATCAAGAGAAGACGGACACATCCTGTTTACCGATACAGGAGACGTTACCCTCTCCCCTGATCCGACGTTTCTCGCCAAAAATGAATTACCCACCAAAAGATGGGGCCCCTGGAGAATATGCCCCCTGAAGGAAGATGCCTCTCTATGCCCAGTAGAGAGCCTCAAGGTCTATCTTCGCAGAACTTCGAACTTTGGTGGAGGCCAACTCTTCAAAGGAGAAACATCGGGCAGCGACCTGTCACTGAAACAATTAAGAGCGAAAATCACCTACTTCATTCGCAGAGCGGATCCTGACAGTACACCCGCCGGTCATGATCCTAGGAAAGTTGCATCATCTCTGAATTTCTTTCAGAGTATGGACTTTGAAAGTCTTAAGAACTTCACAGGCTGGAAGTCCTCGCGTGTTTTCTTTAAACATTATGCGAAACAAGTGCACGAAGTCAAACATTTTGTGGTAGCCGCAGGTAGTGTTATGAAACCTGCACCTAACTCTGCGTAGAACAGTGAGTTACTTGGGACTCTAACTCTTCGGGTGCCTATGTTGACCCTCGAGCGATACATAGTGATGTCGAAAACACTTAGTGCTTTTATATAACTGTTCTTATCCCAGGTGAAATGTCATAGTTGTTACACAAGTGCCGCATGCCCTGAGCATGATGTGTTTTATTCAAAGACTTGCGTTCCTTGAGAACGAGTACCTACTAATAAACTTGAAATTCCTTTTCAGATTCAAGAGCAAGTCTTTATTACTATGTACATTTTAATTACTGTAAATGATCTTTACTTATTGCTGTAATTTATTTAATTTCTGCATTTGTGAAATAAAATTTCTATTTTATTATCTGTGCGTCTCAATCAGCTCCTACTTACTATGAAATACATGCCTGACATAGTTTTATTATCCCCTTTTTCCTTATGGTTATGGAGAAATTAAGATACTAAC
>NC_090725.1:243067230-243077230 GCF_036898095.1 Palaemon carinicauda | reverse complement strand
GAGTTAATGCTTCGGTGTGTAAAGGCGGAGAATAGCTGGGAGCCGTTCCATAGCTAATCTCATCCGTGGCTACTTTTGGTACTCGAGACGTAAACAAACGGGCGCCATTGCTTCAATGACGGAAGAATACCAGATGGAAGAATACCAGAGAATCAATGTATCGTGGTAGATTTTCCCCTATTGGTAAGTGCCAAGGGCTTTGAACAAAATAGCATAGTAATCTTAATAAAGAACCGTAGGGAAGAATCTTCCTGCCCCCCTTGGCAGTGAAGTTCCCACGGGCCATGCCGACGTCAAAGTGGTTATTGAAGGGCTATTCACCTTGTTAGAAGAACCTGAAGAACTTGGAGACGAGACTGAATGGTTGGCATTCGTATCGGAACATTCTGGAAGGCAGACAAGTGGTGGTTGGACACTGTGTGCTGAGAAGGTTGGTTTTGTCTCCAGGGTATGAAGAGTAAGTATTCGTATTGGAATATTACGTTGTAAGAGTGAATATAAATTAAGGGTTAGGACCTTAAAATCTCCATGAACCATAAGGAAAGGGGATAATAAAACTATGACAGGCATGTATTTCATAGTAAGTAGGAGCGGATTGAGACGCACAAGTAATAAAATAGAAATTTTATTTCACAGTTGTAGAAATTAAATGAATTGCAGCAATAAGTAAAGTTAATTTACAGTAATTATAATGTACATAGTAATAAAGACTTGCTCTTGAATCTGAAAGGGATTTTCAAATTTATTAGTAGGGCACTCGTTCTCGAGGAACGTTAGTCTTTAATTAAAACACATCATGCTCAAGGCATGCGGCACTTGTGTGACAACTATGACATTTCACCTGGGATAAGAACAGTTATAAGAAAGCACTAAGTGTTTTCGACATCACTATGTATCGCTCGAGGGTCAACATAGGCACCCGAAGAGTTAGAGTCCCAAGTAACTCACTGTTCTATGCAGAGTTAGGTGCAGGTTTCATAACACTACCTGCGGCTACCACAAAATGTTTGACTTCGTGCACTTGTTTCGCATAATGTTTGAAGAAAACACGCGAGGACTTCCAGCCTGTGAAGCTTTTAAGGCTTTCGAAGTCCATACTCTGAAAGAAATTCAGAGACGATGCAACTTTTCTAGGATCGTGACCGGCGGGTGTACTGTCGGGATCCGCTCTGCGAATGAAGTAGGTGATTTTCGCTCTTAATTGTTTCAGTGACAGGTCGCTGCCCGATGTTTCTCCTTTGAAGAGTTGGCCTCCACCAAAGTTCGAAGTTCTGCGAAGATAAGACCTTGAGGCTCTCTACTGGGCATAGAGAGGCATCTTCCTTCAGGGGGCATATTCTCCAGGGGCCCCATCTTTTGGTGGGTAATTCATTTTTGGCGAGAAACGTCGGATCCGGGGAGAGGGTAATGTCTCCTGAGTCAGTAAACAGGATATGACCCTCTTCTCTTGATAATGCCACTATTTCGCTGACTCGGGCTCCTGAGGCAAGAGCAAAGAGAAATATAACTTTCTGAGTCAGATCCTTGAGAGGGCATGAATCATTATCTAAGTTGGAGGCGAAATGGAGCACCTTGTCCAATGACCAGGAGATCGGTTTCGGTGGGGGTGCTGGGCGTAGACGAGCGCATGCTTTCGGCAGTTTATTGAAGATGTCGCTGGACAGATCAATTTGGAAGGCATACAATATTGGTCTAGTCAAGGCCGATTTTCAAGTTGAAATCGTATTGGCTGCTAATCCCTGTCCATGAAGGTGAGTGAAGAAGGACATGCAGAAATCAATTGTGATTTCCTTAGGATTTTTTGTCTTGACGAAAGAGACCCATTTTCTCCAAGATGATTCGTATTGCCGTCTTGTGGATTCGGTCTTGTATTCCTCGAGGAAGTCTAGACTTTTCTTCGAGATCCCAAACCTCTTCTTTGCGGCTAGGGAGAGAAAATCATGAGATAAAGGTCCTTGATTTTCGATGATGAAGCGAAGACAGTCGACTTCTGTACTTGTTGGGAGAGAACTGGGCCCGGGAGAGGGATCAGCTTGGGCTGCAGCTCCAGGACCAGGGGGGTACCAGTTGCTCCGGGGCCACTTGGGAGCCACTAGGGCCGCTGTCCCTTTGAAGGTTCTCAGCTTGGAGAGGACTTTCAGCAGAAGGTTGGTGGGAGGGAACAGGTAGATCTTGGACCATCTGTTCCAGTCCAGTGACATGGCATCCACTGCTTCTGCCTTGGGGTCCTCGTACGGGGCCACGTACCGAGGAAGTTGATTGTTGTCGCTCGTTGCGAAGAGATCTATCTGAAGTTCTGGGACTTGGTGAGAGATGAAGGAAAATGATCTTGCGTCTAGAGACCATTCTGACTCTATCGGGTTTGTCCGAGATAGAGCATCCGCTGTCACGTTGCGGAATCCTTGTAGGTGAACTGCAGACAGGTGCCATTTCTTCTTCTCTGCCAGACGGAAGATTGGGAGAAGCACCTGATTTATCTGGGGCGATCTTGAGCCTTGGCGATTGAGACATCGAACTACCACCGAGTTGTCTAGGGTTAGACGAATATGGATCGAGGGAGGCGGGGAGAGTTTCTTCAGAGTTAGAAGGACCGCCATGGCCTCCAAGATGTTGATGTGGAACATCTTGAACAGGGGAGACCATGTGCCTTGAGCCTGTTTTTGGTGGGAGTGACCTCCCCAACCCTCCAGCGAAGCGTCCGTGTGGATGTTGAGTGATGGAGGTGGGTGTTGAAGAGGAATGGACCTTTTCAGGGCCTTTGCTTCCGACCACGGCTTGAGGAGAAGTCGAAGTCTGTTTGGGAGCCGTCTCTTGAGGTCTCTTCGAGCGATGGATGCAGAACGTCTCCAGACTCCCGCGGCATCCTTTAGCTGTGCACGAAGCACTGGGTTTGTTACTGAGGCGAACTGTAGAGAGCCTAGAACTCGTTCCTGCTGGCGTCTTGAGATCCGCTTGGATTTCAGTAGTCGCTTGACAGACCCTGCTATTTTCTTCCTTTTCTTCTGGGGAATGGAAAGGCGGTGTGACTGAAGGTTCCATTGGATTCCTAACCACTGGAACTTCTGAGCTGGAGAGAGGCGAGATTTCTTCGCGTTTATCTTGAATCCCAGGTGTTCTAGGTACTGGGTGACTTTGCTGCAGGATTTTACACAATCCTCGGGCGATGGAGCCCAAACTAGCCAATCGTCGAGGTAGGCCATCACCTGGACGTCTCGGAGGCGGAGCTGTTGTACTATGGCGTCCGCCAGCTTTGTGAAGATCCGAGGGGCCACATTGAGGCCGAAGGGCATGGCCCTGAAGGCGTAGCTTTTCCTTTGGAGTCGAAATCCTAGGTAGGAGGAAGCGTGATGGTTCATCGGAATGTGCCAGTAGGCATCCGCCAGGTCTATGGAGACCGTGTAAGAACCTCGAGGCAGAAGGGTCCTTATCTGTTGAAGAGTCAGCATCTTGAACTTGTGGTTTGCTATGAACTTGTTGAGGGGGGATAAGTCCAGAATGACTCTGAGTTTGTCGGAGTCTTTCTTGGGGACACAAAACAGTCTCCTTTGGAACCTGGTGGACTTTACCTTCCTTATCACCTTCTTGTTCAAGAGATCTAGGACATATTCTTCCAGAAGGGGGGTTGATTGTTGGAAGAATTGCTGGAATGTTGGGGGTGGTTGAGTCCAACTCCAGCCTAGACCCTTCTTGACGATGCTGTGTGCCCAGGGATCGAAGGTCCAACGATCCTGGAATTGGCGGAGTCTTCCTCCCACCGGAAGCACTTCATTGCTTCTGGTGTCCCGAGGGCTTGCTGCCTCGGCCGCTAGCTCCCTTTCCTCCTCTGCCTCTGGAGGGACGGCGAGACGCGTCTCTGCCTGCACCTCTGCTTGAGCCTCTACCTTTGGGACGAAAGGTAGTCGTCTGTTGCTCGAAAGCAGGGGTGAAAACCGGTGACTGTGACAAGACCGGTTGGGTGACCAGCTGAAAGGTCTGCTGTGGCTGAGCTGCCACTTGGGAGGTAGCGAGTCCCGGAAACTGACGTCTTGGTTGACGTTGCTGGGGTTTCTGTTTGGAAGATTTCCTCTTAGGTTGAGGTCCGTCGTCCTGAGAGGATTTCCTCTTTTTTGACATGCCCCACTTGTGGAGAAGGTTCCTATTCTCCGTGGCGGCTTTGTCGGTGATCTCCTTCACAAGGTCAGAAGGAAAGAGGTGTTTGCCCCAGATGTTGGAGGAAATCAGCCTCAGGGGTTCATGTTTCACAGAGGCACCTGCGAACACGAATTCACGACAGGCTCTCCGAGCCTTCATGAAGTGGTACATGTCCTTCACCAGGGTTGCCATGTGGGATTTGGCAAGTACCATGTAGTGGTCTGGTACTCTGGTGTCACAGGCCATGATGTCCAGTTAGACCTGGTGGGACATGGATGCTGCGAGCCTCTCCTTCGTATCTTGTTCCCGACGAAGGAGGTCATAGTTGAGTTTCGGGAGGTCTTCATTAAACTGACATCCGGCGACGTCAGGATCTAGCTTTCCCACCACGAAAGTATGCTGGATGTCCTTCCAGTGTCGAGCGTCGGGGGGAGTGACTATGGAGAAGGGTCTGCACTCCTCCAGTGCAGGGCAGGCTTTTCCCTCTTCCACAGCCTTGAGGCACGCAGCGAAGGCCTTTTCCATGAATGGAAGGACTGCATCCTCGGGTGCGATGTAGGTAGGGTGCTTCTTGCTCAGGGCCGGAAGCTTAGAGCAGGTAAAACCCCTACTTTTAAACGTGTTGGCTAGCATAGCCTGGGCCTTCGCGAGATCGAACACTATCTCCTCTTTCGGTTCGGTCTCTTCTTTAGAGGCAGGTTCAGAGCGAAGTCGGACGTAACAGTCCGGGTAGGTCTCAAAATTTGGGAAGAACTCCACGTCTTCCAGGGGGACCGTGCCGATCTTGTCGCTGACGAAGATTCTGCCGGTCGCTATAACCATATGCTCAGCATACCTCCATGGGTTGGCATGTGAGCAAGCGGGGAGATCCTTAACCGAGATCTTCTTCGGTTCTTTGGATCCTATCATGGACCTGATGAACTCCTGATTCTCCTTCAGCCTGTCGTCCATGATGGCTTTAATCATCCGGAGCATCTCTTGGGTGGATGGTAAGGGTTCCGGGGTAGTGGAGGTAGACGGGAGAGACACTTCCGTCGGTGTAGGAGTAGGGGCGGTGATGGAAGGAGGAGCGACCTCTTGCTCCGACTCGGCATATTCCACCTGGTCTTCATCATCTTCAGCTCCTTGAGCCATAAGGGTCTTCTCCGTACCCTCCGAGACATCCGACATGTGTTCATCATCATCGGAATCCAGGCGGCACTCGTGCATGGACTGGGCCATGACTACATCAGGTTCCACCGTAATTTGGACAGTGGGGATCAAATCCTTGGGCACCACAGAATCAGGGGAGACCTTTGGGAACAGAAGTGACCTCAATTCTTCAGTGGCCAGGTACGGTCCGGTGGCATTCTTCTGGAAGCCACGCACCCATTTGCGTAGCTTCTCCCGAGAAATGTCCCTGACCTCCGCTGAGGGAGGGTTATGGAAGGCATCAGCTATGTGAGCCTAGCAGACCGTACAGTTCAGCGGGTCCCAGAATTTCAAATCCCCTTTCTTGTTAGCACAAGGGGCGTGAGTCCTGCAAGCCGTATGCCCGTAGAAGTGCGGGCGTTTCACAGCGCAGAAGTCGAAGTCACACTTCATCTGCTCCTCATGTGGAAGAAAGAGAAAATGAGTATGGGGGGAGTCATAAGAATGGCTCTTAAGCTAAATTAATATTAATCATTAATTTTAACTTGATAAAGGGTGTGATGCACAGAGGATTGAGATAGTAAAGAAACATACTCCGTGCATCCCGCCCGGCTGGTTACCGCAAGCTTTTTCCTTGGATAATCCGAGATGGCCGAAGGCGCAGGATAGTATTCCGCAGAAGTCCATAGGGCAATGGAATTCCATGGAAATTGCCAAGGATAAGTTTGGGACTGAGGCCACTCAGTCCCAAATTAGGGGGCTAAAGGATCCCCGAGGGTAACTGCTTCCGGCAACCAGCCGCGCTAAGATACACGCAGCATGCTGGAAATCTGAAGAATGCAAAAGGACAGCATGATTACCAATAGAACAGTACCAAGGTACTGATCCATTAACGTAAACAGGCCATCTGTTTGCAGTGTAGGGCTATCAGTACTCAGATGATAGCTAGTAGAAGGGGGTGCAAGTCGTCTTGACGCCTCCGGGGGGTTCCGGCAGACCTCCGGCACGCCGGAGGCCGCTCCAGCAGAGTTTCTGGCATTAGGACAGACAATATAAGTCAAGAGTAATACCAGGGTGGCGGCCGCCGGCACAACGGCGGCACGCCGGCAGAGGGAGCGGCGGCTCCGGCAACCGGAGGATGCCAGATTGGTGACAGGAACAAGGATGGTTATAGCAGAACCAGGTTGCTCTATCACCCAGAAGCAGGGGCCGCAGAGGACCGGGAGCTAGGGTAGCCAAGGGAGGGCTAGGGGACACCCAAAGAGGGGGAGACCCCTGTATACAGAACACATCCAGTGGCTAACCCCATAGGACACTATGAAGGGTATATGTACCAGAGCGGACTGCACACAGAAGCTCAGGTAGCCCTATCACTCCACCCTAAGGAGGAGTTGTAGGACAGGGGACAGATGGGTATAGACAAACCTAAGTATAGGCTAGGCTATACAAGCGATAGGTGGGGAGGGGAGAAGAGAAGAGTCTTCCATGAAAGGGGTTCTGTACCAGAGCGGCCACTAAGGAAGGGAGGACATTCCCTAACCTAAGGTAAGGCAGCCTGACTGAAACGGTGCATGGGTACAGTTTCAGCAAGGAACAGAATTACCCTTCCAAAACCTAACCTAGAGCAGGGCTGAACGTCCTGAACTAGGAAGGATAGAAGACATATCGCTATCGCAGGACAGTCGTAGACTTAGTCCTAGCCATACAGGAAAGGCTAGCCGTTCCTCACTCTCAGGCGCAACCCTAAGGGGGGGTCATTCCCTTAGGGAGGACTGAGAGGCGATAATATACTCTGGTAAGAGCTTGATCCCTTTACATGGTAAGGGGAGCAAGGCTACACAGAGGGAATCCCAAGGGCAGGGGGATGAAGGAAGCATATAGGGGTCCTACATGTAGGTTAGGTTAGGAAGGCACACTAACTAACCTATCCCCTATATGGTCCCTGAAGGCGAAAACACTTGCATCACAGTCAATAGTATTGTAAAATAATGCCACTATCTTCATAAGTAAGCTTAGGATCATTAATAAAATCATGCATGAACACTGATATATAGGGGCTCTGGCCTGGGGGCAATAGTAGCCAACTGGATGAGGTCAATCGATGACCGGTAAAAAAGCGTCAAAACACGATATAAAAGTTCCTAGCTATGAAGACTAAATAAACTAATGTTATCGATTAGTAAATGAGGCCGGAAGCGTTGTTGTGGCTAACTAAATAAGGCATGCAGAACAACAACGACGCCATAAAATGGCGGGTCCGGTAGAGGCACAGCTCTGCCACAAAACAACAAATATCTCGAAAAGTAATATTTACTTTACGGTCAGAGCTTAACTAAACAATACTGGAACCTTGTACTCAACTTTCCAGAAGAAGGCGAGGCCGAAGGTAGCGACATAATAAAGATGCAAGGCGATAAAGATAGCACAGGGAAAATCCGTCTAAGTAAGGCGAGCTACTGTACAAAGGATGAAGACGGACATGACGTCATTTAAGCAATGGCGCCCGTTTGTTTACGTCTCGAGTACCAAAAGTAGCCACGGATGAGATTAGCTATGGAACGGCTCCCAGCTATTCTCCGCCTTTACACACCGAAGCATTAACTCTGTTCGGGGTGTAGATAGCTATGTGGCGGGTTTATACATGCGTCCCCTGTTGATATACGATGTCTTAAAAGGGAAACCTTTAGGATACTCGCTCCAGAAGTTGGAATTCTGTGATAACCTGTGGTTAAATTCTCTGGGAATATCTTAGTAGTTATTTACCCAAGGAAGCTACTAAAAAGGAACCTTCCATCAGGACGCCATGGCTTGAGCCCAAAAATATATATATATATATATATATATATATATATATATATATATATATATATATATATTATATATCTATATCTTTACAGTATATATTATTATTATAATTATTATTATTATTATTATTATTATTATTATTATTACTAGCCAAGCTACAACCCTAGTTGGAAAAGTAAGATGCTATAATCCCAAGGGCTCCAATAAGGAAAAATAGCCCAGTGAGGAAAGGAAATAAGGAAATAAATAAATGATGAGAATAAATTAACATTAAATCATTCTAAAAACAGTAACAAGGTCAAAACAGATATGTCCTATATAAACTATCAACGTCAAAACAGATATGTCATATATAAACTATAAAAAGACTCGTGTCAGCCTGGTCAACATAAAAACATTTGCTCCAACTTTGAACTTTTGAAGTTCCACTGATTCAACTACCCGATTAGGAAGATCATTCCACAACTTGGTAACAGCTGGAATAAAACTTCTAGAATACTGTGTAGTATTGAGCCTCATGATGGAGAAGGCCTGGCTATTAGAATTAACTGCCTGCCTAGTATTACGAACAGGATAGAATTGTCCAGGGAGATCTGAATGTAAAGGATGGTCAGAGTTATGAAAAATCTTATGCAACATACATAATGATCTAATTGAACGACAGTGCCAAAGATTAATATATAGATCAGGAATAAGAAATTTAATAGACCGTAAGTTTCTGTCCAACAAATTACGATGAGAATCAGCAGCTGAACACCAGACAGGAGAACAATACTCAAAACAAGGTAGAATGAAAGAATTAAAACACTTCTTCAGAATAGATTGATCACCAAGAATCTTTTAAGACTTTCCCAATAAGCCAATTATTTGTGCAATTGAAGAAAACACAGACCTAAAGTGTTTTTCAAAAGTAAATTTGCTGTCGAGAATCACACCTAAAATTTTAAAAGGGTCATACAAATTCAAAGAAACATTATCAATATTGAGATCCGGATGTTGAGGAGCCACCGTCCTTAACCTGCTTACAATCATACTTTGAGTTTTATTAGGATTCAACTTCTTACCCTATAATTTGCACCATGTACTAATTTTAGCTAAATCTCTATTAAGGGATTCATCAACCCCAGATCTACATTCAGAGGATGGAATCGATGCAAAGAGAGTATCATCATCTGCATATGCAACAAGCTTGTTTTTTAGGCCAAACCACATGTCATGTGTATATAGTATGAAAAGTAATGGGCCAAGAACACTACCCTGTGGAACACTGGATATCACATTCCTATACTCACTATGGTGCCATCAACAACAAATCTTTGAAAATCTATTACTTAAAAAATCAATAATAATGCTTAGAAACGACCCACCCACTCCCAACTGTTTGAGTTTGAAAACAAGGGCCTCATGATTAACACAGTCAAAGGCAGCACTAAAATCAAGGCCAATCATACGAACTTCCTGACCACAATCAAGGGATTTCTGTACAGCATTGCAGATTGTAAGATGGGCATCACATGCTCCAAGGCATTTACAAAAACCAAATTGCAAACTAGGGAATAGATGATTACCTTCAGCAAACCTATTAAGACGTTTTGCCAGAAGACGTTAAAAAACTTTAGATAATATCGAAATTGGGCGGTAATCAGTAGGACTTGAGCTACCACAAACACATTTAATAGAGGAGTAACATTACCAATTCTCCAACAAGTGCTAAAATCTCCTCTCCTTGCTAACTTGCGCAAAATAACAAATAACTTTGGAGCTAAGAAATCTGCAGTCTTTATAAAAAAAAACAAAGGAAAAATGCCATTTGGGTCTACACCTCCATAAGCATCAAGGTCCATCAACGGAGCTTTAATCTCACGAGATCGAAAAGCTAAACTAGTTAGTTTAGCCTCGGGAAAACAGGAATGAGGATGTTCAAGTTTTTCAT
>NC_090725.1:243042230-243062230 GCF_036898095.1 Palaemon carinicauda | reverse complement strand
CGTTCAACGACCCCGTTGGACATGACCTCTGTCGGTCACATGCACATTACGCCATCTCCTTTATCCGGGAATCGGGACAAGCCTCTTACATGGTTTGGTTCCCGGATTTATGCACGCTCTGTTATGAGTTGTCCTCAATACTCCTGAACGATAATGTAAGTGGGTTTTCCTTTTGTTCCTTGTTTATCTTTTGCAAACATTAATTTGTCCATTAATTATATACATTGTATATTTCGGAGAGCGATCCCTCTCCTGCATCACTAATCACTACAAATCTTTCAGGCTGATGATGACTCTCTTCGGTCAGCAAGGGCTGCTCTTCGTCCTTGGGTGTCGAGCTTCGGCAGGAATGCCCCGTCTGGCGCACCCTATCTCCTCAATGGAGACATGGCCTCCCGTCTCTTCCCAGGCTCGACAACTGCAGCAGTCTCTCCGGAAGTTGCTGCCCCCTTAATTGAAGAAGTCAGAGCAACCATTTCCACGGAGGACGAACCCCTCTTACCGCTGGACGTGGCAGATCTAGATATAGACGTAGAACCCATGGACGAGCAGGTAAGTGGTGCCGAGTTGGTGGAAACCCTTTTCTCTCCTACTCCTTCTTCTACCTCTTCCTTTCTCGGCTTTGATAAGCCTAAGGCTTCTCCTCGGGATCCCTCTGTCCCCGTACGACCCAAGGTGAAGCCACTGCGTACTTATAAATCTTCAGCTTTGCCAGTATCAACGTCACCGGTCCCCGGACCCTCGACGGCTCCTGATGTTCTTATTGCTCCCCGTAAAACCGCGACTCCTAAGGAGTCCAAGTCTACCAAGTCCAAGACACCACCAACGGGTGGCTTTCAGGTACCCTTCTTCCCCGTCGAACTGATCAGGGATATCGTCAAGGAACAAATTCAACATCAGTCTGGGGCTATGACAGAGCTTAAGGATATGATGGCTACTCTGATCCGCTCCGGAACTCAGATTCCTCCTCCTTCAGCCCCAGACGCATCGAAGCTACCTCCCTTCGATAAAAACAATCCTTGGAGGTTTGCCTTGCATGCCCCATACTTAGATGGTTCCCTAACTCTAGAGGGCATAGGCACCCGCCCTCTAGAGGACCTGGAATTCTACCCCCCGGGACTAGAATTCCCATTCAATGGCTTCGCACGTTTAAAGGAGCAAGCATTGGTCCCAATGGACAAGGTACCAAAGGAAACAGTGATATTTCCGAAAGAGCAGGCCCAGGCTATCTGGGCCAGAACTCTATCAGAGTGGGGGTGTAATAACTCCAAGCTCACCCCACACAAAGGTGCCTACACTATTTTTACGACAGCGGCGTCCATCTCTTTGCCGCTCATAGACAAAATCACAGAGCTGACAATACAGGCCATCAAGGAAGGCTCTTCCATGCCGGCTCTCAAGGAGATGGACCCCACCTTATTGCTTATTCCGAGTACCTCTGCAACCTGGGACGACGCGTCTTCTACCTTCACAGTGGGGAAGCTAGACCCAGACTGCGCCTCTACTCTTTTCTCTGAGAAGCTCCCCAGATTACTAGAGAGTCTTCTCAAAACTGAGTTTGAGACCCGTAATAGACTAGCTAGGTCCCTCCACTCCATCACCTCCATAGAGTCCCTAGCATCGGTTTACCCAACAGAAACATTGTTCAGAGTCTTCACAAAGAACCTGCTTCTATCCTACCAAATAGACCTCCATGACTTCTGGTCGGCTCGAGTTAGTTGCAGGAAGTTCGTTCTGTCTGAGGCCTCCATCAGACATGAACCGAACAGGCTGATAGCGTCCTCCTGCTGGGGTAAAAACCTCTTCCCTCAGAACGAAGTTGATAAGGTTCTTCAGGACGCGGCGAGGGCAAACCAAAATTTGCAAGTAGGGTAGGGTCTCTCGACCAAAAGAAGGATCGAATCCCAGAAACAGACGCTCTTCAAGAAGAATCAGAGATTTATTCCTTACAAGACGGTCCGGGGTAACTCGTCGACACAGTCTTTCTCTGCTTCGACTTCTCAACAACCAGCTCCCCCTCAGCAAGTAGTCTACCTCAATGCTCCCCCTGGTACACAGCCCAACCCCACTTGGATGTCCTCTCCTGCATACAACCCTACCTACGAATCCTCCGGTTCCTTTCGTGTGCACCAGAGAGGAAGCTTCTGAGGTAGAGGACAGTTCCGCCAGCGAGGCGGACCTAAAGCATATATATATTATATATATTATATACATATATATATATATTATATATATTATATACATATATATATTATATATATTACATACATATATATATATATATATATATATATATATATATATATATAATCAAACATATATATACATATGCTGTACATAAATAGATAGATAGATATATGTTGCCTATATATATATATATATATATATATATATATATATATATATATATATATATATATATATATATATATATATACTGTATATATAGATATATGTAGATTATTTATAAATATATATATATATATATATATATATATATATATATAGATTATGTATATAGATATAATAACAGATATATATATATATATATATATATATATATATATATATATATATAATAAGATATATATATATATATATACATATATATATATATAAAATAATAGATATATATATATATATATATATATACATATATATAGATATATATACACATATATATAAATATCTAAACATATATATATGTATAGATATATATATATATATATATATATATATATACACACATATATATATATATATAGATATATAAACATATATACATATATACTGTGTATATATATATATATATATATATATATATATATATATATATATATATATATATATACTGTGTATATATATACATATATATATATACATATATATATATGAATATATATAAATATATATATAAATACTGTGCGTGTATATATATATATATATATATATATATATATGTATATATATATGTATATATATATATGTATATATATATGTATATATATATGTATATATATATATATATATATATATATGTATATATATATATATATATATATATATATATATATATATATAATATATATATATATATATATATATATATATATATATATATATATATATATATATATATATGTATATATATATATATATATATATGTATATATATATATATATATATATATATATATATACAGATTTATATATATATATATATATGTATATATATACAGAGAGAGAGAGAGAGAGAGAGAGAGATATATATTATTTCTGGGCTCCGACCTGTGCCGCGCAGTGAAATACTCCTAGAGCACTATTTCTAAGGAATATAACTGCTATATATTACCAGAGAAAAAAAGCATAGGAATGCCAGGTTGAACCCAGCTCGCTCACCTATATAAGGTGTCGGTATAAAATACTGGGGCGTGATAATTCACAACCAGAGGTCTCGCACTATTTAGATATCTCCTCTTCAAAATCCCCGCCACAGCGAGGTGCCGTTCAACACTACTACCACTAACCCAACCCACGCCAGTGACGTCACTCCTTTATAGCACTTGTTGTTATTGAGTCCAACATGTTTTTTTCTTGTGTTTACCCTTGGATTTATCATTATTTTATAATCGATGGCCGATTCCCATGATACCCCATCGAAGTTGAGTACTTTATCCATGAGTTTTAGCGAGATTGGGCAGTGTAACCTCTGTTTTTATTAATTGAGAAGTGTTTGTATATGAACGGCGTCCCCGTTCTTACCGTTCATGGTTCGGCTCTGCCCTTTTTCTCGTTAGTTCGTCCGTCATTAATATTTGTTCGAACTTTTAGGAGTTTTCTCCTTACATTTATATAGTACAATGTCTTTATGCTTTCATCTAGCATTAATTTTATGTTATCCTATGATATCAGTGTTAGCGTTTCATCAAGGAGTAGGTTATGTTGGTATGCCTGCATTCGTGCATGTTGGTGGATTGCGTCACCTTTGAGATTGTTTCGCTAGTTCTAGGAAGACGACCATCTCACTTATTATTATTAAACCTTTTAGTTTTATTTCGTACGCTCCACCTAGTTTTACATTTGGTTCGAGTGGGACTCTCGCGTATTTTGTTGTTTTTACTGTTCGATCTACCGCTTCAGTAACTAGGTTGGTACCCCTGCTTTCCATCTGCTGATGGCGTCATGCTCCTCCCTTACCACTCGCCCGAGTCCCTCTCTCGCCATATTATTTCTGCATGCCTTACCTTACTTACGTGATTTCGCTTTTAATTAATTTATTATTTTTATGTATTTGTGCATTGATATTATATTTATTGCTTTACTCCGTTATGATCATATTTTTGGGATTTTCATGTCATGTTGAGGGGATCTCCAGTTGGTAGCCCTGTCTACCACTACGCACTGGTGATTTCCCCGTACCATACCCCCCCCCCCCCACAGGTTGGGGAGGCTATTCCATCCCCCCCTCCTCCAGTGTACACCCTTCCTCTCACTCGATGGTTGTTGGTTATGACATACGGGTCAAGTATGCTTGTTCCTCAGTCTTCCCTCAACGTTCCGACATATTGAGGACTGAGTGTACCCACGGGGTGTGACTTAGTCTCATTCATTCATACCGGGCGGTTTCGTCTCCTCCCCTCCCGTCGCCCCGATTGGCCATCGGTCGGGGGAGGGGGAGGGCCGGGACCACCGGGGACTATCACACGTGATTAGTCGGTATGACTGCACCTTGGTGTAACTTTTGCTTTTAGCTATGGTTGTAAGAATGAGCACTTATATTAGGAGTGTCCCCACCTACGGTACCTCCTGCTATTATCGTCCGCATAAGACTGATTAATATCCCATATCATTATATTATATTCTACATGAATCATTACCTTCGTCCCGGTACCTCCGGTTGGGTAGTGGGGGTTCCATTGGCTCCCCCCGCGCTCTCCCGTGGTACCCTCCCGTCATCAGACATCGGAGCCTCCGGGCTCTTAAATACAAGATCTGTTGACACTGACACAGTTTTGATTAATATCCTCCCTGCGGGAGCCCTATTCAATTACAGACATTAGTTTTAGATCATAACCGGAGTTTTCTATTTATGTATTTTAAGGATGTATCTTAGGTTACTTTAAGTTTACTTTAAGTTAATTTAAGTTTACTTTAAGTTACTTTAAGTTTACTTTACCAACCCTGTTCCCCGGCCCCGGGGGCCCCGGAACTAGTTTTGATTATATTTATTCATCACTGTTTTTTGCATCCTTTTTCATCCCTTTTTATTTTATACCTCCCTGGTAATGACGGGATGGTATATTCCTCGCTATGACAATATTATTTCATTGATAATCCTAACTTATTACAGAATTGTTTCAACAATGTCTGTTAATTTTTATAATTTTTTCCCCGGTTACTATACCGGTTCGAAATTTTGTTCATAGCCTTTTGTCCCGATTTCATATCGGTCTATTTTAAGAATCCGGAACACCCGGATCTTTTTAGGTTATTAACCTATTATGGGATACTCACGTATCTGTATTTTATTCTATACTTCCCAAGTAGCGACGGGATAGTGTATTTCAAGCTATGACAATATTATTTCATTGATAACCTTAACTTATTACGGGATTGTTTTAACAATGTCAGTTTATTTATAAGTTTTTCCCCGGTTACTAAACCGGTCCTAGAGTTGTTCATAGCCTTTTGTCCCGGTTTCATATCGGTCTACTTTAAGAACCCGGAACACCCGGATCCTTTTAGGTTACTAACCTATTATGGGACACTCACGTATCTTTATTTTATTCTATACTTCCCAAGTAGCAACGGGATAGTATATTTCTCGCTATGACAATATTTTTTCATTGATAACCTTAACTTATTATGGAATTGTTTTAACAAAGTCAGTTAATTTATGATAAGTTTTTCCCCGGTTACTGTACCGATCTGAATTTTGTTCATAGTCTTTTGTCCCGATTTCATATTGGTCTAATTCAAGAATTCGGAGCATCCGGATCTCTTTAGGTTACTGACCTGCTTTGGGATACTTATGTATCTTTATGTTATTCTATACTTCCCCAGTACCGACGGGATAGTATATTTCGCGCTATGACAATATTATTTCATTGATAATCTTCACCTTTTATGGAATTATTTTGACAATGTCAGTTAATTTATGAAAGTTTTCTCCCCGGTTATTATACCGGTCCGAAATTTTGTTCATAGCCTTTTGTCCCGGTTTCATACCGGTCTATTTTAAGAATTCGGAACACCCGGATCTTTTTGGGTTACTACCCTACTATGGGACACTGTAGGTGCCCCTGTCGTTACTATCTATAATTATAACTTCGGATATATTATTTTGGGATTTTCATTTTATTTCCTTTGTGATTGATCGATTTAAACATTTATTCTCAATCTATTTATTTTACATTCCCAACGGAGTTACCTTGTTCATTAGTAACGATATACCCTCTTTCGGAGCTCGCAGTCTCTTCTACCTTGGCGACTCTTTAGATCTGGGTTGGCGGGTTTGCCTGAAGTGTCAGGGCAAAGAGACCCTGTGTCTCTTCCTTTTAGGGTTTTCAAGGAAGCACGTGGCTGATGTCGGGCCACGTCCCGTTGTCCCTAAAGTTAAAGCTACCTGCCAGCCCTACCAAAGACTCTCAGGTCTTCCAAATCACCAAACCAGTTAAGACTTCTCTTGGGTCGAGAGCGAAGCCCGGCCTGAAACCTACGACCCCGGAGGCTCCCTTCGATCCGGCAGCCCTTTCAAGATTGATGCATGGCCTCTCGTGGCATGGTTAGTTTCAACCTGACCTTTCATTAGAAGAGGCCAGCGACCGATCCCAGGGATGAGGTAGAAATTTATTTCTATTTGAACACGATGTTGTGCTGATATTTATCCATATATATACATATATATATAATTTACGGACCTCTGTAGCTCACTGGCTCAAACCTCGTGTCACATACCGAGTCACCACGAATTATAGGATGGAAGATTCCTGGTGCCTCTGTGAACTTGACATTTGAATGGAATTATTGCCCATTAGGGGGAAGAGAGATTGCTAAACCAGATAGCCTCATACAGGGTCTCATTTGTTATGGGCTACCTCAACAGCACAATATATCATCCCGGATGCCTCTAAGCTCCCGGAATTCGTCGAAAGCAATCCGTGGAAGGGGGCCTTGCGCTCTCCCTTCAAAGATGGTATGTTAACCATCGAAGGGTTTGGCACCCGGACTGTAGAAGATTTTGAATTCTACCCGCCGGGTCTACAGTTCCCTCTCTCTGGTTACGCATGCCTTACCGAGGAGACACTCGTAAGGTTTGACAAGGTCCCCAAAGAAACCAAAATGTACCCAAAGGGGCAGGCTCAGTCCACCTGGGTCCGGCCCTTAAACGAGTGGGAGTGTGTTAACACTACGTTAACACCTCACAAGAGCCCGTACACGATGTTTCTAGTGGAGGAGTAAACCCCTACTCCGTGTGTCACTAAGATATCGGACCTTGCTCAGCAGGCAATAAACGAGGACAAGCCGTTACCGCAGCTGAAGGAAACGCATCCGACCTCCCTCCTGTCCCTGGGGGATCACGATTGCTGGACTAACGCCCCGGCGACCTTCACATCGGGTAAATTAAGCGCTGACTGTGCTCCCATTCAGTTCAGTGAGTGGCTACCCAGGCTTCCGGAATCTCTGATATGCCTCGAGCTCGAAGCCTGTATGCGCCTGAGTAGACCTATCAACTCGGCTACAATGGCAGAAAAGACCTCTTTAATGTATGAAGAAGAACCACCTTTTAAGGTCTTGACGAAGTCATTACTTCAAACCTTACTGTCTGATTCCTACGACTTCTTTGCGGCCAGACGTCGTTGCTGTAGGCATGTCTTGTCTGAGGCCACTATCAGACATGAGCCTAACAAGCTCATTAAAGCCCCAGTCTGGAGCTGCTAGGGTCAATCAGAGCCTCAAGGTTCGATGGGCTGAGTCCCCAAGCACAAGTTCGAACCGGCCAGCAACCAATCTCGAGGTAGAAAGAGTCTGAGATCTTTCCATTCCTTCCAAACCGGCAGTCCCAACAGGTGGTTCAAACCATCCCGGTGGCACAAGGGAGTCAACCTTTCACTTCGAAGGGTCAACCCCAACAGCAATACGTGCTGGTTCCTCAGTCCCAAGTAGCAACTACCTCCTATGCTACTTCCCCAGCCCTTAGGCCCACCTTTGAAACTCAGGGTGCTTTCCAGGGTTACCAGCGCCCCAGAGGCGCTAGCTCGAGAGGAACTTTTCGCAACAGCTACTCTCGAGGCTGAGGAGGTAAATCCGCAGCAAATCATTGGGAGTTCTCAGGTAGGGGTAGGACTTTACATCTTCCGGAACCGTTGAACGTTCAACATTTGGGCTTTCAGTATAATTTCCAAAGGTCTGGGGTGGAGTTGGATAGAATGGCCCCCTCCACCAACCAGTTTTCATCAACATCCAACGGAAGAGCTAGTCTTATATGAAAACGATTTATTGCAAAAGGAAGCAATAAAGTAAGTAAATCGTTTGTAATTTCAGGATCACTTGTTCAGCGGGCCAAAGAAAGACTCAGAATAGCGAAGAGTAATCCTAGACCTGTCGCTTCTGAATTCTTACATTTAATGCGACAAGTTTCACATGCTGACCATCTCTCAGGTGCGGACCTTGCTTCTCTGTGGGGCCGTCACCTCCCCTATGGATCTTGCAGACGTTTGCTATCATGTTCCGAAAGCAAGGCATTTTCGTCCGTTTCTAGGCTTCAACTAGGCAAACTGCCTCACAGCAACTACAGAGTGATAATCTCTTACAACAGTTTTGGTTCCAAATCAACTTCGAGAAATCTCGTTTGGTCCCGAGGACAAGTTTCAATGGTTAGGATTCAATGGGTTCTATGCTCCCACACTCTGTCTCCCAACAGCCAAGAGGAACGATATAGCAAAACACAATACGTTTTCTCAAAGACAAATTGTCTTCCAGAAGAAATCAAGAGAGAATCCTGGGTGCCCTCCAGTTTGCCTCAGTAACAGATATACTACTGAAGGCCAGACTGAAAGATATAAGCCGAGTATGGTGCTCCAGGAAAACGAGTAATATCGAGACAAAGGGCTCGACTCCAACCAATTCTGAAGAAAAGACTTCAACCATGGACAAAGGTCAAAATCTGGCAAATCCGTTTCCTTACAATATCCACCCCCAAGCTCGTCATTTACACAGACGCCTCCCTAACAGGCGGGGGGGGGGGGGATACTCTCAGTACACGAAAGTCCTGGGACTATGGTCGACAATATTCCGCCAACTTCATATCAATGTTTTAGAGGCCATGGCAGTATTTTTTACCTTAAGCAACCGGCTCCAGCCAAAAACCAACATATCAGGTTTCTTCTAGATAGATAGTGGCGGACGCACTTTCGAGGACAACTCCGCTGGAGTCGGAGTGGTCACTAGACCCAATGTCCTTCAGTTGGATTCTTTCTCAGGTTCCGGATCTCCAGATAGATCTGTTTGCAACAAAGTCCAACTACAACTAGAGTGCTACGTAGCTCCCAGCCCGGATCCTCGGGCTTACGCCACAGACGCACTATCATTAGTCTGGAACACTTGGGAGAGAATTTACCTATTCCCACCAATAAATCTGTCGATGAAAGTGTTAGACAAGCTCAGGACTTTCAAAGGCCAAGTTGCTCTAGTAGTCCCCATCTGGCCCAAGCACAACGGGTTTCCCCTTCTGGTGGAACTGGGTCTCCACCTCGACAGATCCCCAATCCAATACTAACATAAGCAGTACAACTCGCTGTGTGTTAGCTTCCTCAAATTCAGAATGCCCTACCTTTCTGGACTTTATGAAATTTGCAGCTCAAGAGGTGCAGATATTGATCCTCAAATACGTTATTTTTAGAATCAGATAAGAGGGGATCCACCCTTCGACAGTATGATTCGGCTGTTATGAAACTTGCCAGTTTTTAAGGGACTCAAAAGTTGAGACGATGACTATGAATATGACAGTAACCTTCTTCAGAATTTTATTTGAATCAGACTTAGCGACTTGTACTATTACCACAAATTAAGTCAGCCTTGAAGGTTTTACAATTGGCTTTAATATTGCCCTTACAGATTCATACTTCTCATCCATCCCGAGAACCTGCGCCAGATTGAAACCATCAACTCACCCTAGCTCAGTTTCCTGGTTTCTGAATGACGTACTTAAGTTGGCTTCAGACACTCTTAACGAGACTTGCCATTATATTCCATTGGTTAGGAAATCCTTGTTCTTAATGAACCTGACTTCTGGCGCCAGAATATCAGAACTTTCAGCCTTGTCTAGAGATCCAGGTCATATTGAATTTCTCTCGTCAGGGGAAGTACTCCTTTCCCCTGACAAAAGATTTTTAGCGAAAATGAGGACCCCCAGGACAGACGGTTCCCCTGGAAGATTGTCCCACTTCCGCAGGACCCATCTTTATGTCCAGTAAACACTCTGGAAGCCTACTTAAACATATCTCCCCTTCAGTCCTCGGGGCCCTTACCCATTAGAGAAGGTGAAGAACCATCATCCTGAAAGGACTCAGACAGAAGATTCTGCATTTCATTAACGGGCTACGTAGAATCATTCCCACATCACTCCCTCACGTCCATGATATATGAGCTGTAGCTACCTCAGTTAATTACTATGAACTTCACTGGACTTACTAAATATACAGGCCGGAAGTCTCCAACAGTATTTAAACGCCACTGCTTAAAACCTCTGGAAGCCTTATATTTGCTACAGTGGCAGCAGGGAATGTGATTCCTCCTGAACATAGTGAACCTTAATCAACTATGTCTTGCTATCCTCTTACCTGTTATTTTGGATTTTATTTTACTTCCTCAGGTATTGTTCCAAGATTTGGGACCATTTCTCTGGTACTATTTCACTGCGCAGCACAGGTCGGAGCCCAGAAAAGGGATTTTGACGAAGGAAAAATCTATTTCTGGGCGAGAGACCTGTGCCGCCCAGTGAACCCTCCCTTGACTTCCCTCCCAACATGGGCCCCAAACCTTGGGTGCTATGAGGAGTGACGTCACTGGCGTGGGTTGGGTTAGTGGTAGTAGTGTTGAACGGCACCTCGCTGTGGCGGGGATTTTGAAGAGGAGATATCTAAATAGTGCGAGACCTCTGGTTGTGAATTATCACGCCCCAGTATTTTATACCGACACCTTATATAGGTGAGCGAGCTGGGTTCAACCTGGCATTCCTATGCTTTTTTTCTCTGGTAATATATAGCAGTTATATTCCTTAGAAATAGTGCTCTAGGAGTATTTCACTGGGCGGCACAGGTCTCTCGCCCAGAAATAGATTTTTCCTTCGTCAAAATCCCTTTATTATTATTATCATTATTATTATTATTATTATTATTATTATTATTATCATTATCATTATTATTATTATTACTAGCCAAGCTACAATCCTAGTTGGAAAAGCAAGATGCTATAAGCCCAAGGGCTCCATAGGGAAAAATAGCCCAGTTAATAGAAAAATAATGAAATAAATAAATGAGAACAAATTAACAATAAATCATTCTAAAAACAGTAACTACGTCAAAACAGATATGTCATATATAAACTATATAAAGACTAATGTCAGCCTGTTCAACATAAAAACATTTGCTGCAACTTTGAACTTTTGAAGTTCTACTGATTCAACTACCCGGTTAGGAAGATCATTCCACAACTTGGTCACAGCTGGAATAAGATTTCTAGAATACTATGTAGTATTAAACTTCATGATGGAGAAGGCCTGGCTATTAGAATTAACTGCCTGCCTAGTACTACGAACAGGATGTAATTGTCCAGGAAGATCTAAATGTAAAGGATGGTCAGAGTTATGAAAAATCTTATGCAACATGCATAATGAACTAATTGAGTGAAAGGACCAAAGATTAATATCTAGATCAGAAATAAGAAATTTAATATACCGTAGGTTCTTGTCCAACAAATTAAGATGAGAATCAGCAGCTGAAGACCTGACAGGAGAACAATACTCAAAACAAGGTAGAATGAAAGAATTAAAACACTTCTTCAGAATAGATTGATCACCGAAAATCTTGAAAGACTTTCTCGATAAGCCAATTTTTGTGCAATGGAAGAAGACACACACCTAATGTGTTTCTCAAAAATAAATTTGCTGTCAAGAATCACGCCTAAAATTTTAAAAGGGTCATACAAAGTTAAAAGAAATATTATAAATACTGAGATCTGGATGTTGAGGAGCCACTGTCCTTGACCTACTTTCAATCATACTTTGAATTTTGTTAGGATTCAAGTTCATACCCCATAATTTGCACCATGCACTAATTTTAGCTAGATCTCTATTAAAGGATTCATCAACCCCAGATCTACATTCAGGGGATGGAATTGATGCACAGAGAGTAGCATCATCTGCATATGCAACAAGCTTGTTTTTTAGGCCAAACCACATGTCATGTGTATATAGTATGAAAAGTAATGGGCCAAGAACACTACCCTGTGGAACACTGGATATCACATTCCTATACTCACTATGGTGCCATCAACAACAAATCTTTGAGATCCATTACTTAAAAAATCAATAATAATGCTTAGAAACAACCCACCCACTCCCAAATGTTTGAGTTTGAAAACAAGGGCCTCATGATTAACACAGTCAAAGGCAGCACTAAAATCAAGGCCAATCATACGAACTTCCTGACCACAATCAAGGGATTTCTGTACAGCATTGCAGATTGTAAGATGGGCATCACATGCTCCAAGGCATTTACAAAAACCAAATTGCAAACTAGGGAATAGATGATTACCTTCAGCAAACCTATTAAGACGTTTTGCCAGAAGACGTTAAAAAACTTTAGATAATATCGAAATTGGGCGGTAATCAGTGGGACTTGAGCTACCACAAACACATTTACATAGAGGAGTAACATTACCAATTCTCCAACAAGTGCTAAAAGCTCCTCACCTTGCTAACTTGCGCAAAATAACAGATAACTTTGGAGCTAAAAAATCTGCCGTCTTTATAAAAAAACAAAGGAAAAATGCCATTTGGGTCTATACCTCCATAAGCATCAAGGTCCATCAACGGAGCTTTAATCTCACGAGATCGAAAAGCTAAACTAGTTAGTTTAGCCTCAGGAAAACAGGAATGAGGATGTTCAAGTTTTTCATTACTCTGTTTACTGTCAAAAACATCAGCCAACAGGGTTGCCTTTTCCTTTAGACAGTGAGTGACTGAGCCATCTGGTTTAAGTAAAGGAGGAACTGTTGCATCTACACCAAAGAGTGCAGATTTAAGGGTAGACCACCATTTATGTTCCTGAGTTGTACCAGAAAGGGTTTCTTTTAAGGTTAAATTGTACTCCTTTTCAGTTGAGGCATAAGCTCTCAGAGTAGAAGCTCTTAGCCGAGTATAGTTATTCCAGGTCAAATATGATCTGTTACCCTTCCAAACATGATAGGCCTCCTGCTTCTCCAAATAAGCACGTCTACAATCATCATTGAACCACAGTTTGTCCTTCACTCGATACCTTAGCACACGAGAAGGGATACGCCTATCAATTATGTTGACTAGATTTTCATTCAAATGGACAACAGGATCTACACTACTATATTTCTGGGTCGACCTGTGACGGCCGGTGAAAAGGGTCCTTCTTTACACTTTTCTGATATAAACCTTCCAAATATACCAGAGAAAGATAAAAGCATGGAATGCAGAGGTTACTACCCTCGCGCGAGCACCTTGTGGGTGTCGTGTATAAAGCAGGGGCGTGTGAAAACCACTTTTCACAGGCTGTCTTCCATTTAGATAATTCCTTCATCAAAGGGAAGGGCCGTAACAGAGGCCCCAGATACCGCACCTGAGCCACTCCACCAACGCCCGACGCGAGCGCCCTCTGAGACATCCTTCTGCTTTGGACTTGCTAGCTTGGTCTTAGATTTTTGTGTTCTCGGTGTTTTCACGTTTCGTGGATTATTTTCATCATGGCCGAAGCTCCAACTTCACCAATACCAATGTTAAGTACCATAGTTTGTTTTGACAGCTTTTTGCAGTACCGGGCAGTTGTACTCTTCCCAGTATTGTGTTGTTTTTATTTCGACCGGCTTGGCCTTCCGCGGTGTCAGCAGCCATTGTTGTTTTGATTTGCCTCGCTGGGAATTTCATGTTAGTCTTGCCCATTTAGTACGCTGTCAGTTAGGTTCTTGGTTAAGTCACTGGCCTTACGCCTTTTTGAACCATTATTATTATTATTATTTCCTTGGTACTTTTTGCTAGCAAGTCCAGTTTGGACGAACAAGAATAGCGTTCTGGCTTTATTATAGTTTAGTACCCGCCCTGAGAGGCGTTCGTCAGTGGACTAATATCCTTTTAAATTTTGTTAACGCAGACGTTATTCTTCGTTCGTAGTCTTGTATTTGACGTTACAATTTTATTGTTATACTTATATCATATTATAGTGTGCTTAATTAGGTTCTTTATAGTGTAACCACGAGAGCGAGAGCATGGAGTTCTCGTTTTTCTGTCGCTACAGTCACGCGTTACCCTTTCTCTCGTTTTCTTTCTTAGCCTCGAGTAGGAGAGATGGATTTCCCGTTTTCCGTTTTATACGATCACGGGTTCTCCCTCCCCCCTCTCCCTCTACGGGTATATGATATTTTATGATTTATTTTATTACGTGGTTACTGTTAATATAGCTAGCGTTATTATTAGGTCCTGTTATTGTGTGAGTCATTGTTTTGGGCCAGCTTTATGACGCCACCTGTTCCCCTCGTAGTTCCGTCCTCTCCCCGCTACGGCTTGGGAGTAGGATCTGAACATTCATCCACTCCGCCTTGAGTTCTACTCCGCCATGAGGGATACTCATTGAGATTGGAACCTATAGTTATATATCATTTGGAGTGCAACCCTCTGGCAGGGCCTCATCCCCCCGGTGGTCCCTTGCACCCAGACTCCGGCCACGGCCATATCCACACAAAATATTCATTATTAATCACAACTTATTTATTCCGGACCTATCACCGGACCTCCGGCTTCACCGGAGATCACCAATACGCTTAGCAATGATGTTAGCCTTAGCTTTTAGCTACTGCTTGTATTTTATAATTTATTTGGTTACGGGCCTATCACTGAATCCTCGACCCTGTCGGAGGTTCCGCAGCTTACATTAATTTATTTTATTCTTATTTTAATAATATTTATAGTGATACGGACCCATTTTAGATTGCTCCGGCACACTCTGGTGCAGGAAAATTTTATATTTAAAATATTTTAATATGGAGCTCCGGCTCTCATTCATTGAACCATTCTATGCACACATATTTAATGCTATCTAGACTCTGTTATTAGATCTTAATCCCTTACCAGAATCTCAAGGAACATCCAGACTTATGTCTCCTTTCTTTTACAGAAGGTCCGCTGCGCTGCCAAGGGCTGCCCCGCCTCTTTCAACGATCCCGTTGGACATGACCTCTGCCGGTCGCATGCACATTGCGCTATCTCCCTTATTTGGGAGCCGGGACTAGCCCCATACATGGTGTGGTTCCCGGAATTGTGCACGCTCTGTTACGAGTTGTCCTCCTTACTCCTGAACGATGACGTAAGTTGGTTTTCGTTTTGTTCCTTTAATCCTTTGGCGATGATTTAATTTGTTCCTTAATTATGTATACATCGCTTATTTCGGAGAACAATCCTTCTCCTTCATCACTAATCCCCTCACCTCTTTCAGGCCGATGATGAATCTCTTCGGTCGGCAAGAGCTGCTCTTCGTCCTTGGGTGTCGGGCTTCGGCAGGAATGCTCCGTCTGGCGCACCCTATCTCCTCGACGGAGACATGGCCTCCCGACTCTTCCCAGGCTCTACCACTGCAGCAGTCACTCCGGAGGCGGCTGCCCCTTTAATTGAAGCGGTCAGAGCGACCATCCCCACGGAAGACGAATCTCTTTTATCGGGGGACGTGTCAGCTCTGGATTTAGACATCGAGCCCATGGACGAGCAGGTAGGTGGTGTCGAGTTGGTGGAAACTTTTTTATCTCCTACTCCTTCTTCTACATCTTCCTTTCTCGGCTTTGATAAGCCTACGGCCTCTCCTCGGGATCCCTCCGTCCCCATACGACCCAAGGTGAAGCCACTCCGTAATTATAAGTCAATGCCTAGTTCAGCTTCGCTATTGTCTGCGTCACCGGTCCCCGGACCCTCGACTGCTCCTGATATCCCTGGTACTTCTCATAAAACTATAACTTCTAAGAAGTCGAAGTCCGCCAAGTCCAAGGCTTCGTCGGCGGGTGGTTCTCAGGAACCCTCCTTATCCGTCGACTTAAATAGGGATATGATTAAAGAACAAATTCAGCAACACTCTGGGGCTATGACGGAGCTAAAAGATATGGTGGCGAATCTGATCCGCTCCGGAACTCAGATTCCTCCGCCTTCAGCCCCAGACGCGTCGAAGTTACCCCCCTTCGATAAAAACAACCCTTGGAGGTTTGCCTTGCATGCTCCTTACTTAGATGGTACCCTAACTCTAGATAGCATAGGCACCCGCCCTCTAGAGGACCTAGAATTCTACCCCCCGGGGCTAGAATTCCCATTCAACGGCTTCGTACGTTTGAAGGAGCATGCCTTGGTTAGAATGGACAAGGTACCGAAGGAAACGGTGATATTTCCAAAAGAACAGGCCCAAGCTGTTTGGGCCAGGATTCTATCAGAATGGGGGTGTACCAACTCCAAGCTCACCCCACACAAAGGTGCCTACACTATTTTTACAACGGCATCGTCCATTACCTTGCCACTTATAGATAAAGTGACAGATCTGACAATAGAGGCCGTCAAGGAAGGCTCTGCCATGCGGCTCTCAAAAAGACGGACCCCACCTCAATGCTCATTCCGAGTACCTCTGCCACCTGGGATGACGCTTCTTCTACCTTCACAGTAGGGAAGTTAGACCCAGACTGCGCCTCTACTCTTTTTTCTGAGAAGCTTCCCAGATTACTAGAGAATCTTCTCAAGACCGAGTTCGAGGCACGTAATAGGTTAGCTAGGTCCCTCCGCTCCATCACCTCCGTAGAGTCCCTAGCCTCTGTTTACCCGAATGAAACTTTGTTCAGGGTTTTCACAAAGAACCTGCTTCTGTCCTACCAAGTTGACCTCCACGACTTCTGGTCGGCTCGGGTTAGCTGCAGGAAATACGTTCTGTCTGAGGCTTCTATCAGACATGAACCAAACAGGCTGATAGCGTCCTCCTGCTGGGGTAAAAACCTATTCCCTTAGGATGAAGTTAATAAAGTTCTTCAGGATGCTGCGAGGGCAAACCAAAATTTGCAAGTAAGGTGGGGCCTCACGACCAAAAGGAAGATCGAATCCCACAAACAAACTTTCTTCAAGAAAAAGCAGAGATTTACCCCTTACAAGACGAACCGGGGTCACTACCACCAATCGGCAGTTCCCCACACGTCAACACAGTCTTCCTCTGCTTCGACTTCTCAGCAACCGGCTCTTCCTCAACAGGTGGTCTACTTCACTGCTCCCCCAGGTACACAACCCAACCCCATGTCTTCTTGGATGTCCTCCCCTGCATACAACTCTAGCTACGAACCCTCCGGTTCCTTTCGTGGACACCAGAGAGGAAGCTACAGAGGTAGAGGACAGTTCCGCCATCGAGGCGGACCTAGATCAAAGGGTGCCCGGGGAGGGAAAGGACCTAAATTCACTCCCTCGCAATGATGTGATCCCGGTAGGGGGGGAGACTTTATAACTTTCGAGACCATTGGACCTTCAGTCCATGGGCTCACAGCATAATATCCAAAGGCTTGGGTTGGAAATGGTCACAGGGATCTCCACCTCCACTAGTGACCTTCTTCCAGAGACCCACTCCCATCCTGAAAGAGTACACCACAGAGTTACTCAAGAAGAAAGCAATCAAACGGGTTCGATCACTGAAATTCCAAGGCCGCCTATTTACAGTTCCAAAGAAAGACTCGTCGGCGTTGATACTGGTTCTGGACTTGTCAAAACTAAACTCTTACATTCTCTGCGACAAGTTCCGTATGCTGACTATCTCTCAGGTACGGACCTTACTTCCCCGTGGGGCCGTCACCACCTCTATCGATCTTACCGACGCCTATTATCATGTACCAATAGCTCGAAACTTCTCTCCTTACCCAGGCTTCCGCCTAGGCAAGAAAGCCTTTGCGTTCAAAGTCATGCCCTCCGGTCTCAGCATTGCTCCCAGGATATTCACGAAACTGGGAGAGACAGTACTCGAGCAACTCAGGAACCAAGGGATACAGATCATCGCCTATCTGGACGATTGGCTCATTTGGGCTCGGTCGAACCGGGAATGCAGCAGAGCTACGACGAAGGTAATTCGATTTCTCGCCAAACTGGGATTCCAAGTCAATCTCCAAAAGTCTCGCCTACAACCATCAAGCCGCTTCGAATGGTTAGGCATTCGGTGGGACCTTTCAAAGCACAGGCTCTCCCTTCCTCCCAAAAAGGTAAGGGAGATAGCTTCCAAGATCAGGAACTTTCTCAAACACAAACAGGTGTCCAGAAGAGCTTTAGAAAGAATCCTCGGCCTTCTCCAATTTGCTTCCGTAACAGATCTCCTATTAAAAGCCAAACTCAAAGACATCAATCGAGTTTGGAGAAAGAGAGCTACAATACCTTTAAGAGACAAGATCTCGAAGATCCCCTCTGTCTTAAAAATGAGACTACGCCCATGGTACGAACCGAGGAACCTCTCCAAATCGGTTCCTCTGCAATTCCCTCCTCCACAAGTGACACTTCATACAGACGCGTCTCTGAGTGGCTGGGGGGGTTACTCCCAACATCGGATGTTTCAGGGCTCTTGGTCACCCGCCATGAAACAGTTCCATATCAATGTTCTCGAAGCCATGGCAGTGTTCTTGACCCTGAAGAGAATCTCTCCTCCGAGGTCGTCCCACATCAGAGTAGTCTCAGACAGCACAGACGTAGATGCATCAACAGAGGAGGATCCAAGTCACCCAACCTGAATCAGGTCCTGGTCACTATCTTCGCCTTGGCAGCAGACAAGAACTGGTTCCTGTCAGCAACTCACCTAGCAGGAGTCCAGAATGTGATAGCGGACTCACTATCCAGGACGAAACCACTGGAATCGGAATGGTCCCTAGACATAAATTCCTTCCGGTGGATACTCAGGCTGGTTCCGGGCCTCCAGGTAGATCTATTCGCGACTCAACTGAATCACAAACTTCCCTGTTATGTGACCCCAAACCTGGACCCTCAGGCTTATGCCATGGACGCATTAACCCTGGATTGGAACCATTGGAAGAAGATTTACCTATTCCCTCCAGTAAATCTTCTAATGAAAGTTTTACACAAGCTACGCTCCTTCCAAGGGGCAGTGGCCTTAGTAGCACCTCACTGGCCAAAAAGCAGTTGGTTTCCTCTCCTCCTCAAGTTGAACCTCCGTTCCTTCCGGATCCCATTCCCCAAACTGACCCAAGTAGTCCAAACTCGGACTGTGTCAGATTCCTCAAGGATAGCCAAAACCCTAACTTTGTGGACTTCATGAAGTTTGCAGCTCGTAGAGATGCGAACATCGACCCGGAAAATGTCCTCTTTATAGAATCAGACAAAAGGGACTCTACAATTCGTCAATATGATTCGGCCGTTAAGAAACTAGCAGATTTCTTAAAGAATTCAGACCATACTTTTATGACTCCTAATTTAGCCATCTCCTTCTTTAGGTTCATATTTGACAAAGGCCTAGGAGCTAGCACTATAACCACCATCAAGTCAGCTTTGAAGAAGATCTTCCTTGTTGGGTTTAACATTAACCTAGCAGATTCCTATTTCTCATCTATTCCAAAAGCATGTGCTAGGCTTCGACCTTCGGTTCGTCCACAAAAGGTCTCTTGGTCTCTGAACGATGTCCTCAAACTTGCGTCAGACACGGACACTGAATCCTGCTCCTATATCACTATTCTTAGGAAGACTTTATTTCTAACGGCTT
>NC_090725.1:242947230-243037230 GCF_036898095.1 Palaemon carinicauda | reverse complement strand
TAATGGGCCAAGAACACTACCCTGTGGAACACCAGATATGTCATTCCTATACTCAGTATGATGCCCATCAACAACAACTCTTTGAGATCTATTACCTAAAAAATCAATAATAATGCTAAGAAACGACCCACCTCAAAAATCAATAATAATGCTAAGAAACGACCCACCCACTCCCAACTGTTTGAGTTTGAAAACAAGGGCCTCATGATTAACACGGTCAAAGGCAGCACTAAAATCAAGGCCAATCATACGAACTTCCTGACCACAATCAAGGGATTTCTGTACAGCATTGCAGATTGTAATAAGAGCATCACATGCTCCAAGGCCTTTACAACCTAGGGAATAGATGATTACCTTCAGCAAACCTATTAAGACGTTTTGCCAGAAGACGTTAAAAACTTTAGATACTATGGGAGTTATGGAAATTGGGCGGTAATCAGTGGGACTTGAGCTACCACAAACACATTTACATAGAGGAGTAACATTGCCAATTCTCCAACAAGTGCTAAAAGCTCCTCTTCTTGCTAACTTGCGCAAAATAAGATAACTTAGGAGCTAAGAAATTTGCAGTCTTTATATAAAACATAGGAAAAATACCATTTTGGTCTACACCTCCATAAGCATCAAGGTCCATCAATCAATAGAGCTTTAATTTCACGAGATAGAAAAGCTAAACTAGTTAGTTTAGCCTCAGGAAAACAGGAATGAGGAAGTTCAAGTTTTTCATTACTCTGTTTACTGTCAAAAACATCAGCCAAAAGGGTTGCCTTTTTCTTTGGACAGTGAGTGACTGTGCCATCTGGTTTAAGTAAAGGAGGAACTGTTGCATCTACACGAGGAACTGTTTCATCTACACCAAAGAGTACAGATTTAAGGGTAGATCACCATTTATGTTCCTGAATTGTACCAGAAAGGGTTTCTTTTTTGGTTAAATTGTATTCATTTTCAGTTGAGGCATAAACTCTCAGAGTAGAAGCTCTTAGCTGAGTATAGTTAATCCAGGTCAAATATGATCTGTTACCCTTCCAAAGATGATAGGCCTCCTGCTTCTCCAAATAAGCACGTCTACAATCATCATTGAACCACGGTTTGTCCTTCACTCGGTACCTTAGCACACGAGAAGGGATACGCCTATCAATTATGTTGACTAGATTCTCATTCAAAGGGACAACAGAATCAACACTACTATATAATTGTGACCAATTCAAGCACAAAGATCATGCAAAATCCCATTCCAGTCTGCTTGAGATTTCTTATAAATTTTACAAGAGTATGATACATCAGGGACAGGCTGTTCAGTCTTCACTACTACTGAAATCAAGGCATGATCAGATATCCCGACTAGAGAACCAACCTTACTCGTTATAATGCCAGGGGAGTCAGTGTATACGAGGTCCAAGAAATTACCAGACTTGTAAGTAGCTTCACTTATGATTTGTTTCACACACCAAAGTGGCAGTGCTTGCTTTATACCTTTCTTTTTCTACATTCATTCACTATGTGTTTGGACTGTAATAACTTTATTTTGTGAAGTTACCAGTCATTTGATTGGTAATTTGCAACTAAGATTATCCTTAATTTTAGAATTATAGAGTAAAGTGCATTTTAATTTTGTGACTTACAATTAGATTATGATTGTTTTGCGTGGTGTGTTTCATACAATGTCTGGCTCCGTTTTCTTAATAGCGTAGTATGTTTTACTTTTATTTATAAAGGGACACTTCTGTGTATTGAAAACTTCACAGAGACATTTTAATTTTTAATTTTTGCCTGCATTGCTTTCTAAACCATTGCTGTCTGGTAACTATTACCTTACTTAATGTTAATGAAACATAGTTGTCCAGGTATTCTATTTCATTACTGTATATTAAGCCTTGTATTGGGAAGTAAGTGAACTTTGGTGAACTCGTAAGAATGTATCTCCAGTGTTTACAAAGGAAGTCAATGGGAAAATGCACTTTGGTGATAGAATTTTTGTTTAAGGTACGTTTTTTCAGGAACGGAACTGAACTCGTTTGTATAATGGGGCAGTTCTAGGACATTTGCGTGCTGGACGTTTGCGTCACGGACAGTTGTATCCCAGACAATTGCGTCCCCGGACAATTGCGTCTCGGATATTTGCGTTTTACTTTTTCTATAAAGCTTTTTATTTTTACCTTTACTCTATACTTTTACACAGTAATTTTATTTATACCTTTATCCACCCTGAATATGCATATGATTTAATGGCATCAAATAATTTAGATTCTTACTTCATACTTTGACAATAATTATAGCTTGACACAAAAGGATATATATATATATATATATATATATATATATATATATATATATATATATATATATATATATATATATAATCAATATTTCATTCGCATGTTTTATTATCTTTAAAAACTTTATAAAATTGAAAATTCTTATACATATGTATACACTATAAATTTTCTATAAGTAAACAGATTGGATCATATTTTTTTAGTAATGACTCAGGATAGCTACTTTTAAGCTCATACCTAAAAGGTATGCATGTTATGAGCAACTCTTAAGTAAGACAATTCGTTTTCGGAATTGTACTGATCAATCAATGACTGGAGGTGAATATTGACCATTCTATTTCTCGGAAAAACGGGAATTCCTCTTTGATAGCGTTGTCCCAAACCAAGGTCACATGTCTTTTCCATTTGTCAAAATCAATTTTTGAGAAGATAAGAGGTAATTGTTGCATTAGGAAATATTTCCATAATACCCTTTCTAGACCCTAGCTCAAAACTCGTTGGTAATGATGTGGGATTGAGTTGAGAATGGATCTGCAATAAATTACTGAATAGTCGGTCACAAGTTTCTTTAGTCTTATTGGGAAGAAGAGTAAAAACGCGGCGAATGCTGAATGCACCCTCTTGGACATGAATTCAGTAAAGTTGATAATATATTGTGTACATACTTTGAACGTTCCATCTGCTGCCCAATTTGGAAACCGTGTCAAGTCATTCAAGCCTTCTTCACTTGCAAAGATAAAAATTCTCTTCTCGTCATGTATTCCAGTATCAACAGCAAGAAACTCTTGTCCACTCGGGAGAATATGGTATTCTTCTGGGATTTCGAAAAAACTCAGTAGTTCACCACTATGTGAACAAAGTAAATAAAAATTAAATACTGAGGTTGAACTGCCGTGAATAAAATGTCTTTTCTGCTTCTAGAGAAATCAGGAATTGTTTTCAAAAGATCTACGTAAATAAAAAACTTACATGATAGTTAAGTACGGTAATTCTCAGTTCTGTATTACAGTAATTTTATGCCATATATCTTATTTACAGTAATTAGTAGTTCTGTAATCGAGCGATAACATACATAAATACATACTGTACTTACTTACATATACTGTATACATGCATACAGATATACAGATAGCCAGAGTCACTTCCGTATCTTTTAACAAATATTACCTGGTCACTGAAAACAAGTACAGGTACGCATATTGCTGGGAAGAAAAAGTCCGGGGACGCAATTGTCTGAGACAGAACTGTCCAGGAAGTAAATGTCCAGTATGCAATTGTCCTACCATCTAATAGGGCACTGGTGTAGTACGGTAATGCCTCACAATACAAAATTAATTGGTTCTCGAGTGGCTTTCGTACCATGATTTTTTTGCATTATGAGTTGCCTTTTACATGTAATTAGCCTGATTCATTCCAAGCCCTACAAAAATACCACATTAAATTTTATAAGGCTAAACTGTACTAAACATAATGAAATGCAACCATTTGGATCATTCAATACTTAGCCTAACAGTTAAAAAATTGTAAATGAAATGTATAATTAGAACACAGCACAGTATAGTAATGTAATAATATATGGAAAATACAGTAACAAAAATGTGGAATCTTACCTTTGGTGTGAGGCAATGCCAGAAAGCAAATGGGCAGAGGAGGATGACAAACGGCAGAAAACATTAATAAGTGACAGAAAACATAAATACTAAACTTTACGAAACACATTAGCAACTGGCAGGAAATATCAGCACTTGGCTTTACATTAAATTTAAAATTAAATTTCTTTTCCTTTTACCATTTTCTACTTATGTATTTTTTTTACTTTACGTTCTGCATTTTCTAAATTTAATCATTTTCATCATCACTACCTCTTTTTTTTTTTTTTTTTTTTTTTGTGGATCACTTTCAGCTTCCTTTTGGCATACTAGTATCAAAGGCCTCATACTTCTTGATTATCTCAAGCTTCGTCTCCACAGAAGTATCTTCTTCTTTCCTTGCACATCAGCAACTTTCTTGGGACCCATGGCTAGTAGCGTATGAGTCGAATAATGCAATACGATACAGATCAGAACTAAAAGCACAAAACCGAAATTACCAACACGAATTCAATGTGAATAAAAGTGCTGCCGTAACGAAATGATCGAAGGACGCTTATACGTAGAAGCATGATGGGATAGATGATGACCAGTAGGAGAGCAAGATTGTATGGCAGTAACTAGCATCAGAGTAGGAGATAACCAATGGGAGCGTGGGAGGTTGGTGGTCAGTTTAAGACTGGCGGCACGCGAATTTTAAAATCGGTAGCGATCGGGCTCTCGTACTGTGCCTCGTTTCGTTGCATGAAGCATTCTTTGCAATACGAGTTGGAAAACTCTTCAAATCTCTGTTACGCAGCATGAATTTTTCGTAAGCAAAAGCTTTCTTGTTAAGATGTGTCACTGTAATATGAGAGAATACAGAGAAATTAAATTTTGAAAATCTTAAAATTTTTTTTTTTTAAATAACTAACCATCTTTCATTGCTTCTTTCATCTTTTTATTATGTTCTTGAACCAACTGGGCTGCCAGTAAATATATCTTCTTAATTCGTAGAGGTCGTGCTTTCTTTTTCCCTTCCTCCTCAGCAATCTGTTGATGATAATTTTAGTAAGAGAACAAAAAATTCTTGTTCGACATTATTCTAGTGAAATACAAAGCTCATGGCATTTATGAAGAGATCCACAGTAAAAAAAAAAAATATTTCTTAAAGTGTAACTCACCAGCAAAAGTAATTTTGCAGCGTCCAGTAATTTGTCAGCCTTACGAAATAATTCAATTGCTTGAAGACGATCTCCCTTTTCTAATAAGTGAGATGCATACCGAGCTAAAAGAGCACTGATTTCGGTTACATTGTGTTGCTTGGCCAGTTCCACAGCTTCATGCCACTGATTTAAGGCCACACATGTGTCTATGGCCGATTTGACTTTATTACACTTTCAAGAAACAAAAAAGGTAAAAATATATTAACATACAGAGGATATACATAATGTCTGTAACAACAAAAATCATCCCTTACAATCTACATCCAAATATTAAAGTAATGTTCCACATTTTAGAATCCACTAGTTTATAAATAATGAATGTGAGAAAATAATCACATTTAATTACAAACTAAAGTAAAAAATAATAACAATGCTATCAAGCGCGCTTAACCTTTAGGAGATACAGTATTCCACAAAACCCTTGAGATTAATTGATCACCCTTCGTAAATCACAGATAAATTTCCTAGCAAAATTTAAAAACTATTTTATTTGGAATTTAAACTTTAAAGATATATTCAGGTCTTTTTTTCATGATAACCTTCAAATTACAATACCTTCATGTTAGCAGCAACAGCTTGCTGTGACATTCCAACACTGGTGAACATTTCAGCTATAGATGACAATAAAGGTGAATTATCAGGAAGAGATCGAACCAGAGACTCTAGGGCTTCAAAATCTTCTAATTGGTAGTAGCAGACAGACAACATCTCATGGTTGTGAGCTAACTCAAAGTGTTTCACTGCATCCTCCCTGATTTGAAAAGAAAATTCCAAATGTTTGCATACACCTTAAATATAAGTTTAAAATCTCTATACGATGCATAGAAAAAAATAAATAAAAAAAAAAAACAATAGACAGATTTGCATGCTGTGCACATAAAAATCAAGCTTTTACACAAAAAAGTATGAACAAGACAAAAAATTCACTTATTGGGCTTTGTACACTGAATCAAATAAGTCAGATCTAAATTTTACATGTAGGTCAGCCTATTTTAACTAAACTGCTAATTCTATTTCAATCACAAAACTAAGCTAATATTATACTGTATTCTACATTATAAGGAATTACCTTCAATTATATTTATCTGAAATTATAAGAGATTACTCGGGAGCCATATGTAGACAAGATCATGGTGAGGGGGTAGATGGAGATGGTTTGTGCATGCTCTTTGCACTCCCCAAGAGAGATTAGTTCACCAAACTTTTAACTGGGCTTCCCAAAGCACTAGAAGGGTTGGAAGACCAAGGCCTACATGACTGAGGAATATGAAGCGTGATGTGGAAGATAGAGATGACTGGCAAAATCTAACCAAGGCCCTTTGCTTCAATAGGTGTAGGAGATGATGACATTTAACATATTTTCATTAATAGGATTTGTGGGATTATGCTGCTGTGTGATCCCCAAAGACTTCCCTGTTAAAGGCTAAACAGGGAATCCAATGTGAATTAAAATACCAAAAAAAAATATTGCCTTCACTGTCCCATACCAGTCCTCCAATGTGCAAACATAGGCTAAGTTTGTAGAAGGGAGACCCATGGGGCCAAGTTCAGGTGAACTCATCACAGAACCTTCAATGCTTAAAATCATCCAACAACCAATAACACGCCATCACCGAGATCCATTACTACCCAAGAGCTTAGATTGCACCCAGCAAATGTCTGAGTTTTTATTATAATCAATCAACACCATTTACAGAGCTTTATTATTTGTGAATGTCTGCACCTACTCTTAAGCTAAGTAACAGTTAATCAAGCACAACTCCTTTGGTTTGGAATTTTGGATACTCTGATTATTGCATTTATTGCTATGAATGTCCCCTGATGTTCATATTACTTCTTCCCCAAAATTCTTAAATTTTCCCATTTTCTTTCCTTTTAATAAACACATGCACAGCCACCCGTTGAAATACTACCACAAAAGAGTTATTGGGTCCATTGACTGGCCAGACAGTACTAAATTGGATCCTTCTCTCTAGTTATGGCTCATTTCCCTTTTGCCTACACATACACCAAATAGTCTGGCCTATTCTTACCCCATTCTTCTCTGTCATACACCTAACAACACTGAGATTATCAAACAACTCTTCTTCGCTCAGGGGGCTAACTACTACAATGTAATTGTTCAGTGGCTACTTTCCTCTTGGTAAGGGTAGAAGAGACTCTTTAGCTATGGTAAGCAGCTCTTCTAGGAGATGGACACTCCAAAATCAAACCATTGTTCTCTGGTCTTGGATAGTGCCATAGCCTCTGTACCATGGTCTTTCACAGTCTTGGGTTAGAGTTCTCTTGCTTGAGGGTACACCCAGGCACACTATTTTATCTTATTTCTCATCTTCTTGTTTTTTTAAAGTTTTTATAGTTTACATATGAAAGATTTATCTTAAAATTGAAAATTGCTACTGTTCTTAAAATATTTCATTTAAATTGTTAATTACTTCTCTTGTAGTTTCTTATTTCCTATCCTCACTAGGCTATTTTCCCTGTTGGAGCACTCAGGCTTATAGCACCCTTCCTTTTGAACTAGGGTTGTAGCTTGGCAAGTAATAATAATAATAACAGAGGAAAGAACATACTAGCAGTAAGTGGTAACTGATGCACCTGTCTCTTTGGCTCTGCAGTTTCTTCAGCGGTGCAGCACTAGTCAGACCTCCACCAGATTATTTGTGTTATGCATGCAACTTGTAAGGAATCATAAATTTTGTAAATCTCTAAACCTATTAAGAGCAACATTATTGCATTTATATATGTATGACTTTAATTATGTCAGGGATTATAAGTAATGCTACATATATACAGTGATACCTCTGGATACGAAAGTTTCTGCTTACGAAAAATTCAGGATGCGAAAAGTGATTCGAAGATTTTTATGCCCCAGGATACGGATAAAATTGCAGGATACGAAAACCTTACGAGATCCCAACTCTTCGCCGAGAGTAATTTTAAAAAGTCTTGGGTAGACTCACTTACAGCCTCCCGCTCACCCATTGGTTATCTCCCTACTCAGACGCTAGCTGACGCCATAAGATCCCGCTTTCCTATTGGTCGGCAACTATCCCAGCTTGCCTACGCATGGGCGTTCATCTCTCTCTCTCTCTTTTCGTTCCGACCGCGGTATCGTTAACAGACATTGTGTGCTTTCGCTTGTTTGACTTAAGTGTTAATATACAGTACATTCGTACGCCACGTGTTATCATTAATAAACATTCGTTACTGTGCACTGTACTGTATTAGTGTTTATTATACATAGACTGTATATAACGTTACGTAGTGTATTATATTACGTATTACTGTAGCCATGGGTCCCAAGAATGTTGCCAAAGGAGAGAAGAAGAAGACGATGCTCTCGATGGAGACGAAACTTGAAATCGTTAAAAAGTACGAGTCTGGCATGCGTTTAAGTGCGATCGCCAAGGAGTATGGCCGGAATCCGTCTACGATAGGCACCATCCTGAAGCAGAAGGCGGCCATAAAAGCAGCGACACCTTCTAAGGGCGTCACTATTTTCTCCAACAAGAGAACCCACGTGCATGACGAGATGGAGAGGCTGTTTCTTGTGTGGATCAAGGACAAAGAGATCTCAGGAGACACCATCACTGAGACTACAATTTGCCAGAAAGCCTCCGCCATTTTCGGTGATATCGTGCGTGCTCAGGCCGAAGAAGGAGCAGGAGAAGGAACATCCCAGCAGGAACCCCCAGAGTTCAAGGCTTCTCGTGGGTGGTTCAAGAAGTTCAAGAAAAGGACTGGCATCCATTCAGTGGTACGGCATGGGGAGGCAGCCAGCTCGGACACGAAGGCCGCCGAAGCCTTTGTTAAAACGTTTGAAGAGTTGACTCTGCAGGAAGGCTACAGTTCGCAGCAAGTTTTCAATTGCGATGAAACTGGGCTTTTCTGGAAGAAAATGCCTCGTCGGCGTTCATCACGGCGGAGGAGAAGAGGCTACCCGGACATAAGCCTATGAAGGACAGGCTTACCCTTGCTTTTTGTGCAAACGCCAGTGGAGACTGCAAGATAAAGCCCCTGCTGATGTACCATTCAGAAAATCCCCGAGCCTTCAAAGCCCACAAAGTCATCAAGGAGAACCTTCCCGTGATGTGGAAGGCGAATGCAAAAGCCTGGGTAACGAGGCAACTGTTCATTGATTGGGTGAATGTCTGCTTCGGTCCGACTGTCCGAAAATATTTGGAAGAAAAGCGCCTCCCTATGAAATGTCTGCTGGTGTTGGACAATGCTCCAGCTCACCCTCCTGGCCTCGAGGAATATCTTCTGGCCGAGTATTCCTTCATAAAGGTCCTGTATCTACCGCCTAACACCACCCCTCTCCTCCAGCCCATGGACCAGCAAGTTATTTCTAATTTTAAAAAATTGTACACGAAGCATCTCTTCCAGAGATGTTTCCAAGTCACAGAGAGTACAAACCTCACTCTGCGTGAATTTTGGAAAGATCACTTTAACATCGTGATATGCCTCAAACTCATCGATCTCGCTTGGCAGGAAGTTTCGAGGCGTACCCTAAACTCATCTTGGAGGAAGCTGTGGCCTGATGCTGTCTCTGCACGAGACTTCGAGGGGTTCGGGAAGTCTGGAGGCGAAGCCGAGATCGTTGACGATCCTGAACCAATTCAGCAGTCTGAGGTGGCTGACATTGTACATCTTGGTACGTCCATGGGGCTGGAAGTTAGCGCGGAGGATATAGATGAACTTATCGAGGAGCACCACGAGGAGTTGACGACGGACGACCTGAAGGAGTTGGAGACGATGCAAGTGAGTGATGTTCAAGAGCAGTTCTCTAGCGGTGATGAGGAGGATGTTGCACCTTTGAAAACGGCAGACATTAAGGAAATTCTTGCATGTTTCCATAAAATGGCAGACTACGTCGAAAAGGAACATCCAGAAAAAGTTTATACCAACCGTGCGCTTCAACACTGCAATGACGTTTGCCTAACGCATTTTAGAAATGTGTTGAAAAGTAGGCAGAAACAAGCTTCAATGGATAGTTTCTTATTAAAGAGGCCAGCGGTATTAGTAGGCCAAGACGAAGGTGAAAGTGAAGAAAAGGAACAGAAAAGAAAGGGAGAAGAATTAGAAGGTGAGTAAAGAAAAGAAACAGAAAAAAGAGTGATGAAGAAGTAGAAGGTGAAAGTAAAGAAAAGAAACAGAAAAAAGAAAGTGATGAAGAAGTAGAAGGTGAAAGTAAAGAAAAGAAACAGAAAAAAGAAAGTGATGAAGAAGTAGAAGAGATTTAGAAAATATGAAAAACGTAGTTATAAAAAAGCAAAAAAAAAAAAATTCTATTTTAAGTTTTGTTACCGTTAAGTGTTAAAGTAATTTTTTCTTTCATTTTATAGTTTTCCATACGTAATGTTAAGTGTTAATTATTTCTGCCATTTTTTATTTCGTAAAGTTTAAGTGTTAATGTGTTAGTGTGTAAATTACTGTACGTAGTCTGTCACTTGTTACGTTTTCTGCCTTATGCCATCCTCCTCTGCCGTGACTTCACTATCGGACATCGTCTCAATCAAAAGGTAAGTTTCAACTTTTTTGTTACACTAATTAACTGTAACCTTTTTTTCAGAGTGTACAGGTATCAATCCTTAATTTAGGTGTACGTACAGGTAACAATACACCTTCACTGATCTAAAACGCGACTCAGGATACGAAAATATCAGGATACGAAACCGCATCCTGAACAGATTACTTTCGTATCCTGAGGCATCACTGTACCTCAGTATTAGATTATGTATAAACTACTCAACAAAAAAAAAAAAAACTAATATTTCATATCCAGTATTAAGATTGGATTATTTTATGCAATTATATGTGATCTTCATTTGTTTATATTTCTTATGCCTGGCTAGTATCGTTTACATGACATTAGTTGACAACAGATACCATGTAGTTTTGTACAAATAAAGAAGTCTGAAATAACAACAGAGGTCTTCCTTACTTCCACAAGAATACATATTCAGTGAAGATGAAGTGATGCGATATGAAAATGCCACATTAACAATAACTTATCATTGCAGGTAGGAACATCAGAGGTACAGTTTCAATAGCATTAACTATATTACCTACCGAAAAAATTGCGATGGTAGGACAATCAAAAAGGCAGGAATCAGAAAAGTAGGAAGAAACAAGAGTCTATGCTAAAAGAGCATTGCTGGAGGTGCTGATTCACCCACATCTTTCAAGAAACCTCTTTTCAACTCGTCAAGTCATCCATGAGTACTACAGTTGGTCACTATTGAGTGATAAATGTAATATAATAAGACAGGTAAAAAAGGGTTTAACAATGGGCACTGTCTGCATGAAGAAGTAAAGTGCATGACAAAATCAGGGAAGAGCTAGCCTAACCCAGTTTTGACATAAAATTTCATTTAGCCAAGTTTAGGAGACTTTGACATCAGAATTCCATTAGCCTAGCCTAATTTAGGTAGAATTTTTTTTTTTATATAATGGCACAGGTTAAATGCCCTGAGCGATCAGCATTACTGCAGATCCAAATTCTTTTACTACAAGATGGAAAAATTTGGTTGAGGATTTTAATATTTATTTGGAAGTATTAGATAATATTAACCCCTTCACTACGAGGCAGCATATCTGCCCTCAAGCTATATAGATTTGTCACCATTGGATATACATGCTCACTTACTCTATAATAACCTAAATTTCCATGTTTATTTATTTTACGAATTACAGAATAGATTTTCAAAAACTCCCTTAATTTCTATTGTATTTCACTCTAAACAACCAAAATATTTCTTCCATTCATTGTGAGGGGTTTATAGAATAATTTCTCAGGAATTTTTGTATATAATTTTCTCTAAATAATGGTAAAGCACTGTAATTTTATGTATGAAAAAAAAAAACTTTTTATTCATTGAAGCGACTGCTATTTCGTAATAATTCAGCGAAAAATAGCCATCAAAAGATATAAAACTACTCTTCAGTAATAATTTACTATACATTATACAGGAATGTAATGAAAATATCACTTTGTTTCCTTTGACACAAGAAGTATTCTATAATGTATAATTTCTGGGCTCAACCTGTGCCGGCCAGTGAAATGCTCCTATTGCACCATTTCTAAGGAATATAACTGCTAATATTACCAGAGAAAAAATGTATAGGAATGCTAGGTTGAACTAGCTCGCTCACCTAATGGTGTCGGTATAAACTGGGGCGAAATACCATAGGACTCGTACCATTTAGACTTCTCCTCTTCGAAATCCCTCATAGTGAGGTGCGGTTCAACCTCCCCTGCCGCGCAGATCAGTACTACTAACTCTACCCACGCTTGCCCATCACTCCTTTCTAGCACCAGTTCCTATTCAATCGATTGTGTTTTTTCTCGTGTGTACCCTTGGATTTTTACCTTTCCTACGCATCGATGGCCGATTCTCAAGGTACCCCATCGAAGTTAAGTACTTTATCCATGAGTTTAAGCGTGATTGGGCAGTGTAGCCTTTGTTTTTATTAATTGAGAAGTGTTTTCTTATGAACGGCGTCCCCGTTCTAACCGTTCATGGTTCGGCTCTGCCCTTTCTCGCTAGTTCGTCCGTTATTTCTGTCATCATTAATATTCGTTCGAACTTTTAGGAGTTTTTTCCTTTACATTCAGATAGTACACCGATTATATGCTTTCATCTAGCGTATTTTTATGTTATTCTATGATATCAGTATTAGCGTATCATTAAGGCGTATGTTATGTTGGTATGCCTGCATTCGTGCATGTTGGTGGATAGCGTCACCATTGAGATTGTTGCGCTAGTTCTAGGAGCATTTCACTTGTTGTTATTAAGTCTATTAGTTTTATTACGCTCCACCTAGTTTTACTTTTGGTTCGAGTGGGACTCTCGCGTATCTTTGTTTATACTGTTCGATATCTACCACTTCAGTAACAAGGTTGGTACCCCTGCTTTCCATCTGCGAGATGGCGTCATGCTCCCTCCCTTACCACTCGCCCGAGTCCCTCTCTCGCCATATTATTTCTGCATGCCTAGCCTTACTTACGTGATTACGCTTTTAATTCATTAATTATTTTTATGTATTTGTGCATTGATATTGTATTTATTGTTTTACTCCGTTATGATCATATTTTTGGGATTTTTCATGTCATGTTGAGGGGATCTCCAGTTGGTAGCCCTGTCTACCACCACCCGCACTGGTGATTCCCCTGTACCTACCCCCCCTCCTCCAGTGTACACCCTTCCTCTCACTCGATGGTTGTTGGTTATGACATACGGGTCAAGTATGCTTGTTCCTCAGTCTTCCCTCAACGTTCCGACTTATTGAGGACTGAGTGTACCCACGGGGTGTGGCTTAGTCTCATTCATACCGGGCGATTTTCGTCTACCCCCCTCCCGCCGCCCCGATTGGCCATCGGTCGGGGGAGGGGGAGGGCTGGGACCACCGGGGACTATCACACGTGATTAGTCGGTATTCCTACACCTTCTTGGTGTAGCCTTTGCTTTTAGCTATGGTTGTAAGAATGAGCACTTCTATATTAGGAGTGTCCCCATCCTACGGTACCTCCTGCCATTATCGTCCGTATAGGACTTATTAATATCCCACATCATCATATTCTACATGGATCATTACCTTCGTCCCGGTACCTCCGGTAGGGTAGTTGGGGGTTCCATTGGCTCCCCCAGCGTTCTCCCGTTGTACCCTCCCGTCATCAGGCATTGGAGCCTCCGGGCTTATAACTCTACAGGATCTGTTGACACTGACACAGTTTTTGATTCCTACCCTCCCTCCAGGAACCCTATTCCATTACAGACATTAGTTTTTAGATCATAATTGTAGTTCTCTATTTATGTATTTTAAGGATGTATCTTAAGTTACTTTAAGTTTACTTTAAGTTACTTCAAGTTTACTTTATCAGCCCTGTTCTCCGGCCCCTGGGGCCCCGGAACTATTTATGATTATCATTATTCATCCCTGTTTTTTGCATCCTTTTTCATCCCCGGCTCTGCCGGGTTCCTCTTGGAATAGTCTCAGTTCTCTGCATGTTTAGTCTAAGGCTATACATTTTATTTCATTGGCAAGTCCCGGATCCTCCGGGACCCCTTCTAGAGATACTAGTAGATGCTCATAGACTATTCCTTTTACAGGTGGTCCGTTGCCGGATGACAGCCTGCGCGGCCGTCCTTCAACAACCTTGCGGACATGCGGTCTGTCGATCCCACGCTGACTGTGGGATTCAGATGGACGATATTGTTGTATGGCACCCCGACAACTGCCTTGTCTGTTATGACCTTATCACCACCCTCTCTTCAGATTCGGTGAGCCTCTTTCAGTCGTTTTTGTATTTACATCCCTTTGCCTTCTGTTATGAATCTTCGGTTTCATTCCTCAGTTTGTCCCTCGGGTTTGCTAACCTTATCCCCGTCCTTTCAGAGTTCCCAGGCGGCTAAGACCTCAGCAAGAGCCACTTTGAAAGTGTGGGTAGGCGGCTTCGCCCGTAACGTTAAGGCCAAGAAGCCCTACGTTCTCTCCGAAGACTATTGTAATCTCATCTACCCAAACGCAAAATCTTTGGCAGCAGTGCCTAAGGAAGTGGCGGCCCCTATAATTGCCGACATTGCAGAAACTGTGGAACTCAATCTGGTTCAGGATACGGACATCGCTGACGACCCGGACCCCATTGAAGACAATGTTGCGGCTCTGAACTTAGACATAGAGCCCATGATTTTAGACGAATCGGTAACAGGTAAGGTGGTAGGTGAGGCAGGTGGGTCCGGCGCTAAGACCTCTCTTCTTAGCCCCTCTTTTTCTTCAACTTCTAATAATTCTTCCTTTTTAGGTTTTGAAGGGAACCGCGAATCCACCCCGAGATCGCACCCGGTTCCTCCCAAGGTCAAATCTCAGAAGAGACCATTAGTGAGGACTCATAAGAATCCCACACTACCTAAATCATCCAAGCCCAAGAAGGCTCCCCTCCCCAGAGCCCCTAGTGGCTCGGCTAGCACCGCCCCTATGTCTCAGGACCCGGGAGTGCAGTCATCCCCCTCAGTTGCCACGACCAACCTCGACCCGGTGGCTCTCACCAATATGATGACAAGGGTTGTTTCAGAGCAGATTAGCTCTATGCTTTCTGCCGTCACCAGGAGACTAGACACCCTGGAAGGAGGACTGCCTCAACAACAGCAGTTCCTCATCCCGGACGCCTCAAAACTCCCGCCTTTCACGAAGAACAACCCGTGGAAAATGGCGCTCCACTGCCCTTTCACGGACGGGATGTTAACCATTGAGGGTTTTGGGACCCGGCCCATTGAAGATTTTGAGTTCTTCCTTCCCAGCCTTCAATTCCCTTTCCCCGGCTTCGCCCGGCTAACGGAAGAGGCTCTTGTCCGGCTAGATAAGGTCCCTAAGGAGACCGTTATCTTTCCGAAGGAACAGGCTCAGTCTGTTTGGGTTAGAACCTTAAATGAGTGGGGTTGTACAAACACCATGCTGACCCCCCACAAGAGTACTTACACCATGATTCTTGTGGACGAACAGACCCCCACTCCTTGCGTCACCAAAATACTTAGCCCTTCAGGCAGTGGCCGAAGACAAACCTTTGCCACAACTCCGGGAGACAGATCCTACATCTCTTCTGCTCCCATCAGATAATGAATGTTGGCTTAATATCCAATCAACATTCACTTCTGGTAAGCTATCCACTGACTGTGCGTCGACACAATTCAGTGAACGCCTCCCAAGACTACCTGAAACCTTAATCCGACTCGAGTTCGAGTCCCGGTCTAGGTTTAGCCGGAGGCTCAACGTCTCGACTATGGCGGAGATGTTTTCTCTTAACTATGACGAGGAACACGCCTTTAAGGTTATGACTAAAGCCACCCTGCAATCTTTGTTAGCAGATTGCTATGACTTCTTGGTGGCCAGAAGACGTTGCCGTAGGCCTGTCTTATCAGAGGCTACTATCCGCCATGAGCCGAATAAGCTCATTAAAGCCTCCGCTTGGGGTCCGGACCTGTTCCCGGAGGACATGGTCAACTCAGTATTGAGCGAAGCTGCCAGAGTAAACCAGAGCCTTAAGGTCCGTTGGGGCCTCACTCCCAAACGGAAGTTCGAACAATCGAGCATTCACTCCCGGGGCAGGAAGAGGCTGCGCCCTTATAGCTCTACTCAATTCCGCCAACCTCTTCAGGTAGTCCAGTCGGTCCCGGTCACTCAGGGCATCCAGCCCTCCACCTTCAAGTCTCAGCCCCAAGAGAAATATGTCCTCGTTCCTGAAAGCCAAGTGGCCTCGAACTCGTTCACCTCTCCTGTTTATAACCCTGTCTATGAGTCCCGGGTTTCCCATCAAGGATACCAACGAGGCAAGGGCCTCGGTTCGAGAGGTTCTTTTCAGAACAGAGGCAAAGGGAGATATTTCTCCCGTGGAAAGGGGTCACGTGGTGGCCGAGGCAGTAAAACCTCCAACTACTGAAAATCTTCAGGTAGGAGGGAGACTTTATGCGTTCCGGAGTCGCTGGAGGTTCAGTCCTTGGGCCTTCAGCATAATTTCCAAGGGCCTGGGGTGGAGTTGGATAGAAGGGCCTCCTCCACCGAACAAATTCCATCAACCCTCGACACCGGACCTACTTCTGTTTACCCAAGATCTTCTTCGCAAGGACGCGATCAAGGAAACAAAACATCTGAAGTTTCAAGGTCGCTTATTCAGCGTCCCGAAGAAAGACTCCGACAGCCGGAGGGTCATCCTCGACCTGTCCCTACTAAACTTGTCCATTCAATGCGACAGGTTTCACATGCTTACCGTCTCGCAGGTGCGAACCTTGCTTCCCCGTGGGGCCGTCACCACCTCCATCGATCTTACCGATGCTTACTATCACGTTCCAATAGCGAGACACTTCCGCCCATTCCTAGGATTCAGACTGGACGACAAGGCTTACACGTTCAAAGTGATGCCTTTCGGGCTCAACATCGCGCCCAGAATCTTCACGAAACTGGCGGAATCAGTCATTCAGGAACTCCGATCCCACGGAATCCAAGTCGTCGCATACCTGGACGATTGGCTAATCTGGTCAGACAACGTCGAGGATTGTCTCAGGGCAACAAACAAGGTGATCCAGTATTTTCAGTTTCTGGGATTCCAAATAAACTTCAGAAAGTCCCGCCTGACACCAGAGACCAGATTTCAGTGGCTGGGATTGCAGTGGGACCTACGTTCTCACACTCTATGTCTTCCCAGGTCCAAGAGGATAGAGATTGCGAAAAATACCAAACAGTTTCTCGGGGAAAAGATAACTTCCAGAAGGAACCAGGAAAAGATTCTAGGATCCCTACAATTCGCTTCAGTGACAGACCTCCTTCTGAAAGCGAAACTGAAAGACATCAACCGGGTTTGGCGCTCCAGAGCGAACAACAAACATCGAGACAAGAAGACACGCCTTCCTCCCATTCTTCGGAAGAGGCTTCTCCCATGGACAACCGCCAAGAGCCTATCGAAGTCGGTTCCGTTGCAGTACCCCCCTCCAAGGATAGTCATCCACACGGACGCCTCCCTATCAGGTTGGGGAGGCTATTCCCAACACAGGAAGGTTCAGGACCTTTGGTCCACAATGTTCCAACAATTCCACATAAACGTCCTGGAGGCCATGGCGGTCTTACTAACTTTGAAACGTCTTTCCCCGGCCAAGAAACAACATCTGAGGATAGTTCTCGACAACGAAGTCATAGTCCGTTGCCTAAACAGAGGGGGCTCCAAGTCAGGTCCCATCAATCATGTGATGGTAGCAATCTTCTCCCTGGCGGCCTCAAACCAATGGCACCTATCAGCCGTCCATCTGGCTGGAGTTCGGAACGTTGTGGCAGACGCACTCTCCAGGACGACACCGTTGGAGTCCGAATGGTCACTAGATCGCAAATCCTTTCAGTGGATCCTCTCCCAAGTGCCGGATCTCCAGGTAGATCTCTTCGCGACGGAGTCCAACCACAAACTGAAATGTTATGTGGCCCCCAACCTGGACCCTCGGGCTTACGCCACGGATGCCATGTCTCTGGACTGGAACACCTGGGAAAGGATTTACCTTTTCCCACCGGTGAACCTACTGATGAAGGTGCTGGACAAACTTCGAACCTTCAAAGGTCAAGTAGCCCTGGTGGCCCCCAATTGGCCCAAGAGCAATTGGTTCCCTCTTTTACTGGAGCTGAATCTCCACCCTCACCAGATTCCCAACCCGACTTTGACCCAGATAGTACAAACGTGCACTGTGTTCGCTTCCTCAAACATTCGGAAAGCCCTAACTTTATGGACTTCATGAAGTTTGCGGCACACAAAGGGGCTAACATAGACCCCCAGAATACTTTATTCTTAGAATCAGACAAGAGAGACTCCACTCTTCGTCAATATGACTCAGCGGTCAAAAAACTAGCAAAGTTTTTGAAGGATTCTAATACTGTCTTTATGACACTAAACCTAACAGTAACCTTTTTTAGAACCTTGTTTGAGTCGGGCTTAGCAGCTAACACTATTACTACCATCAAGTCTGCCTTGAGGAAGATTTTCCTAGTCGGCTTTAATATAGATCTAACAGATTCATTGCTAGCTTCGATCCCAAGAGCCTGTGCCAGACTGAAACCATCCCCTCGTCCTAGCTCGATTTCCTGGTTTCTCAATGATGTTCTTAAACTAGCGTCAGAAACCATCAACGATTCATGTGGGTGTATCCCTCTACTCAGAAAAACTCTCTTGCTCATGAGTTTAGCATCTGGCGCCAGGATTTCGGAATTAGCTGCCTTATCAAGAGATCCAGGCCACATTGAGTTCCTTCCGTCAGGAGAGGTCCTCCTCTCCCCAGACAAGGTCTTCTTGGCCAAAAATGAAGACCCTCAGAATAGATGGTCCTCCTGGAAAATTATCCCTCTCCTTCAGGATCCCTCTCTATGCCCGGTTACCACTCTAAAGTCCTTTCTATCAAGGACTTCCTATAAGACCTCGGGGCCCTTGTTCATCAGAGAGCGGGGAGGGACTATAACTTTGAAAGGGATCAGACAACAGATCTTGTATTTTATCAAACAGGCTAATCCAGAGTCCTTTCCTCACGTCCACAACATTCGGGCGGTAGCGACCTCAATAAATTTTTTCCATCACATGAACTTTACAGATCTCTCTAAATATACCGGATGGAAATCCCCCTCAGTGTTCAAGCGGCACTATCTTAAACATCTAGAGGCCCTTCAACTCGCTACCGTAGCCGCAGGGAGCGTGGTATCCCCCGGACAAATTCCTTCCTAACTAATTCCTGAATCCAATATCTTCCACCTTCTTCCTCTTACCTGCCTCACTTACAGTTCCTACCTGAGTTCGGTTTGTTATATCACACCCATGGGTGCTCCCATTTCGTAACATTGTTTATCTTTATTATTATTGATCAATTTACTTTTACCATACGAACTGTATTTCTTTAATGTCCAGGTTTATATAGTATGTTCTAGTGTTTGACCTTAGTTGGTGTTATTTCAAGTTTACTATTCATTTGTCTTCCCTTACTGGGACATTATATCTTATCATTTTGATGTTATTAAAGACTACCATCTTCTACTATAACTCTTGATTAAACCACTGTTTGTTTGTTGATTTTAATTCGTTCCCTTATAGTTAATGAAGTTTGGGTTCGTTTCTCTGGTACTATTTCACTGGCCAGCACAGGTTGAGCCCAGAAAAGGGATTTTGACGAAGGAAAAATCTATTTCTGGGCGAGAGACCTGTGCCGCCCAGTGAACCCACCCTAGTTGCTCCCCCCCTGATCAGACCCCAAACTTTAGGGTGCTGTAAGGAGTGATGGGCAAGCGTGGGTAGAGTTAGTAGTACTGATCTGCGCGGCAGGGGAGGTTGAACCGCACCTCACTATGAGGGATTTCGAAGAGGAGAAGTCTAAATGGTACGAGTCCTCTGGTATTTCGCCCCAGTTTATACCGACACCATTAGGTGAGCGAGCTAGTTCAACCTAGCATTCCTATACATTTTTTCTCTGGTAATATTAGCAGTTATATTCCTTAGAAATGGTGCAATAGGAGCATTTCACTGGGCGGCACAGGTCTCTCGCCCAGAAATAGATTTTTCCTTCGTCAAAATCCCTTTCATAAGGTATATGATAAAAACAAACTAATGACAAGAAACATATCTGCCCCAGAGAGAGAGAGAGAGAGAGAGAGAGAGAGAGAGAGAGAGAGAGAGAGAGAGAGAGAGAGAAATATAATACAAATTTAGTTCATTAGACATGAGGTTTGTATTTTCTTCTGTCATTCACCTTGTGTGTAACTGTCACAATGAACTGGATAATTCCTGCTTTGGGTATTTCAAGGGCTTGGAAATAGAGACTGCACATGTAAGAACATGACATACTGCGTAGAATGTCAATAAATAAAAATAACGACAGTAGGCTAACTTTAACTCGTGAAAACAATGAACAATACTAATATGAAATATATAAGACATGAAGATTATGATATTTTGTAGAAATGATAGTTGAGAAAAAATTAATAAAATAAGGAAAAAAAACAACTCTCGTGTGTCAACAACTTGCATTACTGGTAAAATATTTCGGTGACGTTGTGGGAGGGACTGGAGTCAAGAGGCTCTTGCTTTTCTTATAATACTGCCCCAGCACAAGGTTGGAGCACGGGCTCTTGCGTCGGCAGCTCGTAGGGTCAGAGGCAGAAAACGCTACATAATACTTTTTTATGTGATTTGAACACGCATGAAAAAATTCAAATACACTAAAACTTTACATAATCATGAATAAGGATTAGAATCGTAAGTGTTTCAGTTAGGTCGAGTTAGTGCCGACTTACATGAGGCAATAGTTGTAGAGGCCAGACCTTGATCGTGCAATGAAATAAAGAAATACTTAAGTCCATAGTAATAGAAGAGGGCTGATGACTTCCAGGAAGACAAATATTTTTTTGTGGTATTGGACTTGCACTCTTCTATGAAATCAATTCTCTCCATTGTAACTCCAAACTTTCTTTGAGCCGCTAGGGTGAGAAAATCAGGAGTTGAAGAGTTTTTATAATCCAAGAGGAAGCAAAGACAGTCTTCTGTTGAACATCCTGGGACAGCACTGGAGATGGTAGAGGGACCTGGAGAGGTTTGAGTTTCAGGACAAGTGTATACCAATTGCTCTTGGGCCATTTGGGAGCCACAAGAGCCACTGTTCCTTTGAAAGTCCGCTATTTATTCAGGACTTTCATTTGGAGGTTGAATGGTGGAAATAGATAAATGTGAGACCATTGGTTCCAATCCAGGGACATCGCATCTGTACCTGTTGCTTTCCAGATCTAAGTTTGGTGCTACATAGTGGGGAAGCTTCTAGTTGAAGCTCATCGCAAAGAGATGAGCTTCAAAGGGACTTGCTCTAGAATGAAACAGAATGATTTTGCCTCCAGAGGCTTGGATCTTGACAGGGCGTTCGCCATCACATTGCGAACCCCTTCTAGGTGAACTGCTGAGAGATGCCAATTCCTCCACTTTGCTAAAGTGAGGATGGCTAGAATCACATGGTTGATCTGAGGAAACCTGGAGCCCCGTCTGTTGACACTGTGGACTATCATCCTGCTCTCGATGACTAACTTGATGTGTGATTTTGTCTTTGGGTTCAGTCTCTTTAGAGTCATAAACACTGCCATAGCTTCCAGAAGTTGATATGAAATTTCCATTAAGTAGTTGACCACCAGCCTTGCACTTTCTTGGAAGGGGAATGTCCCCACCCCCAACCTTGTTCCAAGGTGCCTGTGTAAATTGTCACGGAAGGAGGAGGATACTGCAGAGGGACGTGTGTCGATAAACTCTTGGCAGTGGACCGTGGCTTCAGCTGGTTTCGCAGTAAGACAGGGTTTTGCGGCGAAGATCTCTCCAAGCATTTGATGCCTTTCTTCTCTAGACTCTGTTGGGAACTTGCTTGCCTTGCAGTAGAGAGAGGGTGTGTAACTTTAGATTCCAGTGAAGTCCTACCCACTGGAATTCTTGAGCTGGAGACAGCCTGGACTTTTCGAAGTTGATCTAAAAGCCCAGAGACTGTAGGAGTTTCATGACTTCTTGAGCTGTATGAAGACACTCCGACTTCGTTGCAGCCCAGACCAGCTAGTGGTTCAGGTATACCATTACCTGGAGGCCTCTGTTCCGTAATTGTTGGATGATGGCCCCGACTAGCTTTGTGAGAATCCTTGGAGCTATAGTGAGCCTGAAGGGCATAGTTCTGAATATGTAGACCTTTCTTGCCAGTCTGAAACCAAGGTAGGAGGAGAAGTGCCGACCTATCGAAAGATGCCAATAGGTGTCTGTAAGATCTAGGGAGACAGTGTAGGCCCCCTGGAGTAGTAGGGTCCATATTTGCGAGATAGTCAGCATCTGGAACTTGCTCTTAAAAATGAATTTGTTTAGTGGGGACAAGTCCAGAATAGTTCAATGTTTCAATCTTTCTTGGGCACGCAAAATAGCTGCCCTTAAAAATTCATGGATTTGGTGCAATGGATGACTCCATTCTGGAGAAGATCCTGTACATAATCCTCCAAGAATGTGGTTGGGGGTGGAAGAACCTCTTGAACTGGGGTGGTTTCTGATTCCACTTCCAACCTAGTCCCTTTGAGACTATGCTGTGAGCCCAGGGATCAAGCTCCCATCAATCCATGAAAAGGTAAAGTCTTCCCCCTACCAGTAATTCCTCATTGTTGTTGTGAAGAACCTACTTCTTAAAACGCCTTGCCTCTACTTCCTCGGCCTCTAGACTGACCGCCCCTTCCAGACCTTCCCCCGTCACTAGTGCTCTTCTTTGAGCTCTGACAGGGTGAAATGTAGTGGTGGCTCTCAGATACATGGTTGAAGGCTGGAGATTGTGATACATACTGCCGGGGAACCGTGTACACATTCTGGGGGATGGCGGCAACTGAGGCTGTCGTAACAGGAAAGGATTTCCTTCCTTTAAAGTGTTTCCTAGGCTTCTTGCCTTTAGGTTGAGTTCCTTCTTTTGGGGTAAATTTCCTTTTAGGGGACATACCCCACTTTTATATAAGGCTCTTATTTTCCTGAGCCGCTTAATCCCTGACTTCCTTCACCAATTTCTTGGGGAAGAGGTCTTTCCCCCTGATATTTGAGTTGATCAGTGTTGTAGGTTCATGCCTGATTGTTGCAGCAGCTAGGACATGTTCTCTACATGCTCTTCTGGCTAGGAAGACAGCATGGAGATCTTTATGGAACCTGGCTAGATGTCTTTGCCAAGACAGGGAAGAGATCAGATTTGGAATAGTTTCCAATTAGCATCTCCTGATAAGATTGACCTGGAAACAAAGGATTATCCATCATAGGAACAGGAATCAAAATAGATGCTGGGGCTTGAGATGCAGGGATGGGGGAACAAGCTGAAGAAGTACTGGGAACTGTACTCACATGATGTACATCCAATGACTCAGCAGAGGCTTCCGTGGTCAGCAGGATTCTCTCCCTCTATGACGTCACAGAAGAAGTTGTCGACATGTTGTTGGCATATAGGCTCAATAATTGCAGAGCGTCCTGAACTTCTTCATCCACATGATCTAATGGTACCAGAGGGAGTTGAACCATTGGTAACTGGTGACTAAGAACAGCGGTCACATCGGACTTGGGAAAGAGGAGATCCTTAAGTGCCATGGGAGGAAGATAAGGGGCACCTTGTTGAGAGCTATTCTGGAAGCCTCTAACTTGGTGACGATTTGTTTCCGATTCCGCGCTTGTACATCCAAGGAGACGTCGGTGGCATGGAAGCCTGTGTCAAGTAAGTCCTTGCAAACCTGGCAGTTGGTAGGTTCCCAGATTGCAAAAGACCCTTTGGAAACATAAAATAAATATGCCTACCAACAATAATATGGCTAAGACCAGCAAATAATAGAGACTCTTGCCAAACAGCTCAGAAATCATTAGAGATTTATGAAAAGCTATCAATGACAGTGTGGTAGAAATATGGAGGAAAAGGTCATATCAAAGGAATACCAGTAACCTCAATGTTGGTCTATTAGATAACCTAAGTTGGCAAAATCACTAATCATACTGCCTAACCAGGCAACAACTGCCACTGAAGCGGCAGTAGCTGGGTATAAGGCGGCAGCTATTTCTAGTAACCGAGACATAACTGACCTTTCAAAGCCCCAGGCATGTCGACACAATGCAGCCAAGGCATTGTCAAGTCGACAAGAAGAGAGGGGACAATCCCATAGGGAAGAGTCCACAATCAGGGTGAGAGGTACAAGAATGGAAGGCAGTGAATAAAAAAATCAGCCAAGACCTAGTCATTATCATTGAATCATGAAAAGAGGGGGTTCTAGCCCATAGGTAATGAAAGCCGTACAAGACAGCCAGGCTTCCAAGAATTGAAAATTCAAAGGATATCCTGATAACCAGGCGGGATCCAATCGACCAACTTCAGAGGAAAATGTTCCTCAGACATGGAAGAGGAGAAAAGAGAGCAGATGACAAGTCTAAGGCTGCAGCTAAGGCGTCAGAGGAGCTGTCCCCAAAGCCAACACACATCCAGTGCTAGAAGAACTCAAGCTGACAAGACCGGAAGCAGGGACAGATGACGACACTTCTTTCAAGATAGACTAACCAGGCAAAGGAGTCAAGACTCCGCAGCAAAAGGTACATAGCCTAGGATGAGAAGCTGCAGTCACAGAGCAGGCAACTGATGAGGTGGCAGAGGAGAACCCCAAGGAGTACCAACTCTCTACCTGGATAGGGTTAGGCCATATGAAAAACTGTTCAAGCAAGCCTAGCCCACCTGGAGGGTGAGGGAAAAACTCAAATGCTAGAGTAAGATGACTAGCCAAGAGGAACTGTAGTTTCCAGTAAAGTAAGGTTATGGCCAATCTAGGAAGGGGAAGGGGTAGAGAAACCACCCAAAAGTGGTCTCTAAGGCAGCAGAGAGAATTAACCCAGGGAAGAAAAAATCTCATCCAACTAGGGCAAGGCCAGATAGCCTACAAGCTATCCTGTCCAAAAATGGCAATGAAAAGTACTTCAGTCACCATGGGAATAGACAGGGAGGGGAACAAAGTTCCACTGCAGGTAGACATACCAGCAGACACAAAGGGGGGAGGGGGGGAGACTCAGAAATTGGTGAGGCGGCAGGACAGGAAGGCCTAACTGCCACCTTAGAACAAGCTTGGTGTTCTAAAGGGTCTGCAGTGATAGGGTACAGATGACAAGCCCTCAAAACCAGCCGTAGCCCACCCAAAACTAAGAGGGAAGCCTAAGAATTGGTAATGCGGCACAAAGAGAGTCTATCTGGCAGCATTAGAAAAAAGGGGTAATGAGTTCCAATGGTTAGACAAGAAGTAGACACAGGGAACAAGTTTCCAGGACCTGTGCCGCACTGCCAAACACGCAGACTAAGTGGAAAGTGAAGACAGTCGCCCTAGGACAACTGTAAAGCATTATCCAACTCCCTGAGGGATCTTCAAGACTGAAGCTCCCAGCTATGAAGAATCAACAGCATGGGAGGATGGGCAGTCTCACAAAACCAGTAAAGGTGAAAGGAGATGGTGCACAAGGATAAATTCACCAGCCATGGCTGCCAGCCAGGGTAGAGCTGGCCTAAATCAAGCCTGATAAAAAAAACACACATGTAAACCTAACACCAAAAAAGGAGTAGGATACCCCATAAACATACTGCAATTGCCAAAAAATAATATAAAATACATTCTTACAATACAGTGGTACCTCTACATACGAATTTAATCCGTTCTACAACCGACTTCGGGTGTAGCAAATGTTCGGATGTAGAAACGAATTTTCCCATAAGAATACATTGAAATAGGATTAATCTGTGGTTGAGCCCAAAAACCTATGATAATTTCTTAATAAATTACTACACATAATTACACATGACAATATGCACTCTAAATTAGATAATAGACATGTAAAAAAGAATAATTATCAATAAATAATAAATAAGAAACAGGTTTTCAGCGTCACTTTACCTTAGAAAGTCCAGCGCAGGTGTCGGTCTTGCTACGCAGAGAGGAGACGGACGGGAGGCTAGGAGGTAGAGAGGGGGACTACGATAAACGTATACTACCGTAGCTTATTCTAACTTACAATAAGTGAACTTTAACCTAACTTAGCTTATTTATTTTTTTTATTTTTATACTTTATATTTTTTTGTACATTTCCTTTTTTCTTTTTGATGATTAATTTTAATCACTTTCACTCTCTACACTTAAAATTGATTGAATTTTTTTCTCTCCACTCTTTGCCGTTTTCTTTGAACCACTTCCTTCCTCTTCATCACGAGTTCGCTTCGTAGTTTTTTAAAGAAGCTATCGATAGAAAGTTGCTTAGTACGGATTTTCAGAATCTTTCGAAAATGAGTTAGGCAAATATCATCGAACAGCGCAACTACATGACAAACCTGCAATTTTTTTGGATGGTATTTGTCGATGAAGTCGTCCACGTTTTGATATTTTTCTAACATCTCTTTTATTTGCGCCGAACCTAACACATGTTCTACCTCCCCGATCCCTTCCTCATCATCACTCATGTGCTCAGACATAGCAAGGAGTTCCTTGAGCTCCTCTGTAGTAAGTTCGTCGTGATGTTCGGCGACGAGTTCCGTGACGTCATCTGCGTCGACCTCCAGACCCATGGACTTGCCAAGGGAGACGATTTCCTCTACGTCTTCCGCTGCACCCACCACGGATCAGGTTCGGGGTCAAAACCCTCGAAACCTCGGGGAGAAACTGCATCAGGCCACAGCTTCTTCCAGGCAGAATTGAGGGTTTGTCGAGTTAATCCCACCCAAGCCTGATCTATGATCTTCAAGCAGTGCATGATGTTAAAGTGGCTTTTCCAAAATTCACGCAAAGTTAAGTTTGTGCTTTGCGTGACATTAAAGCACTGCTTGAATAGGTGCTTGGTATAGAGCTTTTTGAAGTTCGAGATGACTTGCTGGTCCATGGGCTGGAGGATAGAGGTGGTATTCGGTGGAAGATAAACACCTTTATGAACTTGAATTCTTCGAAGATATCATCTTCAAGTCCGGGGGGGGGAGCGGGTGCATTGTCAAGGCATAGCAGGCACTTTAAAGGCAATTTCTGCTCATGAAGATACTTCTTCACAGAAGGACCGAAAACTTGGTTAACCCATTGGACAAAGAACGGCCTAGTGACCCAGGCCTTCGAGTTGGATTGCCAGAAAACATGAAGCTGGTCCTTATCCACATTGTGTGCCTTAGAGGCCCTAGGGTTCTCCAAATGGTAAACCAGTAAGGGCTTGACTTTAAAGTCCCCGCTAGCATTGGCACATAGGGCAAGAGTCAACCGATCCTTCATTGGCTTATGCCCAGGCAATTTCTTCTCTTCGGCGGTGATGTACGTTCGACTGGGCATCTTCTTCCAAAACAGCCCGGTTTCATCACAATTGAACACCTGCTGCTCTACGTAGCCTTCTTCCTGCACGGTCCTTTCAAAGCTCTTCAAAATGTCAGCTGCAGCCTTTGTGTCCGCACTAGCAGCCTCTCCGTGGCGTACAACTGAATGAATCCCGGACCGTTTCTTAAATTTTTCAAACCAGCCACGAGATGCCTTGAAATCGTGAGGAAGGTTCGGTTGAACTCTCCCCAGCATCACCCCCAGAGCTCGCCTCCTTCAAGTCAGTGAAGATGGGGTGCGCCTTCTCGCAGATGATAGTTTCGGTGATGGTGTCACCAACAATCTCTCTGTCCTTGATCCAGATTAGCAGAACTCGTTCCATCTCTTCTATGACAGGGTTACGACGTTTTGAAATGATGGTGATCCCCTTAGAAGGTTTCACTGCTTTAATGGCTTCTTTCTGTTTCAAGATTGTCGAGATCGTCGACATATTTTCGGCCATATTCTTTTGCAAGTTCACTCACGCAGACGCCACGCTCATGCTTTTCAATAATTTCTTGCTTTACTTCTAAAGAAAGCATTTCCTTCTTCCTTTTCTCACCACTACCACTACCACTTGCAAAACTAAGCCTTTTAGGACCCATGCTTTACGTAAAAAACCGTAAAAGGATGTACAGTACGTAAAAAAATCACGACCAAAATACAGTTAATAGCAGAACGCACAGCACACAACCACACGAAGCCGACGAGAACAGAGGAATGACCCAAGCCATGCTAATTGAGGGTCCCTCCGAGGTCGAAGTGCTGCCTTCTATCGGCCGAAATAAAAAATACATCCGGCGCTATGAGTACCATCTACGCATACGGGTATTGTTTACTTCGGGTGTCGAAAAAAAATTTGGGTGTAGAGTAGGAACGCGTGTCGAAAAATTCGGATACAACCGGTACGACGAAAATTGCTTACTTCGTGTGTCGAAATAAAATTCGGGTGTAGAGTCGAAAAATTGCTCGAATTTTACTTCGGATGCTGGAAAATTCGGATGTAGATACGTTCGTGTGTAGAGGTTCCACTGTACAGGTAATATGACTAAAAACTAAGCATTTCTGAGCAATTTGGATACATGATGCACTGGCGCTGACCACATGCCAGCCACAGGCAATACAAAGCATGCACATCGATCAAAAAATATGGTGGAATCATGAAATTCTCCAACATACAGGTAAAGGGTACTCAGCTTAGTCGATGAGGAAGAAGCTGAAGCATCTATGATCGTAAAATCACTCAAAAAGCTACAAAAACACGCAGAAAAAGCTCAAAGCAACCGTAAGATGCCGTCTGCAAAAAGGAATGGTTTTACAGGAAACGTGTTAGTTGTAGCACATTGGGATCGGGAGTTGTAATGGCTTTCTCGCCCACATATCCTACCTATCCCATTTCCTTCGAGACAAGGTTAACTCTATTCGGAGAAGGATAGCCATGGTTTTCTTTTTATAAACACGTCCCTGTTATATATATGATATCTCTCGAAATATTAGCTCCGGAGGTTAGAACTCCGTGATACCCCTATGGTAAAATTCTCTGATATATCACTCGCAAGTAGAAAGCTGCATTTGAGGCACTTCCATCAGGACGACATGGCCCGAGCCCAAAAATAAAGATTATACTTGTGGTAGGATTTATAATAAAATTGTAGCAACATTAAGCTGGCCTTGAAATTACTGTTCACCCATTACATGGAGTATATGATAAAAACGCTTTTTTAAAAGGAAATTTTGGGGTTCGCCCTTTACATAGGGTCGTCCTTTACATGGTATAATATATGGTACTTTGCTCCACAGGTTAATAAATTCTTTGAAAGGTATCAATTCACAGTGCAAGCATATCAAAGGTCAGGTGAAAGTTTAGAAGTATTGGTGACTAGACTTGAAGAATTTAGCTACTACATGTGATTTTCTGGAATTAGAAAATATAATTTATCGAGTAATTTCAAATATACATCACAGGAGCTAAGAAAACAATAACTTCATGACAAAGATTTAACAAAAGAGAAGATACTAATTATAGGCAGAGTTTTAGAAACATTACATAGGTAAAGTAACACAATAGGTTATTCTATAAGTAATAGAATGCCACATTCTCAAATACTCAGGAAGGATCAAATTTTAAGGATTATGTGAATCAAAGAAGACTGCCTAACCCTAAAGTTTAAAATATCAGAATCATACCTAAATAGAAACAAAATGAAAAAAATACAAAAGATACAGGTATGATAAAAATTATCATCTCGCAGATGAAGCAAGGAAATGCCTTGATACAGAAGAGACATACTATTATTGTAGAAAGACGGGTCACTTTTCAAATGTTTAAAGATTTCCTAAACAATGCACAAATAGAATAAATGCTGTGGTAGATACTGGTATATGCCAAGAAACAAATACAGGAAATGCTTATGATCCCTAGAACAAACCAAAAACTGATTTTGCATTTCATTTCAATTCTGTTAACAAAATTGCAAAATAACAAATGGTAGAAATAAAATAAATGGTAACCCAAATGAAATGCAAATTGGCACAGCAGCTGATGTATCAATTATGTCTGAGGAAATAGTAAGGACCATTCCTAATTTGTTTATAGAAAGTACAAATAGTCGTAAAAAGTTATAATAGTTATGATATTCAGGTAATAGTGCATCACAAGTAGAAGTACAGTATAAGGAACAGAAGTGAGACAAAATTACATCAATTGTAGTTAAAGGTAAGGGACAGACCTTACTTCGTCTAGGTTGGTTACAACATCTTAAATTAGATTGGTAAAGTATCAAAAGTTCAAGGCACAAAGTTAAACACAAGAATGAGATTTCTGTGGAAAATATTTTACCAGAGAACAAGGAAGTGTTAAAAAAGAAAGTAGGTACAATAAAAGATACAAAGGCTTGTTTAGTTCTGAAACCAAATGGTACTTCTAGATTTTTTACCCCAAGACCAGTGCCATATGCAGTGTAGTTGAAATGGAAATCTGGAGATTAAAATGATGGTTCATAGGAGAAAGTTACATATTCAGACCATGGGCTACACCACTAGTTCCTATTGTAAAGGGAAATGATAAGGTTAAGTTATGTGGAGATTACAATTTAACATTAAATCCACAGCATCAGGTAGCTCAACATCCATTAACAAATCCTAAAGACATGTTCATGAGTATGTCAAGATGTACTGTAATGTATTTTCAAAATTGGATATTAAGACAAACATTTCAACAGCTTCCTATGGATGAAAATTCACTAGAATTATGTGCAGTACATAATTCTTTTTTATTGAGCAGAGACTACCTTATGGAGTAGCTAGCAGTCCAGCATTCTGGCAACAAACTATGTTTGAAAATTTTTAAGTTGTGTCAAGTGTATTCATATTGATAGATGATATTTTATTCTTTGGCAAAAATAATAAAAAGAACTTATAGAGAGATTATGGCACTTCAGAAGAATTTAAAGGAACAATAATAAAGTAAATAAGGACAAGTGTATTTTAGAAGGTAATTTAATGGAATACCTAGGATTTGTCCTTAATGGAAAGGGTATTCATAAGACTAAGGAGAAAATTAAAGCAATACAGTCAACAAAAGTACCAGGAAAAGTTAAGGAATTACAATCATTTTTAGGTTTAGTAAAATTTTATGGGAATTTTGTTCAGAGTTTGTCCACAAAAGGCTCATCAATTAAATAATTGGATAAGAATGCAGAGTGGAATTGGACAAAAGATTGTCAGCGATCTTTTGAAAGAATCAGAGAGGAATTAACATCCTCATATAGTCTTGAGAAGTCTTGTGAGAGTTGAATCTCAAATAAGAATACCGTATTATGGATTATATTTTTATTCATTATTTTTCTTAAGTTACTTATCAATAACTATTCTTAAATGACTGCCACTACCTACCACTCTTGCAAATTGTGGATCAACAAAATGAGTGTTGGATGAGACTAATATAAATAAACAGCGTTTTTATAACAAAATACATATCTAACATTCATTTGAGCCTGTCCTCTCCCCCTCATCTAGTAAGGATAAAGTAAGGTTGACCATATAAAGAATGGCGGCCACAGCTAACAGTGCACATTAACGATAGTTATCAAGATATAGGAAGGTTAGTCATACAAATCCACTACTATTCCTGTACTTCGTAAGTTTGTCAACCAAAGCTGTTTTCAAAGATTTTAGCATGAATGTTAGATAAATTTTAAATAATAATTTTTTTTTTTTAATATTATTCCTTATCAACAAAGATAAAAAGAAAAATAATAATTACCATTTGTGTCTGTCAGCATAATAATGCCCTATGTTATTAAGGGCTTCTTCCATTTTAACATCATCTCCAGATGACCCCAGTTTTAGAAGCTGCACAACTCTGAACCAGTCACCAAGTTTGCGTCGAAGAGCTATAGCAAGATCCCTGAGAAAAAAAAAACCTTAAGTTCAATAAATACTGTACAAATCTCTCTTACATATGCTACAGCTTAATTATGTGTAGTTAGCAATTATCAATAAGGAAAAGAGACTTGCTTGCATGTTAAAAATTCTTTGGAGCCTCTCTTGAAGTTAGCTATATTTCTTTCTGATTTTTACATATTCATTACCTTTAATCCCAATACATGATGCACAAATATTTACCACCACTGAAAAATAAATGTAATGGATGAGCCCTACGAAAATCTACAAGTGACACTCAGTGGTCTCATTAAACTATATATAAATAATCATATTAGTTGGCCCTCCCTTATTCACAAGCAATAATACTGCAAATAGAAAAAAAAAATAACCAGAGTCTAGAGGAGGGAATTCCAAAAAATGATGTATCTATATACATGTACATACAAGTTGCTAGTTTAAAGGTTTAAAGGCTGCTCATGAATGGCAGAGGCAAGGGACAGTGGCATTGCCCTAACGAACAGGACAATGCCCTACTGACCATATATACATATGATCAGTGCCCAAGTCCCATCTCCACCCAAGCTAGGACCAAGGAGGGCCAGGCAATGGCTGCTGATGACTCGGCAGATAGACCTATCCGCTCCCTCAAATCCCCCATCCTTAGCTCACAAGGATGGTGAGGTTGCAGCGACCAAAGAAACTAACAAGTTTGAGTGGGACTCAAACCCCAGTCTGGCATTCACCAGTCACGGACATTACCACATCGGCTACAACAACCCTAATTACCAAAATAATTATTATAATTTAAGGAATTGTCTGATTATAAGTCAATACAATTGGTAGTTTAAATAATAAATAAAATAAGATAGCAGTTGAAATAAAGTCATAATGGAGCAGCTGACTTAACTCCACTTTTAATACAGCAATTTATAATAATAAAAAAAAAAAGCTCAAAAGAGCAGGACCAAGTTTTATTAATATTCCCAAGTTCGGTACAAAGAAAGTTTAACTGATGAGCGCTGATAAATATCCTGACCTCATAATCCTTTTCCAAGTATCAGCTATAAACCAATTACTCTAGTTATGTCAGTAAACATTCAAAAGTATTTCATGTCTTATCTTGTAAAAGCAATTACATTGATCCCCATATCAATTTGATTTCCATTAAAGTTAAAGCACCATAGTTTTTCTGATGTAATATTTCTACCTAATTTAGCAGGGCTTTGCGAGGCAGTCAAAGTATTGAGGTATTCAATGTCATGAGGATGTATGTGGCAAACCATACATGATTTTTAGGCATTATTTAGCAATAACAAAATATGATTGAGAAGATTTTTATTTTTATTCATAAGACATGAATAATATTAAGGGTATGAATATTCATAATTTATTTCAACCAAGATATGTGTTTCACGGGGGTAACACATTACTTGTTTTGTGGTTACGCTTAACATTATAAAGGTTTGCATAATGACTGGAATATCCTTCATTAGCGAGTTTTCACACTTTTGATAAATAAAGAATGGAGAAGTTGACTGACAACACAGCATACCTTAAAGGTTCAGCCCCATTTCCTGCCAAGACAGGCAGGGGGCATGCCTGTTTCGGCAGCAGGAAAGAGTAACACCAACATCAGCATTTAACTATCCCTCCCCTCTTCCCATCGCCACCTTTACTGAATGAACCAGGAGGAGGTGCTCAAAAAGGTTGTGCATGTACAGGGTCTTTCAGGGAAGAGGTTGCGGGTGATGCCAATAGGGGTCTAGAAATAAGCTGGGCTCTTTGTTATGCCTAATCTCGCAGACTTGCGCACTATTCCCTTGCAATGGCTGAGATCCTTGAAGGAGACAGGCTGCTGGATCAGGGAGTCCTGCAAAGTAGTTTTCCACTTATTTAATATTGCCAGCATGTGACTCCTTGGAAGGAGAGACATTGCACCCCACAGTGACAAAGCTACTTCTGGGCTAAATTGTTAAGAAAAATGGGAAACCAAAGCATCCCTTCTCTTTCAAACCCAGTTAGCCAAATTGATTGATGACTAGTATGCCAGGAAAGTCACTGCTTTTCCACCAGATAGCACGAGACTCTTGTACTTCTCCAAAAACTCTGGGGTTAATAACCTCATTGTCTTTACATAGTACATTACTTCCCCCAGGAAATAGTTTGGAGGTAGGCCAAGTCTAACAATTCCATGGCCACTGACTTGGAGACTGAAAAGGACATGCTTTCCACCTTGAGTCTCTCCAAGGAGAGTGCACACACTGATGGATAACTTTCTGATGCAGCATGCTCTGGCGTATAGAACTCTTGAGAGGGAAAGGACAAGATCTTGCTTGACTGACTGGACTCGAGAGAATTCTAAGATGCACAGATCTTATCATCAACGTGATCTAAGGCTAAATAAACTAGATCGGACTAAGGCCGCTCAAAGGATGGCCTTGAACCTTGAGCAACATTGAACTGCCAATAAATAATGCTTTGTTCACCTACCCCATTCCATTGCATTCATGGATGAGTGCAAGGACTTTCACCAAGAAATACACTGACTCGGGGTTCTCTACTTCTGAAGGCATCAGTCCTAGGTCTAGTGTCTAAGCTGTGGCCAAACTCTCAGCAATTTCATGCCTAGGCAGGTTAAAGAGTGTGGCAAGATGCTCTGGAGATTCACCTTCCTTCGGCTAATTCAACCACTCTGTCCCAAGGACAGAACCTGAAATGTAATTGGGAGCTGATGATGGCTTGGGAAGGCCAATGACAGCAGGAGAAAAATCGGCAGGAGTAGTACATACTTCTTCCTTCATGGATCAAGGCCCATACGCCCCAAACTCTCAGCTTTCAATGAATGCAAGTGCACCATGATAGCCATCTTTTCAACCAGCACGAATTAATTTCCGTTAGATGTAGGTAGAGAAGTAGGAGTCCAAGGTACAGGTAGGATGGGTGAGAGAGGGCTCTGAAGCTTCTCCATCAACTGGGGAACAGAAAAGGTAGGAGGGCGAGGATACCCCGAACTGCGGCCCTAAACCAGTCCTGTAACAAAGTCTTTGCCTTACCAGTTAAGTGAGCTAAAACTGGGGAGTAAAACATACCTATTTCTTATTGAGTGAAGTAGCAAATATGGTCATGTTTGGTGTACTCCTCCAACTCTAAATTCCCCAATATATTGAAGGATGAAAAAACCATTTGATTGGATGTATTCGTAATTCATTTTTTCTTGGAATTCACTTGGGTAGAGGATATTTCCCTTGAATTTGTCCAAGATAAAAGTATTTCTGGTCCTGCTGTCTAAAAACATTGCTACATACTTGCTCATTATTAGAGCTATCCAAGTCTGAAAGGTCTAAAACAAGAGTTGATCTCCTTTTCAAGCATTTCTCTAACCGAAGAAGAAAATTCATAGATGCCCCCTCACTCTCCCTATGAAACATCCATGAAAAGAGAGATGTCTGAAACTCTTGATTCCTAGAGCTCTCCCTTGGTTAAAAGATGAGTATCCTCCCACCATGCAACTAGTTGATGTTGGTTTTGCATCTATAATGTGTTCAATATATTAGAATACAAATAGTGTCCAGATTGAAGGTCCTATACCAATGTCAATTGAGGTGAAATTTGATATCCTTCATCTACAAAAGACTAAAAAATACGAGCTTCTTTAAAGCCAGTCCTTAGAAACCTCTCTACATCTGAATTAACATATTCCATTCTCCTGAATTTCTCCAAGAGGAAAATACTGAATTGTCCTTCCACAATCAAGCCTAAAAAGGAACTGGTCCCATTTTATTTCTAAAAAAAATTATTCTTTGAGTTGGACTTTTTTACAAGGGCCAAGATCTCCACCATTTTAGTAACCTGTACAACCATTACAACCATACTAACTGACCTAAATCCCTTCCGAAAAATTTCATAAAATGGTAAGTTTTCAGAAACCCTGACCCCAGATATCCGATCCATTTGAGACGAGAGCCATCATCCTGATGAATACACAAGGAGCCAAACAGAAACCCAAACAGACTGATAATAGGAATCTTCAAATTAGTTATAAACTGAAGGAGTTTCTTAACATCCTGAAAAATAGATATGAGTAAGCTTGCATATATCCACATTATTGAAAATTCCAAACTCCTTTCCTCACTGGTGCCTGGACTGAAGGGTTTCCATCACATCCATGCTGGACCTCCTGCTAGAGCAAAAAATTGAATGGTAGGAAGAAAAGTAAAGTTTAGGGCTCACAAGAAATAGACCTCAGAATGTCACTGCATAAGGAAAAGGGGAGAAAATTAATCCCCAATTCGAGTGGGTCCCGGCAAGGGACTGCGCATAGATGCACAGAGTATGCTAGAAAATGATCTATTGCCTAACTATACACCATAGTTTTCTGTCTAGGGTATGTACTATACCACAGATGTACTGGCTACTGTATGCAGCCATACAACAGACACTGCCGGCAAGGTTAGTGCAAGAGGACGGTCCATTGTCGTAATATGAAAATAGGTGGAGCCGGCGGTCCGCCGGAACATCAGAGGCACGCCGGTCACCGGTGGACTGCCTGTTAAGGGTAACCCATTCCAGCCATCAATTTATGTGGCAAAGAAAGGAAGACAACCTCAAGCATTGTCGGAGGGCCGCCGACATGCCGGGGACCGCTGGCGGCCGGCAGGAAACCGGCTGAAGGTACACCTACCCTGTCATCGTTCCATGTGACTGGGAGGAGACCTAGGCTACACTGTCGGCTGTTGCCGGCAGAGTCGTGCGACAGTGGGCTGGCACTCGATTGAAGAGAGAGAGAAAGCAGCGAAGGAAGGAGAGGGGAGGACGGCAGCTCACTACCCTAACATCGCCTTCCTCGAGAAGGAGGGTTCAAATGGAAGGAAGAGCATAATATGATCAGGCTTCCATCCAGCCACAGCTCAGCCGTCGGTCGGCTAGGGCTGCAGGCGGCGATCCAAGGGAGGACCGAAGAATGCTCTAAGACAGTAGGGAGGTCTCCCGCCGGCAGAAGGACCTGCCGCCATGCTATCCCATAGCAGAATCATACAAGGGAAGCTGAACGGTTTGGCCCAGCAGGCAAAAGGACCGGGCCGACCCCACAACCCATCGGTACTCGGTGAGTTGTAGGACGGTGGACAGGGGTGTGATGGCTAGGCCACCACCAAAGGACAGAGGGGGGAGGGGAAAGGGTCTTGTGAATGGATGAAGGGGTTGGTGTAAACCTTCCCCATCACCCTAATAGGGGACTCTGTTTCAGTACCGGCACCGCCCCAGGTATAAGGAGAGTTCATTCTCCAGCCTAGGGTGGGTTAGTACAGTAAGGGAACAGTATTGAGGCCGTCCCAAACTATAAAGAAACAGAATCCTTAGGCCTGCCTAATCAGGCTAGGGAAAGCATATCTCCCAGCCTAGGGTAGGCAAGCGCAGGACAAGTCGCTAGGCCACAGGGAGGAAGGATCTCTTAACCCTTCCAGGTGTGGTCTAGGGTGGGGGGCAGAGCCCCCCCCCCCCTTTTGCCATCCAGCGAGGACCAAATGGAGAGATCATTCACCTAATGGGGTAGCTGGGGGCAAACAACAGGTACTCTGAGGTTCTGACCCTAACTCAAAGCTCATGTACTATGGCTCTGGGGAGGGAAAGAAAATCCTAGCCTAACCTTACCAGAATCACAATTCAAGTAAAGGAGGGCTAGGATGTAGCCTAGGCTACCTCAGAGGGGGAAGAGATTACCTTACATGTAAAGGTAACCGGGGAGGTGCGAAAGTATACAAAAGCCCCAAGCTGTTAGGTTAGGGGCAGGGGAATCGACTACCTAAATCATCAAAACCCCTTGTATACTCTCTAGAAGGAGGAAAACTCATGTGCAATCACTGAATCTTATATGTATAATTACTTAATATCTTCATTCAATAAAATAACACCAGGAACACATATCATATCATGCATGAAAGTAAACTAAAGCACCTAGGCTAGCATCCCTTGGCGACTAGGCTAGCATCTCTAGCGTCATAAATTTGGCTACCTACACTCGCCGAAATTAAAGAATACTATCGGCATAATATAACTAATTCCTAGCAATGAAGACTAAACAACTAATACTAATAATTAGTTAAGAAACTGGGACAGTCGTTCTGGCTAACTAAATAAAGCATGCGATGCGAACAACAGCGTCAGAGACGCCTCCGGTTAGGCAATAGCTCCGCCACAAAACACAGTATTTTTGGAGAGAAAAGCGTTACTTTACGGCCAGAGCTAATTTATACAGTATAAGAATTAAATACTCAACTTTCCAGAGACAGAAGAAGCTGAAGATTGCGACATGGCTGAGGTAAATAGCGAAACAACTGGGAAAAACACCTGGTCAAACACACTACTACAAAAGGAATGGAGTTCGCGGGCGGTGATGACGTCAGCCAAGATGGCGGCGCTTATGACGTCATCCGAGTACCCATAACAGTAACGGAGGAGGAGAACTTTGTAACGGCTCCTCCCATATCTTGCCACCTACTTCCCCTTCGAAGCGTAAACGCTATGTGGGGTGCAGATAGCTATGTGGCGTGTCAAGAATACGTCCCCTGTTATTATGCGATATCCTAAAGGGAAACCTTAAGGGTACTCGTGACAGAAGTTAGAATTCTGGAAACCTTTAGTTTAATTCTCTGGGAATATCCACTGTAGTCATATATACCCTAAGGAAGCTACTAAAGGAACCTTCCATCAGGACGACATGGCCTGAGCCCAAAAATATGTATATATATATGTCTGTGTGTGTATATACATACATACATACATATATATATATATATATATATATATATATATATATATATATATATATATATATATATATATATATATATATATATATGGATAAATATCAACACAACATCGTGTTCAAATAGAAATAAATTTCTACCTCGTACTTGGGATCGAACGCTAGCCCCTTCTAATGAAAGGCCAGGTCGAAACCAACCATGCCACGAGAGCCCATAAAAGGAAATCCGAACCTGACGCTAATGTGCTCTCGTGGCATGGTTGGTTTCGACCTGGCCTTTCATTAGAAGGGGCTAGCGTTCGATCCCAAGTACGAGGTAGAAATATATATATATATATATATATATATATATATATATATATATATATATATATATATAAGGGATTTTGACGAAGGAAAAATCTATTTCTGGGCGAGAGACCTGTGCCGCCCAGTGAAATGCTCCTAAAGCACCATTTCAAAGGAATATAACTGCTAATATTACCAGAGAAAAAATGTATAGGAATGCTAGGTTGAACTAGCTCGCTCACCTAATGGTGTCGGTATAAACTGGGGCGAAATACCAGAGGTCTCGTACCATTTAGACTTCTCCTCTTCGAAATCCCTCAATAGTGAGGTGCAGTTCAACCTCCCCTGCCTCGCAGACCAGTACTACTAACTCTACCCACGCTTGCCCATCACTCCTTACAGCACCCTTAAGTTTGGGGTCTGATCAGGGGGGGAGCAACTAGGGTGGGTTCACTGGGCGGCACAGGTCTCTCGCCCAGAAATAGATTTTTCCTTCGTCAAAATCCCTTTTCTGGGCTCAATCCCTGTGCCGCCCAGTGAAATAGTACCAGAGAAAACGAACCCAAACTTCATTAACTATAAGGGAACGAATTAAAATCAACATAACAAACAGTGGTTTAATTAAAAGTTAACGTAGAAGACGGTCGTCTTTAATAACATCAGCATGATAAGGTATAATATCCCAGGAAGGGAAGACAAATGAACATTAAACTTGAAACAAAACATTTAAGGTCAAACACTGGAACAAACTATATAAACTTGGGTACTAAAGAAATACAGTTCGTATGGTAAAAGTAAATTGATCAATAATAATAAAATAAGCAATGTTACGAAATGGGAACACCCATGGGTGTGATATAACAAACCGAACTCAGGTAGGAACTGTAAGTGAGGCAGGTAAGAGGAAGAAGGTGGAAGACATCGGATTCAGGAATTAGTTAGAAGGAATTTGTCCGGGGGATACCACGCTCCCTGCGGCTACGGCAGTGAGTTGAAGGGCCTCTAAATGTTTAAGATAGTGCCGCTTGAACACTGAGGGGGATTTCCATCCGGTATATTTAGAGAGATCTGTAAAGTTCATATGATGGAAAAAATTTATTGAGGTCGCTACCGCCCGAATGTCGTGGACGTGAGGAAAAGACTCTGGATTGGCCTGTTTAATGAAATACAAGATCTGTTGTCTGATCCCTTTCAAAGTTATAGTCCCTCCCCGCTCCCTGATGAACAAGGGTCCCGAGGTCTTATAGGAAGTCCTTGATAGAAAGGACTTTAGAGTGGTAACCGGGCATAGGGAAGGATCCTGAGGGAGAGGGATAATTTTCTAGGAGGACCATATATTCTGAGGGTCCTCAATTTTGGCCAAGAAGACCTTGTCTGGGGAGAGGAGGACCTCTCCTGACGGAAGGAACACTATGTGGCCTGGGTCCCTTGATAAGGCAGCTAATTCCGAAATCCTGGCGCCAGATGCTAAACTCACGAGAAAGAGAGTTTTTCTGAGTAGAGGGATATACTCACATGAATCGTTGACGGTTTCTGACGCTAGTTTAAGAACATCATTGAGAAACCAGGAAATCGAGCTAGGACGAGAAGATGGTCTCAGTCTGGCACAGGCTCTTGGGATTGAAGCTAGCAATGAATCTGTTAGATCTATATTAAAGCCGATTAGAAAAATCTTCTTCAAGGCAGACTTGATGGTAGTAATAGTGTTAGCTGCTAAGCCCGACTCAAACAAGGTTCTAAAAAAGGTTACCGTTAGGTTTAGTGTCATAAAGTCAGTATTAGAATCCTTCAAAAACTTTGCTAGTTTTTTGACCGCTGAGTCATATTGACGAAGAGTGGAGTCTCTCTTGTCAGATTCTAAGAATAAAGTATTCTGGGGGTCTATGTTAGCCCCTTTGTGTGCCGCAAACTTCATGAAGTCCATAAAGTTAGGGTGTTCTGAATGTTTGAGGAAGCGAACACAGTGCACGTTTGTACTATCTGGGTCAAAGTCGGGTTGGGAATCTGGTGAGGGTGGAGATTCAGCTCCAGTAAAAGAGGAAACCAATTGCTCTTGGGCCAATTGGGGGCCACCAGGGCTACTTGACCTTTGAAGGTTCGAAGTTTGTCCAGCACTTTCATCAGTAGGTTCACCGGTGGGAAAAGGTAAATCCTTTCCCAGGTGTTCCAGTCGAGAGACATGGCATCCGTGGCGTAAGCCCGAGGGTCCAGGTTGGGGGCCACATAACATTTCAGCTTGTGGTTGGATTCCGTCGCGAAGAGGTCTACCTGGAGATCCGGCACTTGGGAGAGGCTCCATTGAAAGGATTTGCGATCTAGTGACCATTCTGACTCCAACGGTACCGTCCTGGAGAGTGCGTCTGCCACAACGTTCCGAACTCCAGCCAGATGTTCGGCGGATAGGTGCCATTGGTTTGAGGCCGCCAGGGAGAAGATTGCCACCATCACGTGATTGATGGGACTTGACTTGGAGCCTCCTCTGTTTAGACAACGGACTATGACTTCGTTGTCGAGGACTATCCTCAGATGTTGTTTCTTGGCCGGGGAAAGACGTTTCAAGGTTAGTAAGACAGCCATGGCCTCCAGGACGTTTATGTGAAATTGTTGGAACATTGTGGACCAAAGGCCCTGAACTTTCCTGTGTTGGGAGTAGCCTCCCCAACCTGATAGGGAGGCATCCGTGTGGATGACTATCCTTGGAGGGGGGTACTGCAACGGAACCGACTTTGATAGGCTCTTGGCGGTTGTCCATGGGAGAAGCCTCTTCCGAAGAATGGGAGGAAGGCGTGTCTTCTTGTCTCGATGTTTGTTGTTCGCTCTGGAGCGCCGAACTCGGTTGATGTCTTTCAGTTTCGCTTTCAGAAGGAGGTCTGTCACTGAAGCGAATTGTAGGGACCCTAGAATCTTCTCCTGGTTCCTTCTGGAAGTTATCTTTTCCCCCAGAAAGCGTTTGGTATTTTTCGCAATCTCTATCCTCTTGGACCTGGGGAGACATAGAGTGTGAGAACGTAGGTCCCACCGTAATCTCAGCCACTGAAATCTGGTCTCTGGTGTCAGACGAGACTTTCCGAAGTTTATTTGGAATCCCAGAAACTGAAGATACTGGATCACCTTGTTTGTTGCCTTGAGACAATCCTCGACGTTGTCTGACCAGATTAGCCAATCGTCCAGGTATGCGACGACTTGGATTCCGTGGGATCGGAGTTCCTGAATGACCGATTCCGCCAGTTTCGTGAAGATTCTGGGCGCGATGTTGAGCCCGAAAGGCATCACTTTGAACGTGTAAGCCTTGTCGTCCAGTCTGAATCCTAGGAATGGGCGGAAGTGTCTCGCTATTGGAACGTGATAGTAAGCATCGGTAAGATCGATGGAGGTGGTGACGGCCCCACGGGGAAGCAAGGCTCGCACCTGCGAGACGGTAAGCATGTGAAACCTGTCGCATTGAATGGACAAGTTTAGTCGGGACAGATCGAGGATGACCCTCCGGCTGTCGGAGTCTTTCTTCGGAACGCTGAATAAGCGACCTTGAAACTTCAGATATTTCGTTTCCTTGATCGCATTCTTGCGAAGAAGATCTTGGGTAAACAGAAGTAGGTCCGGTGTCGAGGGTTGATGGAATTTGTTCGGTGGAGGAGGCCCTTCTATCCAACTCCACCCCAGGCCCTTGGAGATTATGCTGAAGGCCCAAGGACTGAACCTCCAGCGACTCCGGAACACATAAAGTCTCCCTCCTACCTGAAGATCTTCAGTAGTTGGAGGTTTTACCGCCTCGGCCACCACGTGACCCTTTTCCACGGGAGAAATATTTCCCTTTGCCTCTGTTATGAAAAGAACCTCTCGAACCGGGGCCCTTGCCTCGTTGGTATCCTTGGGAGGAAACCCGGGACTCATAGACCGGGTTATAAACAGGAGAGGTAAACGAGTTCGAAGCCACTTGGCTTTCAGGGACGAGGACATACTTCTCTTGGGGCTGAGACTTGGAGGTAGAGGGCTGGATGCCCTGAGAGACCGGGACCGACTGGACTACTTGAAGAGGTTGGCGGAATTGAGTAGAGCTATAAGGGCGTAGCCTCTTTCTGCCCCGGGAGTGAATGCTCGATTGTTCGAACTTCCGTTTGAGAGTGAGACCCCAACGGACTTTGAGGCTCTGGTTCACTCTGGTAGCTTCGCTCAATACCGAGTTGACCATGTCCTCCGGGAATAGGTCCGGACCCCAAGCAGAGGCTTTAATGAGCTTATTTGGCTCATGGCGGATAGTAGCTTCAGATAAGACATGCCTACGGCAACGTCTTTTGGCCACCAAGAAGTCATAGCAATCTGCTAACAAAGATTGCAGGGTGGCTTTAGTCATAACCTTAAAGGAGTGTTCCTCGTCATAGGTAAGAGAAAACATCTCCGCCATAGTCGAGACGTTGAGGCTCCGGCTAAACCTAGACCGGGACTCGAACTCGAGTCGGATTAAGGTTTCAGGTAGTCTTGGGAGGCGTTCACTGAATTGCGTCGATGCACATGCAGCGGATAGCTTACCAGAAGTGAATGTCGATTGAATGTTAAGCCAACATTCATTATCTGATGGGAGCAGCAGAGATGTAGGATCTGTCTCCCGGAGTTGTGGCAAAGGTTTATCTTCGGCCACTGCCTGAAGGGCTAATTCAACCATTTTGGTGACGCAAGGAGTGGGGGTCTGTTCGTCCACAAGAAACATGGTGTAAGTACTCTTGTGGGGGGTCAGCATGGTGTTTGTACAACCCCACTCTTTTAAGGTTCTAACCCAAACAGACTGAGCCTGTTCCTTCGGAAAGATAACGGTCTCTTTAGGGACCTTATCTAGCCGGACAAGAGCCTCTTCCGTAAGCTGGGCGAAGCCGGGGAAAGGAAATTGAAGGCCGGGAGGGAAGAACTCAAAATCTTCAATGGGCCGGGTCCCAAAACCCTCGATGGTCAACATTCCGTCCGTGAAAGGACAGTGGAGCGCCATTTTCCACGGGTTGTTCTTCGTGAAAGGTGGAAGTTTTGAGGCGTCCGGGATGAGGAACTGCTGTTGTTGAGGCAGTCCTCCTTCCAGGGTATCTAGTCTCCTGGTGACGGCAGAAAGCATAGAGCTAATCTGCTCTGTAACGACCCTCGTCATCATATTGGTGAGGGCCACCGGGTCAAAGTTGGTCGTGGTAATTAAGGGGGATGACTGCACTCCCCGGTCCTGAGACATAGGGGCAGTGCTAGTCGAGCCACTAGGAGCTCCGGGGAGGGGAGCCTTCTTGGGCTTCGATGATCTAGGTAGTGTCGGATTCTTACGAGTCCTCACTAAAGGTCTCTTCTGAGATTTGACCTTGGGAGGAACCGAGTGCGATCTCGGAGAGGATTCGCGGTTCCTTTCAAAACCTAGAAAGGAAGAATTATTAGAAGTTGAAGAAAAAGAGGGGCTAAGAAGAGAGGTCTTAGCGCCAGACCCACCTGCCTCACTTACCACCTTACCTGTTTCTGATTCGTCTAAAACCATGGGCTCTACGTCTAAGTTCAGAGCCGCAACATTGTCTTCAATGGGGTCCGGGTTGTCAGCGATGTCTGTATCCTGAACGAGATTGAGTTCTACGGTTTCCGCAATGTCGGCAATTATAGGGGCCGCCACTTCCCTAGGCACTGCTGCCGAAGATTTTGCGTTCGGGTAGATAAGATTACAATAATCTTCTGAGAGGACGTAGGGCTTCTTGGCCTTTACGTTACGGGCGAAGCCGCCTACCCACAATTTCAAAGTGGCTCTTGCTGAAGTTTTAGCCGCCTGGGAACTCTGAAAGGACGGGGATAAGGTTAGCAAACCCGAGGGACAAAATGATGAATGAACCCGAAGATTCATAACAGAAGGCAAAGGAATGTAAATACAAAAATGACTGAAAGAGGCTCACCGAATCTGAAGCGAGGGTGGAGATAAGGTCATAACAGATAAGGCAGTTGTCAGGGTGCCATACAACAATATCGTCCATCTGGATCCCACAGTCAGCATGGGACCGACAGACCGCATGTCCGCAAGGCTGTTGAAGGACGGCCGCGCAGGCTGTCATCCGGCAACGGACCACCTGTAAAAGGAATAGTCCATGAGCATCTACTAGTTTCTCTATAAGGGGTCCCGGAGAGTCCGGGACCTGCCAGTTAATAAAATAAATGTATAGCCTTAGACTAAACATGCAGAGAACTGAGACTATTCCAAGAGCAATCCGGCAGAGCCGGGGATGAAAAAGGATGCAAAAAACAGTGATGAATAATTATAATCATAACTAGTTCCGGGGCCCCCGGGGCCGGGGAACAGGGTTGGTAAAGTAAACTTAAAGTAAACTTAAAGTAAACTTAAAGTAACTTAAAGTAAACTTAAAGTAACTTAAAGTAAACTTAAAGTAACTTAAAGTAAACTTAAAGTAACTTAAAGTAAACTTAAAGTAACTTAAGATACATCCTTAAAATACATAAATAGAGAACTCCAATTATGATCTAAAACTAATGTCTGTAATGAATAGGGCTCCCGGAGGGAGGATATTAATCAAAACTGTGTCAGTGTCAACAGATCTTGTAGTTAAGAGCCCGGAGGCTCCGATGTCTGATGACGGGAGGGTACAACGGGAGAGCGCGGGGGGAGCCAATGGAACCCCCACTACCCTACCGGAGGTACCGGGACGAAGGTAATGATTCATGTAGAATATAATATAATGATATGGGATATTAATAAGTTCTATGCGGACGATAATAGCAGGAGGTACCGTAGGTGGGGACACTCCTAATATAAGTGCTCATTCTTACAACCATAGCTAAAGGCAAGGTTACACCAAGGTGCAGTTATACCGACTAATCACGTGTGATAGTCCCTGGTGGTCCCGGCCCTCCCCCTCCCCCGACCGATGGCCAATCGGGGCGACGGGAGGGAGGGAGACGAAACCGCCCGGTATGAATGAATGAGACTAAGTCACACCCCGTGGGTACACTCAGTCCTCAATATGTCGGAACGTTGAGGGAAGACTGAGGAACAAGCATACTTGACCCGTATGTCATAACCAACAACCATCGAGTGAGAGGAAGGGTGTACACTGGAGGAGGGGGGGGATGGAATAGCCTCCCCAACCTGTGGGGGGGGGGGGGGTATGGTACCGGGGAATCACCAGTGCGTAGTGGTAGACAGGGCTACCAACTGGAGATCCCCTCAACATGACATGAAAATCCCAAAAATATGATCATAACGGAGTAAAGCAATAAATATATTATCAATGCACAAATACATAAAAATAATTAATGAATTAAAAGCGAAATCACGTAAGTAAGGTTAGGCATGCAGAAATAATATGGCGAGAGAGGGACTCGGGCGAGTGGCAAGGGAGGAAGCATGACGCCATAAGCAGATGGAAAGCAGGGGTACCAACCTAGTTACTGAAGCGGTAGATCGAACAGTAAAAACAACAAAATACGCGAGAGTCCCACTCGAACCAAATGTAAAACTAGGTGGAGCGTAATAAAACTAAAAGGTTTAATAATAATCAGTGAGATGGTCGTCTTTAACGCTCCTAGAACTAGCGAAACAATCTCAATGGTGACGCTATCCACCAACATGCACGAATGCAGGCATACCAACATAACCTACTCCTGATGAAACGCTAACACTGATATCATAGGATAACATAAAATAAATGCTATATGAAAGCATAAAGTCGGTGTACTATATAAATATAAGGAAAAAACTCCTAAAAGTTCGAACGAATATGAATGACGGACGAACTAACGAGAAAAAGGGCAGAGACGAAAGTAAGAACGGGGACGCCGCTCATATATAAACACTTCTCAATTAATGAAAACAAAGGTTACACTGCCCAATCTCGCTAAAACTCATGGATAAAGTACTTAACTTCGATGGGGGTATCTTGGGAATCGGCCATCGAGAGAAAGTTGATGATAAATCCAATGGTAAACACGAGAAAAAACACGTTGGACTTATACGTATTAGGTGCTAGAAAGGAGTGATGGGCAAGCGTGGGTAGAGTTAGTAGTACTGGTCTGCGAGGCAGGGGAGGTTGAACTGCACCTCACTATTGAGGGATTTCGAAGAGGAGAAGTCTAAATGGTACGAGACCTCTGATATTTCGCCCCAGTCTATACCGACACCATTAGGTGAGCGAGCTAGTTCAACCTAGCATTCCTATACATTTTTTCTCTGGTAATATTAGCAGTTATATTCCTTTGAAATGGTGCTTTAGGAGCATTTCACTGGGCAGCACAGGGATTGAGCACAGAAATATATATATAAATATAAGAACGTTAAGTGAAAAGACAAAAATTAATGGCAGTCCAAAATAGGCGATGAGGAAGAGCGGTAACAACTGGTCTCCATCTGAGCTAAATGCAAAATGAGCTCAATTACAGGTGTGTGAGTGGGAGTAGCAGCTAGCTACCTCCCCCCCCCCAACTAATGGGATGGGTAGTTAACCCTCGCTAAATTTTAATGGCTCGTCCTTTCAGCTTAGACCAAAGTAATACGCCTAATAAATAACGTAAGTTTGCATTCCAGTTACGGAACAACTCTTTTTTTTTTTTTTTCATACACTACCTTACAAATCTGCAAAACATAATCTGTATACTTAAATACAAAATTCTTACCTTCTATCCACTTCCAGATATAACTTTTCAGCCTCATCAAAGTCTTTAAAGTATGCTGATACCTCTGCTTTTCTTAGAGTCTCATTCTGTATATTTGATATCCTTTTAACCAGCTGAATACCTGGATAATCCTTACACCTTACAAAAGCTGCTTCTGCATTCTTGAGGTCCTGTTTTTCCAAGGCAGCTTCAGCCAATAAGCGCCTAGAGTAAATAGAAATGGACACTGCAATGAATTCTTGAAAGGCAAACCTACATATCATAAGAAATCCATTACTAACCACTCCTCATAAAACATACAGATTAGGATTCAAAGCTGTAAGAAACAAGATTGGCACTGTGAAAGATCTAGCTCTCGAGAAAGCAGCATTTATTTCTTGAAAATATCCAGCTCTTCACAGAGGAATTGGTACTTTAAAACAATGTAATAAGATTTTATAGGAACAAAATTCAGAAGTCTAAAATTAAAAGCTTATGTGGCTGATTTTGTAAATGGGTTGCAACATGTAATATTTTTATGGTCATGATTAATCCTCAAAAATAAAAACAATGTTAATACCAGTAATCAAATTTCCATTTTCCATACTCATGTGATGTCCATATTGATTCTTCTCTAAATACTCAACTTGATTAACATTTACCCATAAAATTAAAAATTATAGAAAAAAATTCCCCATTTTCTTTCCCCTCAATGAACACGTTTCAAAAGATACATGCCTCTAGTATAGTAATGAAACAATCTAGCAGTTAATGGTAAATAGCATGCTAAGATTTGCACATACAGTATTTCCATCACAGTTCCTTAGTCAAGCTGTATACCCCTTCTAGATGGTGATAAATGTTTATTGCATTTTAAATTAGCTTACAAGCTTGATTGGTTAGAATTTCTGGCTTAGGGAAAGCACTGAGCTTTACTGTTGTGAGGCATACAGCACACAGTCTATTGTTCAATTCTCATAACAGCTGAGAAAAGTAAATCTTATTCAAGGGGAATTACAGAGAGATAATTATTTTAGTTTCTTATTTCTATATTCATCTGATGTTCTTATACATGCTCTCCCTCCTCCCCATTGACTTATGGTATCATGAGAATAGGGTTAATTTCAACTTTAAAACTGTAGAAAAAGACAAAGAGACGCTATTGTGTCAGTTCTTGGCTCCTTTCCACTTATTGTTAAATGCTTCATTCCTTTACTAACAGCATGTGTTTATGGAAGGCAAAGAAAATGTGAAGATGGAACTGATGCAAAGAAAGTAGCATCGCTTACATATGCAACAAACTTCTTTTCTAGGCCAAACTACAGTATATTTCATGTGTATATACTATAGTATGAAAATTAATGAGCCCAGAACACTACCCTGTCGAACACCAGATATTTCCTTTTTATAGTCACTTTGGTGCCCATCAACTACTACTCCACATTCTATTACTTAAATATTTAATAATTATGTTAAAAAAAGATCCACCTATTCCCATCTCTTAACAAGTAGACTAGCTTTTTCAGTATTTTTGGAAAAAAAGTAAGATTTTTTACAATTTGAACTTCAATCTGATCATGTTTTCCCAGGGAAAAGCGAGGCTTACATATTCCGCACAAGATTCTCAAAATTGAAGAATTTACCCTGCAAAGAGAAATCGGATCATCGTAATAAAAAATTATTTTTATTCACAACAACGCAGAGATTACTCACATATACAGAGAAGACATCTAAAAAGTACTAAAATTGGTCCCCACTATTTTTGTTAGTGAACCTCATGCTCTCCATTATAATTTGGGCTTTGGTTTTGAGAAAATCCTTTTCTCTTTTACTTACTTTTAAAAAGATTTCAAGACGAAAGGTCTCTCAATTCTTCACTGCTTCCTCATTGCAGAAATAAGTTGGTTGTAAGACAAAAAAAATAGGTTTTCTTTCGTCTGAATAGAGTGGTTAAGTTTTATTAAGACAAGACAGAATATATTTTTGGGACTAGGATTGCAAGAAGTTTTCTCTCCAAGAATGCTATGTCTTTTCTTAAGGGTCTACTGATAAAAGCTCACAGAGAATTGGAGTCAGGTCACATGAAGGACTTACAGGTTTAGGTTCATGATATTAGAAGTGCAGCTATACCTCCCTTAATTTCTGTTGAGGTCTTATTTCAAAAGGAGTTTGGCAGCAGTTCAGTAGAATACCCAGTCAGTTTTTGCCAAGGATTATTAAAAAGAAGCCTGATTTTCGTACATAAATTACTGCAGATTGCGTGCGGTGGTAGCGGCAGGTTTGTTTAATTAAACTTTATAAATGTTTAAAATAAATGTATAAAATTTCTTAATGAGAAATTACAAGGTGTTAGGTACTATGCTAAATACAATATATGGTTCTAGAGTTAAGTAAAGGGTGTATTTGGGAGGGATTCTTATTTATCAGATTCCCTTATACAGTATTGATATTGTATTTTAGATTCTCATGGGATGTCATAGTCATCCCTCCATTATCGCGGGAGTTAGATAGCACAGATACCTGCGATGTGCAAAAAACCTCGTAATATTGATGCCCTTGGGTGAGTCAACTCATAACACCCCAAAACAAATGCTCACTGCCTACGTATAGTCAACAAATAGTCTACATTGTTTTCCCATGGTTTCTATTGCGATATTAAAGTACAGTATATATACATCTACACTGATAAGACAAGTCATAAAGAATAAGTTTTCGCATTGCCATCCTATGTATAAGTAGGTAGTGGGTTGGCCAAGGTACCAGCCACCTCTTGAGATACTACTGCTAGAGTCATTGGGTTCTTTGACAGTCCAGACAGTACTACATTGGATCTCTCTCCCTCATTACGGCTCATTTTATCTTTTTTGACACACACAGAATAGTCTGGCCTATTCTTTACATATCCTCTGTCCTCATACATTTAACAACACTGAAATTACCAAATAATTCTTCTCTCAGGAGGTTAACTACTGCACTGTAATTGTTCACTGGCTACTTTCCTCTTGGTAAGGGTAAAAGAGACTCTTAGCTAAGGTAAGCAGCTCTTCTAGGAGGACACTCCAAATTCAAACCATTGTTCTCTAGTCTTGTGTAATGCCATAGCCTCTGTACCATGGTCTTCCACTGTCTTGGGTTAGAGATCTCTTGCTTTAGGGTACACTCGGGCTCACTATTCTATCTTGTTTTTCTTCCTCTTGTTATTTTGAAGTTTTTATAGTTTATATATGAAAGATTTATTTTAATGTTATTATTTTTCTTAAACTTCTCTTGTCGTTTATTTCCTTTCCTCACTGGGCTATTTTCCTCGTTGGAGCCCTTGGGCTTATAGCATCCTGCTCTTCCGAATAGGGTTGTAGCTTAGCAAGTAATAATAACAACAACAATGAAACACTTGTTTCTAACTAACAAAAATCACTAATACTATAGTGCATATCATGTACTTTAAAATATGTACAGTACAGTACAGCTTTATCAGGTATGGTGAGATGAAATATCGCTTGTAAGTGATCGCAGTTTTTGTAAGGTTGCCTCATAACCCTACCAGCTCGTCACCTAATACCTAGCACATAACTATGCACATGACTACGAACAGTACTGCATTTTGTATACTGTACTGTAAATAAACTGTTATTAGTGCTTTTTTAAATGAACCTACAGTGTGAATATCCAAAGACAACAGTATTAAAAAAGAAAGAAAAAAAAAATCACGTGAAATACAACTTCCCATTGTTCAAAGTTCTATGTAGTGAAACCTCGTGATGTATGATGCAATTCTTAAGGCGTAGTAGTAGCTTTCAGTATTGAACATGAGGTGTACACACGTGTACTCCTACTATGTACAAGTTACTGTACATAATACTGTTAAGCCTTCCATAACAGATACATGACTTAACCCTGGACAGGTATGATGGGTCGTAAGCAACCCCTACAGCATGTTCAAAACCTGTTTTTTCCCCATAAATCATCAGCTGTCTCGAATATGGAAGTGATCGACCTGCAATGGGTGACTAGTCTACATGCCATTGTCTGCTTTAGGACTGATTTTCGTCTAACTTCCCTCCTTCCCCGTTTTTTTACCCACCCCCAGGGGTCGACCTCGACCCTGAAATACCTAAATAGGGGTAAGTGATCAAACAGCAAAGTTATTACATAATTATAAATTGTCGAACAGTGTTGATACTTGTTTGGTTCTTTATAGTTGGAAAGTGTGGGTGGATGGTGTGTCTACCACTTGCATGACATTGGTTTTGGCTTAGATGCCATATATTGCCATGAGGTCCATTTTCCCTCAAATGCTAATTTCTGAATTTTTTTTATTTTTTGCAAATTTCTGATTTTTTTCTATTCATTTTGAATTTATCTTCAATAATGGCCAGCAGGCAGTATTCCCTCGGCATGGATGTCATCTACACACTTCTAATGGAGTTAAAAAGAGATGTTGATGATAATATGGAGCTTGCAACCTCATGTGTTTGATATTTATTTCTCTGATAATTTCTCCTTCGTATTTGTAAATATTTTTCTTATGGGTATTAGGTACTTGAAATTGATTTATATAGTGTTTTATTATTATTATTATTATTATTATTATTATTATTATTATTATTATTATTATTATTATTATCATCATCATTATTATTATTATAGATCATAGTTTATGTATACTGTATATAATAATTTGATATTATTTTACTTTGGTCAGCAGTTTCTTATTTTGATTTAATTTTACTTTGATTGGCTACTGATTTACTATTTGATATCCTTTTACTTTTATTAGTTACTAATTCTATTTTCTCTTGCTGTAAGTATGGTATCAATTTTGTGTTGGTCACATCAAGCTTCCTGAAAGGACTCACTGTCATAGCTGCCCGCCTAAGACTGACCACAAGACAAACACCACTTGTTTGAGGAGCAGGAAGCCTGTTTGTCTATAACTTCAATCTGTCTTGTATCTGAACTGTACCTGATAGTTATAGCTAGGTTAAATCATGAAACTTTCTTTTTTTACTACTTGTTTGTATAAATACTGAAATTTTAATCTTTACAAAATAGATATCACCCATTTTTTATCTAAAATTTATTTCAAAGAATTTAAATTTTATATGATAAAAATAATTGTCAAACATCCAGAAAGCCATCATATCAGTTTTATTCCAATCCACTAATAATTAGATAAATAAATAACACCTTGAAATTTACATACCCCTTCTCCATTTCAAGTGGTAGATTGGGCTGTAAGAGTTGTTGCGGTCTGCGGCCATTTTGTTGACATACCCAAAAGGTAAGTTGGCATATCTCTATATATTCTTGTTCTGTATAGAATTCGTGATATTTTGGTATATTTTAATGCATAAATATCATATTTTATAGGAGATACAATGATTTTCATAAGAAATTTACATTGTGAAACTAGGCCGTCAAAAAATGACCTTTAAATTTCGCCCCTGATATAACAGTAAATTACATCTTAGTACACATTTTAGTATGTATTTCTGTTCTAGGATAATATGAGTTTATTCTATAAAGAAATTAGCCTCTTCCTATTTCATTTAAGTACCAGAAAAAATTAGTGAAACTTGGACTAGTTTTTTGGCCAAAAAAAATTACCTTTTTTTTTCTCATTTCAAATCTTGACTTCTATGGGTCCAACTCATTTCCAGCAATTACACGCTGTTGCTTTGCCATCTAAGAAGGTGTCCCTAAAGGGATTTATGTGTATATGTATATTTCTATTTTTTGTGAATATTTATGTCGTCTTTTTTTTTGTATACTCAAATTTTTAATATATTTCCAATAAATAGTTATTTTGTAGATGGGTATCATTTATATTTTCAGTAGTTTTTAGCATTCTTTGAAGTATTGTTAGCAAGTCAAACAATACAGATTGATGCATAACTAAATTTTTCCTGAATATTTTTTGGAGTCGGGGTCGAGCTCGACCCCTAAATACCTAAATAGGGGTGTCCAAGAACGATACCTGTCCAGGGTTAACACTTGGTGCTTGACACACCTGTGGGAGATGCTTTCATCATGAAGGATGCTCAGAAGAGTGAGACAGTCATTCACAGAAGTAACGATGTGCACGGAAAACATCGGGCTGCATGCAGCAAGCATACAAAATGAATCAAAACCTTATCTAAAATATTACACAGATCTCAATGTGTGTAATACCAAAAAGACAATGACAAAATCTCTTTTCTTCACTATCCCACTTCTGGCAAAGTATGAGATTCAAAACTCAAAGTATGATTGTATGTAGGTTGAGAGCAGTGGCTCCTCAACATCCAGATTTCTGCATTGATAATGTTTCTTTAACTCTATACAACTCCGCTTAAATTTTAGGAGTGATTCTTGATTGCAAATTTACTTTTCAGAAATACATTCGGTCTGTTTCTTCTTCAAGCACACAAAAATTTGGCTTACTGAGAAAGTACTTTAAGATTTTCTGTGATCAACCTAATCTGAAGAAATGTTTTCATTCTGCCTTCTTTTGAGTATTGTTCTCCTGTCTGGTCTTCAGCTGCTGAATCTCATCTTAATTTTTTGGATAAAAACTTGGGGTCTATTAAATTTCTTATTCCTGATCTGGATATTAATCTCTGGCACAATCGTTCAGTTAGTTTTAAGCATGTTGCACAAGATGTAAGATGTTTCATAATTCTGATCATCCTTTGCATTCAGATCTTCCAAGACTGTACCATCCTGTATATAATGCTAGGTATACAATTATTCTCACAGTCATGTCTTCTTCATCATAAGACTCAAAACTACACAGTATTCTAGATGTTTTATTCTACCTGTGTCCAGATTGTGGAATCTTCCTAATCTCCAAAATCAAACCATTGTTCTCTAGTCTTGGGTAGTGCCACAACCTCTGTGCCATGGGCTTTCAATGTCTTGGGTTAGAGTTCTCTTATCTGAGGGTACACTCAGGCACACTATTCTGTTTACTTATTTCCTTTCCTCACTGGGTTATTTTTCCTGTTGGAGCCCTTGGGTTTATGGCATCATGTTTTTCCAACTAGGGATGTAGCTTAGCAAGAAATAATAGTGGTAGTAGTAGTAATAATAATAATGATGATAATAATAATAATAATAATAATAATAATAATGATAGTAATAATAATGATAATAATAATAGTAATAATAATAATAATAATAATCGGGCACACACATCTATTTTAATAATGTTACAGATCTTAAAATATTTCATAATAATTATTTACTACTTCTCATGAAGTTTATTTCCTTATTTCCTTTCCAGACTGGGCTATTTTTACCTTACGGAGCCCTTGGGCTTACAGCATTCTGCTTTTCCAACTAGAGTTGCAGCTTAGTAAAAATAATAATAATAATAATAATAATAATGATAATAATAATAATAACAATAACAATAATAATATAGTAATCCATCCATCCATATACCAAGGCCATTCGCCCAATTTTGGGGGGTAGCCAACATCAAACAAATGAAACAAAAGAGGGGACCTCTCCTCCCTACGTTCCTCCCAGCCTGACAAGGGACTCAACCGAGTTCGGCTGGTACTGCTAGGGTGCCACAGCCCACCCTCCCCTGTTATCCAAAACAGATGAAGCTTCATAACGCTGAATCCCCTACTACTGCTACCTCCGCGGTCATCCAAGGCACCGGAGGAAGCAGCAGGGCCTACCGGAATTGCATCACAATCGCTCGCAATTCATTCCTATTTCTGGCAGGCTCTCTTGCCCCTCTCACATCTATCTTCCTATCACCCAGAGCTTTCTTCACTCCATCCATCCACCCAAACCTTGGCCTTCCTTTTATATTTCTCCCATTATCTCTTGCATTCATCACCTTCTTTAGCAGACAGCCATTTTCCATTCTCTCAACATGACCAAACCACCTCAACACATTCATATCCACTCTAGCTGCTAACTCATTTCTTACACCCGTTCTCACCCTCACTACTTCGTTCCTAACCTATCTACTCGAGATACACCAGCCATGCTCCTTAGACACTTCATCTCAAACACATTCAATTTCTGTCTCTCCATCACTTTCATTCCCCACAACTCCAATCCATACATCACAGTTGGTACAATCACTTTCTCATACAGAACTCTTTACATTCATGCCCAACCCTCTATTTTTTACTAATCCCTTAACTGCCCCCAACACTTTGAAACCTTCATTCACTCTCTGACATACATCTGCTTCCACTCCACCATTTGCTGCAACACCAGACCCTAAGTACTTAAACTGATCCACCTCCTCAAGTAACTCTCCATTCAACATGACATTCAACCTCGCACCACCTTCCCTTCTCGTACATCTCATAACCTTACTCTTACCCACATTAACTCTCAACTTCCTTCTCTCACACACCCGTCCAAATTCTGTCACTAATTGGCCAAGTTTCACTTCCGCGTCTGCAACCAGTACAGTATCCTCCGCAAACAACAACTGATTTACCTCCCATTCATGGTCATTCTCGTCTATCAGTTTCAATCCTCGTCCAAGCACTCAAGCATTCACCTCTCTCACCACTCCATCAACATACAAGTTAAACAACCACAGTGACATCACACATCCCTGATTCAGCCCCACTCCCAAACGAAACCAATTGCTCACTTCATTTCCTATCCTAACACATGCTTTACTACCTTTGTAGAAACTTTTCACTGCTTGTAACAACCTTCCACCAACTCCATATAACCTCATCATAATCCACATTGCTTCCCTATCAACTCTATCATACGCTTTCTCCAGATCCATAAACGCAACATACACCTCCTTACCTTTTGCTAAATATTTCTCGCATATCTGCATACTGGAAAAATCTGATTCATACAACCCCTACCTCTTCTAAAACCACCCTATACTTCTAAGATTGCATTCTCTGTTTTATCCTTAATCCTATTAATCAGTAATCTACCATGCACTTTTCCAACTACACTCAACAAACTAATACCCCTTGAAATGATATATTAATTATAAAATAAATTTTTGAATATACTTACCCGGTGAATATATAATAGCTGAGCCTCCGGCGGCTCGACAGAAAAACACACAAAAACTCGCGAGCGATCGCTATGAAGGTTGCGGGTGTGCCCACTAGCGCCAACTATCGGCCAGATACCGCATATACATGTAAACAGACCCAATTTTTCTCATCCTGCTGGGTCTCTATCGGGGAGGAAGGGGGGGCCTTTAATTTATATATTCACCGGGTAAGTATATTCAAAAATTTATTTTATAATTAAAATATCATTTTTAAATATTTAACTTAGCCGGTGAATATATAATAGCCGATTCACACCCATGGTGGTGGGTAGAGACCAGAGTTAATTAAGTTTACAGTGTATATGCTTAGAGTTTTTGACAGTTATATCATAACAAAACCCAAATATATAAAGGTACCTGGTAAGGAAGTTGACTTAGACGATTACTCTGCCTTATTAGTCTGTCTTCCTCACGAAGCCCAGCGATCCTCTTAGGATGCTGAAAGACTCCGAGGAGCTGAAGTATCAAGGGTTGCAACCCATACAACAGGACCTCATCAAACCCCTAATCTGGGCGCTCTCAAGAAATGACTTTGACCACCCGCCAAATCAACCAGGATGCGAAAGGCTTCTTAGCCTTCCGTACAACCCAAAAACAAGATTAAAAACATTTCAAGAGACAGATTAAAAGGATATTGGAATTAGGGTAATGTAGTGGTAGAACCCTCACCCACTACTGCACTCGCTGCAACGAATGGACCCAGTGTGTAGCAGTCCTCATAAAGAGTCTGGACATCTTTTAAGTAAAATGACGCGAATACCGACTTGCTTCTCCAAAAGGTCGCGTCCATAATACTTTGCAGAGATCTATTTTGCTTAAAGGCCACGGAGGTTGCTATAGCTCTTATTTCGTGCGTCTTAACCTTAAGCAAGCATCGGTCTTTTTCATTCAAGTGAGAATGAGCCTCTCGTATTAAAAGTCTGATAAAATATGACAAAGCATTCTTTGACATAGGCAATGATGGTTTCTTAACTGAGCACCATAATGCCTCAGATCTACCTCGTAAGGACTTAGTACGAGCTAAGTAGAACTTAAGAGTTCTAACTGGACACAGCACTCTTTCAAGTTCGTTGCTTACGATCTCTGACAGGCAAGGTATATCAAAAGACTTAGGCCAAGGACGAGAAGGCAGTTCATTTTTGGCCAGGAAACCAAGTTGAAGTGAACATGTGGCTTTTTCTGTAGAAAAGCCGATGTTCTTACTGAAGGCATGAATTTCACTGACCCTTTTAGCCGAAGCCAAGCACACTAGGAAAAGCGTCTTGAGGGTGAGATCCTTCAGGGAGGCTGAATGTAATGGCTCAAACCTGTCTGACATGAGGAACCTTAGGACCACGTCTAAGTTCCATCCAGGAGTTGCCAAACGATGTCCCTTAGAGGTCTCGAAAGACTTAAGGAGATCTTGGAGATCTTAATTGTTGGAAAGATCTAAGCCTCTATGACGAAAGACCGAAGCCAACATGCTCCTGTAGCCCTAAATCGTGGGAGCTGAGAGGGAGCGAACATTTCTCAGATGTAAAAGAAAATCTCCGATTGGGCTACAGAGGTACTGGAAGAGGACATAGATGCTGGCTTGCACCAATCTCGAAAGACTTCCCACTTCGACTGGTATACTCTGAAGGTAGAAGCTCTCCTAGCTCTCGCAAACGCACTGGCTGCCTCCTTCGAAAAGCCTCGAGCTCTTGAGAGTCTCTCGATAGTCTGAAGGCAGTCAGACGAAGCGCGGGGAGGCTTTGATGAACATTCTTTACGTGGGGCTGACGTAAGAGATCTACCCTTAGAGGAAGACTTCTTGGAATGTCTACCAGCCATTGAAGTACCTCGGTGAACCACTCTCTCGCGGGCCAGAGGGTAGCAACCAACGTCAACCCTGTCCCTTCGTGAGAGGCAAACTTCTGCAGTACCTTGTTGACTATCTTGAATGGTGGGAATGCATATAAGTCCAGAAGAGACCAATCCAGTAGAAACGCATCTATGTGGATTGCTTCTGTATCTAGGACTGGAGAGCAATAGATTGGTAACCTTTTGGTCAACGAGGAGGCAAAGAGGTCTATGGTGGGTTGACCCCAAGTAGCCCAAAGACTCTTGCCCACGTCCTTGTGGAGGGTCCATTCCGTGGGTATCACCTGACCCCTCCGACTAAGACAGTCTGCCAAGACGTTCAAGTCCCCCTGGATGAATCTCGTCAACAGGGAGATGCCTCGATTTCTTGACCATATGAGAAGGTCCCTTGCGATCTCGAGCAGCGTGAAGGAGTGTGTGCCTCCTTGCTTGGAGATGTACGCCAAAGCTGTGGTGTTGTCTGAGTTGACCTCTACCACTTAGTTTCGAAGAAAGCTTTCGAATTTCATCAAGGCCAAGTGGACTGCTAATAGCTCCTTGCCGTTGATGTGCATGCTCTTCTGACTTGAGGTCCACAGACCCGAGCATTCCCGACCGTCCAGGGTCGCACCCCAACCCAAATCCGACGCGTCTGAGAACAACACGTGGTTTGGGTTCTTGACTTCTAGGGATAGTCCCTCTCTCAGACTGATATTGCTGTCCCACCATTTCAGGCATGCCTTTACTGGTTCGGAGACTGGGAATGATACCGTCTCTAACTTCTTGTCCTAGTTCCAGTGAGAGGCTAGATGGAACTGGAGAGGCAGAAGGTGTAGTCTCCCTAGCGAGACAAACTGCTCCAGGGATGAGAGAGTCCCTATGAGACTGTTCCAACTCCTGACTGAACAAACGTTCTCTTTTCAGCATTAGTTGGACTTCGAGCAGGGCTTGTTCTATTCGGGTGGCAGACGGAAAAGCCCGAGAAAACTGGACTGCGAATCTCCATCCCCAAATATAGAATAATCTGGGATGGGATCAGTTGGGACTTTTAGGTTGACCAAAAGTCCCAACTCCCTGGCCAGACTCAACGTCCAATGTAGATCCTGCAGACAGCGAAGACTGGACGATGCTCTGAGAAGCCAGTCGTCCAAGTACAGGGAGGCTCGGATTCCCGATAGATGGGGGGATTTTGCCACATTCCTCATGAGCCTCGTAAACACGAGAGGAGCAGGACTGAGGCTAAAGCACAGGGCTCGAAACTGGTACTCCACATTCCTGTAAACAAACTTCAGAAACGGTTGGGAATCCGGGTGTATAGAAATGTGGAAGTATGCCTCCTGAAGGTCGAGAGAGACCATCCAGTCGCCTTCCATTAATGCTGTCAAGACAGCCTGGTAGACTTCATCGTGAAGTTTGTCTTGACAATGAACACATTGAGCGCACTTGCCTCTTACGTACTCCTGCAGTGAACATGGCTGCCAGATCATTGGAGCCATCCCAGAGGGACTTGTTCCTGCAGAGAACGTGGCTGTCAGATAATTGGAGCCATCCCAGATAGCCTTGTTTATGCATGACATAATTGTACAGCAAAACTTCAAACGCTCGAAAAAACTCTTAACAGGAGATGGTCTAGCTCTGAAGTCGACCATAAAATCTTGGAGCGTTTCATGGCCAGGCGCCAGGGAGAGTCTATGAGGTTTGAAAGTCTATCTGGGCAGAGGCAGGAACTCCCAAGCCGAGAACTTCTCCCGTGTCATATCAGACTCTCGCTCTATAAGCCAGCTTAAAAGTAGGGAAAGCAAAGGCTGTCTCCCCCAAACTCCTCCTGGTGATTAACCAGTCGCCTAGCAAACGTAAAGCTCTCTTAGAGGAGCGAGAGAGCACTAGCTTAGAAAACAACTGCTTCGAAGTAGCTAGGCCTAGTGTAAACTCTGACGTTTAGGCGAACGAGGAGCAGCAGTTACAAAAAGATCCGGACAAAGATCCTTAAAAATCAGCATGATTTATTTAAAGTCCATAGAGGGCTGAGCAGCTTTAGGCTCCTCTCCGTCTGACAGAGTCCTCAAGGGAATATCAGTAGGAGGGGGATCAGCAACTTCCTCATCTGAAGGAACCTTGTCCGACAATTGCCGAGTCTCAAGCAAGGGAGAGACCTGCCGTGGTGGCAATGCTTGACAAGCAGAGTCCACACGCAAAGGAGCAACAGTAGCAGTCAAGGACGCTATGTCATGTAACTGCTTAAAGGACTGACCAGCAACAACAACAGGTGCGGGAGGACGCTCGACGTCAACTTGAGACTGCCTTGACTGCTTAGACTGAGCAGTCAAAACAACTCTTGACTGCGGTGCTTGACGCTCAACGTCAAAACAAGTCAACTATGCTGGTTGGTGAACGTCCTGAACGTCAACAAGAGCAAGCGGCAGCGGCTGAACGTCCACAAGCAGGCTGAGAGTCAACACGGGACTGCATCGAGTGAGGCTCTACAAAACACGATTGACGTGACTTTGTAACGTCAATGTCAACAGGACGAGCAAAGGCTCGTTTGGGCGGCTGACGGCCAGGATCTCGATCAGCTAAGCGGCGAGGATCATCGTGAACCTGCTCAACAGAATACTGTAGTCCTCCATAAGAGAGGCAAGCTTATTCTGCATGTCTTGCCGTACAACCCATTTAGGATTAACGGGAATGGTTGCGGTAAGAGACGAGGGTAACGTCTGTGACTGCAAAACCTTGCCTACAATAAGACTCTCGGAGCCTGTGTTATGCTTTTGTTTAGGCGGCGAGCAGTCTTCCGATGACTGCATAGGGTCAGAGCTGTCCCAATGGCTACAACCAGGACGCTGGACCTGTCCTGAAAGGACTGACTTTCGCTTAAAGGGCCTCGAAACCTTGCTCCACGGTTTCTTACGCGAAAAGCCTTCGGATGACGAGGAGAAAATTGTCTCGCTCGTCTTATGGTAGGGGCGGTCTTGGTGAGACACGCCCGAAACCATAGAGGGAACGTCTGTTCGCTGATCAAGGCCTCTCGAACCCATAAGTCGTACGACATTACTTCTCCCCTGGGCTTGGGAGCTTGCAAGAGGTCTCGGACTAGGCGAACGACAGGCACGAACAGACGAACCCTCGGTCGCAACACTGATAACACTTTGCGCAATTATCACTTTATCACTACGATTTTCTGTTTTGCACTTACTTCACTGAAATCGAATTTTTCAACAATTCACATTAGGCATGAATAAAACTGATTTCTACCTGAAGCACGCAATTCTACCCTCATCAAAAGGTTATAATTGCGAAATAAGTCGTATAATGTAAGCACATTAATACAAGCAAAAAACAGTAAACATATTAAGATAAAAAGATCAGTGGCTGGGAAGGAGACTAAACACTAGTTCATTCAAAACTACGTTTTCAATCTCTCACCGTACAGTGCCTTGGGACGAGAATAAAAACTAAAAACGTTTTATCCTTTCTCCCCGTACAGAGACTAGGGACGAGAGTAAAAAACTGACTCGAGAACAACGTTACTCGCTTGGGACGAGAATAAAGATCGGAACGTTCTCTCTTCCTCTCTCTCTCTCCGTCTCTCTCTCTCTCTCCGTCTCTCTCTCTCTTGATTTCGCACCGAAGAGAAAAGCCCACTTACCTTTCGTCAATAAACAGGTTATTTGACCAAAGGAAAAAACTGAAAGGTTTTTCAATTAACAAATTCCTTTAAAATAGTATTTAAAACATTTAAGTTTGAAAGAAGAATGAACAAAACGTCAGAATCGATTCACTCTTTCTGCAAAGTGAAACCGTGATTCTCTCTCTCTCTATCGTAACGATAGAGCGCAAACTGCGTAGCATAAATAAACTAAACGTTAGTTCATCTTTGAAACAGTACGAAGACTGTTCAAAGAAAATCTTTCATAAAATATCTACTAAAAAATATTAATTTAATAAGTTTTAAATCATTTGCTCTGTAAAAGTTATTTACGATTGAAAGGGCTCAACGTTGTTTAACTTCGGTTTCCAAGTTAGGACCGCCTACTCTCGGATTAGGGGAGGAATAGGTAAGGTCGCATATAAACAAATCATTAAAATTTATCTTGATGTTTATTATAAATGGAAAGCTAATCGAAGAGGCCTAATAAAGGCGGTTGAGATATAAAATATATAGAGGAAAATCTATAATTAACAACAACAATTTATAACGTGATAAGATAATTGCTAAAAGCCTAAAACACACTTCCGTACTAAGGGAAGGGTCGGCCATTTAAAAGTCAAAGAAAGTCCAAAAAACAATCCAAAGTCATCAACAATTAAATCTATCCAAAAACGAGTTCAAGATTTAAGTTGAAGATAAAACACCTGCACTGCGAAAGCTCAAACCAAAAGGAAGTACTTCACCAAGACTGTTGAAAAACTCCAGGTTAACAGCGAGTAATGGTACGTCTTGTCGATCAGACCGACAGAGAAAAAATTGAGTCTGTTTACATGTATATGCGGTATCTGGCCGATAGTTGGCGCTAGTGGGCACACCCGCAACCTTCATAGCGATCGCTCGCGAGTTTTTGTGTGTTTTTCTGTTGAGCCGCCGGAGGCTCAGCTATTATATATTCACCGGCTAAGTTAAATATTTAAAATTACAACATTCATGCACATCTCCCTTACCCTTATATAGTGGTACAATACACGCACAAACCCAATCTACTAGTACCATTGACAACACAAAACACATATTAAACAATCTCGCCAATCATTCAAGTACAGTCACACTCCCTTCCTTCAACATCTCAGCTCTCACACCATCCATACCAGATGCTTTTCCTACTCTTGTTTCATCTAGTGCTCTCCTCACTTCCTCTCTTGTAATCTCTCTCGCATTCTCATCTCCCATCACCGGCACCTCAACACCTGCAACAGCAATTATATCTGCCTCCCTATTATATTCAACATTTAGTAAACTTTCAAAATATTCCGCCCACCTTTTCCTTGCCTCCTCTCCTTTTAACAACCTTCCATTTCCATCTTTCACTGTCTCTTCAATTCTTGAACCAGCTTTCCTTACTCTCTTCACTTCTTTCCAAAACTACTTTTTATTCTCTTTATATGAATGACCCAATCCCTGACCCCAACTCCGGTCAGCTGCCCTCTTTGCCTCACTTACCTTGCGCTTTACTTCCACATTTTTCTTTCTGTATCTTTCATACTTCTCTACACTATAATAATAATTTGGTCTTATGAATGTCAGGGGAGGTTCATAGCCATAATGGCCTGCCTCCTCACATAGACTAATAATGTCAAGAGGTTGTTGAACTTTTTTCGACCTAAAGACTAAAGAGGCAATACAATGGGAGCACCACCATATAAACTCAGTACTTCACTAGATGGGTAAGACTATCATGGTAAAAAAAAAAAGGGGGGGGGGGGAATATTTACATTTTTGGGGTGGATGTTAGCATTTAGGCAGCTTGGAGAACAATACCTTATAAATGTCAAGTGAGTAATAATTTATTTTTATTAAAATATTATTTGCAAAGTATAAAAACAATTAATCTTATTAAAATTCTGTTACTTTTTAAAGCAAGCTCTTTAATGATAATATAAAACAATAGCTTTAAATATGTTCAACTGTACTCACCCTTTTTTTTCATTTGAGTAAGAAATCTCCGAGTGGGGGAACAGATTTTCAACTAACTCAGGGAGAATGAATAGTAATCTATGTCTCGGGAAGTCTGTTTTGTTTGGCATTTAAAATATATTTTTGAGCCATGTACAAGTGAATTTACTTATAGTTTTTAGATTGGTACAAACTGAATCTGCTCAACAAGAAGGGCGGACTGTATTTCAACAAGGATATCAAGAATTTAATTCAGTAAGAAAAATAGGTTAAACAACTATAACTAAGGTGTATATACCATAATTGATATACCTAATTATTATATTCTTAAAGATCATTTACTGTCACAATGAAATCTCAAAAAACACCAAAAGTTTAGCATAAAAAAGTAAAAACCATGAAAGTTCCAGTTATCATAACACTAGGAAAAGTATGCGTAATTCATCATATTAAAAAGCATACACTGGAATTGTTCCCATATAATGCATCATCCTAAATCTTGCTGTAAACTTGATATGACTTGCATGACATTTGGAACAATGATTATTGTATTTTCATATTGGAAGAAAATACAGAATTAAGGAAAATTAGTGAGCAGGTGTTGCATATTTAAGGGATAATACAAAGTAAATACTCTGTACCATTAGTAAGATGAAAATAGGTGATGATGATATATCATCTACTGTAAATTCTATAATGTATTGGTAGACATTGCTGGTATTCTCTGCAAAAACAGGCTAAGATATTTAATAGCTCTCTGGGGTTTTCTTTAATTTTGTGAGCATGTAGTCTAACCAAAAATGGTGTCATGTGTTTATAAAATTTTATATTTCTTTTAATAATTACCTAATTAAACAAGATTTTGTTATATGGTGATTTGAATGTTATTCTACATTAAGAACAATCTAAAAGGCCCAACGTTAGGTTTATTATGATAGTTGATGTTGCCCTACTTTGTCAATAAATTTTGATGGCCATTTTCTAGTGCTCAAATATTCATGATCTGGCATTTAGTTGATCGTATTAATTCTGTACAAATTAACTTCTACTGTAACTGACCTCAAAACAATAAGGTATCCTTACTAACTAATGATGGTATTCATCTATAACTACTAAGTTATATGATATAAAGTGGAACATTTTACATTTATTTTTAATATTCAAGGAAGCACTTACCATAACCTTGGATGTGGATTCTCATCAATAAAAGCAGCAGCATCCTTTATAGACACTTTCTCCAGCAAGTCACGGGTATCTCTCAGACTCTTCACTTCTAATGTCAGCAAATGATCTGTAGTTGGAGCTTCTGGCTCACGCATGACTTCATCAAGCAAAACAGCTCGAATTTCCAAGTCCTGAATAAAAAATATTTGCCAGTTAAACTCAAATGTCAAGTTAATATTGAGTACTGTACTATATTTCTATCTATGTCACACAAACACATTGTTACATGCCTATATGCAGCAGATAAGAAAATATATAGATAAAGATAATTGTAAAATTATATGTTTTATAATTACGATCAGGCAATTATTAAAATGGAGGTGGAACTTCTAACTATATGATTAAAATACTCATTTCAAACCAACAAAAATATATATATTTTTAAATTTCAGTGGGGAAAACATACTGTATATATTTTTTATTTCAACAGAGGTTGTCATTCTAATTGTATTGGCAGATAGTTATCTTTACATCGTTAATAAACACACACTACACAAAATATGCATTTAAAAACAAACATATTCCCAGAAATTTCTACAGCCCGGCACAATATATTTAAAACACTTTAGAACAAAATTAAAGTATTACATGAAACTTTGTAATACTGTTTACTGTACTTTAACTGAATGTATTTTTTTCCAAGCACATACTCATAAAATGCTTTCTAAAATACAGAATGTGAACATTAAGAAAAAATTATATGAAAAAACAGTAATGATTTACATTGGTAAATATGTATGAAATATATCACTTTGATTATTGTGTGGATGACCCTTTTATACCTACACACAAAGCACATTGTAGAGGGCTTCGACATATTTCAAATCCATAAAAAAAATTCAATTTATGGTTATGATAAACAGGTCTTTGGGTTCAGGCCATGTCGTCCTGATGGAAGGTTCCTTCAGTAGCTTCCTATGGTATATTTGACTACAGTGGATATTCCCAGAGAATTAAACTAAAGGTCTCCAGAATTCTAACTTCTGGCACGAATATCCTTAAAGTTGCCTTTAAGGATATAGCATAATAACAGGGGACGTATTCTTGACATGCCACATAGCGTTTACGCTTCGAGGGGGAAGAAGTGGCAAGATAAGGGAGGAGCCGTTACAAAGTTCTCCTCCTCCTTTACTGTTATGGGCACTCGGATGACGTCATACCCATCGCCATCTTGGATGACATAGTATCCGCCCGCTATCTTCATTCCTTTCGCTGTAGCGTCCCGACCAGGTGTTTTTTCCCCAGTTCTTTCGCTATATTGGATATCATGTCGCAATCTTCAGCTTCTTCTCCCTCTGGAAAGTTGAGTATTCACCTCTTATATCGTATAAATGCAGCTCTAGCCGTAAAGTAACGTTTTTCTTGAAATAAATAGGGATTTGCTTTTGTGGCAGAGCTCTTGCCTAGACCAGAGGCACCTCGCGCTGTCGTTCGCAACGCATGCTTTATTTAGTTAGCCAGAACGACCGTCCCGGTTTTATAGCTTCTATCTTATTAGCTATTTAGTCTTCATTGCTAGGAATTAGTTATATTATGCCATTAGTATTCGCGCTGTCGTTCGCAACGCATGCTTTATTTAGTTAGCCAGAACGACCGTCCCGGTTTTATAGCTTCTATCTTATTAGCTATTTAGTCTTCATTGCTAGGAATTAGTTATATTATGCCATTAGTATTCCTTAGTTTCGGCGTATATGTAGCCGAATTATCATTCCTAGGCCCCCTAGCCTAGATGCCTTAGTTTACTTTCATGCATGATATAATAAGTGTTCCTGGTGTTATTTAACGTTGATGAAGATATTAGGCAAATTATACGTATAAGATATAATTTGGATTGCATATGATTTCCTCTTCCATGATCGTATAACAAGAGTCTCGATGAATCAGGCAGTCGATCTCTATGCCACTAGGCTAGTAGCCTAGTGGATTTAGTATACTTTCACACATATCCCCAGTTACCTTTATGTATAAGGTAATCTCTTCCTTCCTCTGCGGGTAACCCACGGTTACAATCCTAGCCGTTCCTGCCTTGCATTGTCATTCTGGTAAGGTTAGGCTAGGGTTTATCTGCCCCTTTCCAAACCATAGCTGATGAGTTTGAGTTTGGGTCAGAACCTCAGAGTACCTGTCGTGTGCCTCCAGCTCCCCCATAGGATGAATGTATTCTCCTACTGGACCTGGTTGGTAGGCATAGGGGGCCTTGCCCCCTAGACTGTACTTGAAGGGGTCCAAGATCCCATTCGCCCTGTAGTCTAGCGACTAGTCCTGTGTTTGGAGGTTTTGGGGCTGAAGGATATGAATATCCTTTGGCCTAGCTTAGACAAGCATGGGTATTCTGTTTCTTTATAGTTTGGGACGGCTTGATGATACTAGTCCCTTTACTACACTAACCCGTCCTAGGTTGGAGAATGCACCCTTTCTACACCTAGAGTTCTCTTGTTGCCTAACGGGGCCGGCTCACACCGGCTCCTCTCCCTCCCCTCACAAGACCCTTGCCCCTACCCCTCTCTGTCCTTTGGTGATGGCCTAGCCATCACACCCCTGTCTGCTGTCCTACAATCCCACCGAGTGCTGGCAGGTTGTAAGGCCAGCCCAGTCTTTCGCCTGTTGGGTCTAATCGTTCAGCTTCCCTCTTGCATATGTCGCTACGGGATTGCTGTTTCGGCGGGCCTAACTGCCAGCAGAGAACCCCCTAGTTACTTTAGAGCAGTGGTTCCCAACCTTTTTTTTCAGGCGACCCCAATCATGCACCTCAAGCCATGACTGCGACCGCACTAGTTTAGTTGTATAAGTATTATCATATATTACTAGTTGTTGGCTGTGAGAGTAAGGGACGGTAAATATCCTTCTATAAGACAGGTACTATAAGATTGGAAAAGACAAAACTAACATTAAATTTTATTATAACATTATAAATTTTAAGGCTTAATATTAATAAAAAACCCCACTTCTAGGATAATATTTTGTCACATTCCACAAAAACAAACTAAGAGTATATATAACTATTTTCTGTTAAATGGTAAACTGATTTTAATGGGAGCCTTGGCCCTGGATCATGATGCTAAGTTTCTCTATTCGTGGTTCAGTCTTAGAAAAAGGGTAGGTAGCAAGGAAAGTGAAGGGGCAGGGAACAAGGAAGAGGTGGTGAAGAGAGGAGGGGAGGAGCCAAGGAAGGAGTAACAAGGAAAAGAGGTGTAATGTATTTGCAAATCGCAGTAAATAAGACGAAGCAGAAACAAAAAAATCAATGACATACAGCGCTCCAAATCTTGCCAAAACAACAACCTCAAAAACCAACCATATGCAATCCTCCAAATCTCTAAACAACCGCCTAAACAACAACCTCCAAAACCAATGACATAAAATCCTCCAATTCTCTTAACATGCCAAAACAATAACCTCAAAAACCAGCGACATAAAATCCTCAAAATTTCTAAACAACTGCCAAAACAATAACCTCCAAAACCAATGACATAAAATCCTACAGATCTCTAAACAACCGCCAAAACAACAACCTCAAAAACCAGCGACATAAAATCCTCCAAATCTCTAAACTGCTGCCAAAACAACAACCTCAAAAACCAATTACTTGAAATCCTCCAAATCTCTAAACAACTGCCAAAACAACAACCTCAAAAACTGGCGACATAAAATCCTCCAAATCTCTAAACAACTGCCAAAACAACAACCTCAAAAACCAATAACAAAATCCTCCAAATCTCTAAACAACTGCCAAAACAACACCTCCAAAACCAATGACATAAAATCCTCCAAATCTCTAAACAACTGCCAAAACAAAAACCTCTAAAACCAATGTTATAAAATACTCCAAATCTCTAAAAAAACTGCCAAAACAACAACCTCAACAACCAATGAGAAAATTCTCCAAATCTTTTAACAACTGCCAAAACAACAACCTAAAAAACCAGCCACATAAAATCGTCCAAATCTCTAAACAACTGCCAAACCAACGACCTTTTCGACTGAGTGACCAGCGCCACAGACGTGCAAACTTCACAAGAACATACAAATAAAATAACACATCTAATAACACAATTATTTTGTTAAATGAAATAATAATCGAAACAATACAAATTCACAAGAGGTAAATAAAAAGGAAGGGGAGTAGTAAAGATGAGGAGAGGAAGGGAAGTGGCAAGGAAATATCGAAGAGGAGGGGAGGGGGGGCGGGCAAGGAGGAGGAGGAGAGGAGGGCAGGGGTAAAAAAGAAGCAAGGGGAGAAGGGGCCTGTAAAGACGGGGAAGGGGGGAGAGGAGCAAGGAAAGGGTTGCGAAGGGAAAGGGTAAAATGTAGGAGGAGAGGGCATGAAAAGTGCCCCTCTTCTTCTCTTCCTCTTCCCTTGCCCATCTCTCTCTTTAGATATGGGGGGAGGGTGACCATGTGGTTTTAGAAGCCTCAATTATGAATACTGTGATAGGCTATCACTCACTGACATACTGTGGTGCAATACTTCGTCAGCAAGGGAAGTACTCAGTTTCTATTGTTGGCATACTACTTTTTCGTGAGTAATTAAGAATTTTAGAGAAACAAGGACTGAGTGCAACCTATGCAGCACATTCGAAATCACTATACAGGTATAAATGCATCAACTATATAAGACGAACAAATAGTAGACAGCGTTTCCCGCTGCGGCAGTACAGCTGGAGTGGCTGCCTGATTGGACGTGGACGGTGATGCTATTCACGTATCAAATGCGTACTGCTCTCAGGGATACCACCATTAAAATTTAGTTTTTTTATATTGATATATGAATACTGTAGATAGATATATAAAAGTCGATAAATAAAAATCCCCAAATACGTTTCTATATTTTTTCTTTACTGAGAGTTCTGCCATATTTTGCATTTTTATTTTTATTTTGATATTTTGAGATTTTGGCGACCCCAGGAAAAGCACTTGGCGACCCCACTTGGGTTCGCGACCCCAGGGTTGGGAAACCTGGCTTTAGAGTGTTCTTCGGTCCTCCCTTGGACTGCCATCCGCTGCCCCTGTCCGACTGCTACCGGCACGGCTGCGGATGGATGGAAGCCTGATCACTAACATGCTCTCCCGTTCCATTTGAACCCTCCTTCCAGAGGAAGGCAGAGTCGGGGTGACCTTTTCTACGCTGATTGTTCATCAGCCCCTCCAATTCTCATTATTAATTTCCTGGAAGTACTGTATGTGTTGCTTACACTATTCTCCCCTTACGGGTTAAAATCTTCCATTGAACCTCTTATAATAACGTCCTTGGATTAATAAAGAGAAACGTCACAGCAATTGGCTGGGCAGGATTCACAAGTATGTGTCTTTCCTAATTCTCTTCCAGCTTACCTATCCTAAGCTTACACTAAGAAAGGATTTAATACTATAATAATTAATATGATTTTAAGTCAACTGTGATAGGCTTCAATGTATAGTACTCATATTCTTTTCTTCTCTTTACAGGAGGAGTATGTCCACTGTGAGAGTGCGTTTTGTAGCGTACGTCGCAGGGACTTCTATGGTCATCTGGGGTGCCGTATGCACTCCCGCTGCTCCATTACAAAGGGGTCTCTCAAGTATTGGGACCCACAGGCATGCACCACCTGCAAGGACCTGTTACGTGAGGGATTTGATTCTTCACAATCTGCGGAGTCAAGGGATACCGCTCGGGAGAAACTACGCAAGTGGGTGAGTGGTTCCCAGAAGAACGCCACGGGGCCTTATCTTCCCAACGAGCGCATGAGAGCCATGCTTTTCCCTAGGGCATCTGCGGATGCCATAATCCCTCAACCTCACCCTGAGATCCCCTGCATCCAGCTGACAATCGATTCGGATGTCTCGAATGCAATGAAAGACATCCACATTGAAGATGATAGGATGTCGGAGGTGTCAGAAGGCACCGAGAAGGACCCTTTGGCCGATGGCCAAGAAGAGGAGTCTACTGTGGCTCCAGAGTCGGAAGAGGAGGATGTGGCATCCCGCTCAGTGGCGTTGACTCCCGCCCCGGAACCGGTACCTTCTATTTCATCCACTCCCCTACCTACGAAGTCAGACGAAACCATGGCTGCCATTCAGACCATGATGGCGATCTTCGACGAGAAGATCAAGCAGAGGGACGCGGAGTTCAAGAAGGAGATTCTCCGCCTATCGCTTCAACGAGGGTCTCTGAAGAAACTCGACATCAAGGATCTTCCCTCCTTCTCAGAGATCAACCCATGAAAGCATGCCGAGTACATGCCTATCATCAATGGGAAGATAGTCATCTCGGACAAGCTAGGCGCCATCCCCATTGAAGATGTGGAATTCTGGCCGAACTTTGATTCCTACCCTGACTGCTTTGTTCGTCTCAAGACGGAACCTGCTTCCAAGGAAGAAGCGGAACCTAAGGAGGTCATCGTTTTTGACCACTCCAAGGCTCAGGCACTGTTCGCCGGCTGTCTGAAGGAAAGGGGCTACACCAACCCCAAGGTGCCGGCCCTAAGCAAGAAGCACCCATCCTTTCTTGCTCCCAATACCATGGTTTTTCCCTTCGCAGAAAAATCCTTCAAGGCAGTGCTGAAGGCAGTGGAAGCGGGGAAGCCTTGCCCTACCCTCGAGGAGTGTAGGCCCCTCTCCCAAGCTCTGCCACCTGATGATAAAGACTGGAAGGACATCCAGTTGACTTTCTCAGTCGGGAAGTTGGAGGCTGACATCGCTGGACGCCAGTTCAGCGAAAACCTCCCCAAGCTATCCAATTTTCTACTTCGTAGAGAACAGGATACGGAGGAGAGACTGGCTGCTTCTCTCTCTCTCTCCAGGTGTCCATGGAGACAATGGCCGGGGAACAGAAGACCCCGGACTTGTTCATGGTCCTAGCCAAGACTCACTTGGCAACTCTGACAAGGGACTTTTACAGCTTTGTCAGGGCACGACAGGCGTGCAGGGAGTTCGTGTTCGCATCTGCGACCATCAAGCACGAACCTCGGAAGTTGATTTCTTCCAACATGAGGGGAAAGGATCTCTTCCCCTCTGACTTGGTCAAGGAGATCGTTGACAAGGCCACCACTGAGAATAGGAACCTTCTCCAGAAGTGGGGTATGTCAGCAAAGAGGAAGTCTTCTCTGGATGAGGGTTCCCAGCCTAAGAAGACATCCAAGAGACCAAGGCTGCCACCTCGCCCAGCAAAACGACAACTTCCCGTAACCGCAACGCCACAGCTAGTGGCGCAGGCCCAACCCACCTTCCAAATGGTGCCCCAGCAAGTGGTGACTCAGTCACCAGCCTTTACCCCAGCTTACGAAAGGCAGTCTACTACCTTTCGTGCCAGGGGCAGAGGTTCAGGAAGAGACTCCTCTAGACGTCCCTCCAGAGGGAGAGGAGGAAGGGGGGCAAGCGGTCGAGGAGGCAAGCCCTCCGGAAACAAGAAGCAATGAGTTGCTCCCGGTAGGAGGAAGACTACGTCTCTTCCAGGATCGTTGGACCTTCGATCCCTGGACTCACAGCATTGTCAAGAATGGACTAGGGTGGAGCTGGAAGAAATCACCACCAGCATTTCCACAATTCTTTCAACACTCCACCCCCGTTCTGGAAGAATATGTCCGAGAACTCTTGATTGATTGATTGATTTAAAGTTTTCAGGCATCCCGGAGAACTCTTGAACAAAAGGGTGATCAAGAGAGCAAAGTCCATCAAGTTTCAGGGAAGGCTGTTCTGTGTTCCCAAGAAAGACTCCGACGAACTCAGAGTCATCCTGGACTTGTCTCCTCTCAACAAGTTCATCGAGAACAACAAGTTCAAGATGTTATTCACCATTGCCCAGAAAGGCATACACAGTCTCCATAGACATGGCGGACGCCTATTGGCATATCCTGATGAATCGCCAGATCTCCTCCTACCTAGGATTCAGGCTTCAGAAAAGAAAGTATACTTTCAGAGCCATGCCCTTCGGGCTCAACATAGCCCCAAGGGTCTTCACGAAGCTTGCAGAGACTATCGTTCAACAACTACGCCTACAGGGCATCCAGGTAATGGCCTACCTGGACGACTGGCTGGTGTGGGCAGCATCGGAAACGGAATGCCTGCAAGCATCCAAGAAAGTAATCCAATTCCTGGAACATCTAGGATTCAAGATCAACGCCAAAAAGTCTCGACTATCTCCAGCTCAAAAGTTCCAATGGCTAGGCATACATTGGGACCTACAGTCACACTGTCTCTCCATTCCGTTAAAGAAGAGGAGGGAAATAGCGAGGTCTGTCAAGAGACTCCTCAAATCCAAATGGATTTCAAGACGTCAACAGGAGTGTGTGCTCGGCTCCCTCCAGTTCGCTTCGGTGACAGACCCAGTGCTGAAAGCGCAGCTAAAAGATGCATCAGGAGTCTGGAGAAGATACGCATCAAACGCTCGAAGAAATCTCAGAAGACCACTCCCGTCTCGGCTTCGATCACTCCTCAAGCCATGGTCGGAGACCAGCAAGTTCAAGAGGTCAATGCCTCTACAACTGCCTCTACCCTCAGTTACCATCCACACGGACGCATCGCTGAAAGGATGGGGGGTCACTCCCATCAACGCAAGACTCAAGGAACTTGGTCCTCCTTGTTCAAGACGTTTCACATCAACACCTTGGAGGCCATGGCAGTCTTCCTCACACCAAAGAGATTGTCTCCTCGTCCCTCAGCCCACGTGCGACTGACTTTGGACAGCGATGTGGTGGTCAGATGTCTGAATCGTCAAGGCTCACGATCGCCTCAACTCAACCAAGTGATATTAGCCATCCTCCGTCTAGGGGAGAAGAAGATATGGCACTTATCAGCATTTCACCTTCAAGGGTTCTGCAATGTGACAGCGGACGCTCTATTCAGGATAGCTCCGATAGAGTCGGAATGGTCCCTAGACACAGAATCATTCTCCTTCATCTTACGACAAGTCCCGGAACTGCAGATCGACCTCTTCTCAACAAGCGACAACAAGAAACTTCCTCGATACGTAGCCCCGTACGAGGACCCTCGTGCGGAAGCAGTGGACGCCATGTCCCTGGAAGAACAGATGGACCAGGATTTACCTGTTCCCTCCGCCCAACCTTCTGCTCAAGGTCCTCACCAAGATGAGATCCTTTCAAGGAACGGCAGCCCTAGTGGCTCCCAAGTGGCCCAGGAGCAACTGGTTCCACTGATTCTGGAATTACAACCGAAGCCGATTCCACTACTGGACCCAGTTCTGTCTCAACAAGTTCAGAAGTTGACTGTCTTCGCTTCATCACACAAAACCAGAGCCCTTCATCTCATGATTTTCTTTAAAGAAAAGGTTTGGAATCTCGAAGAAAAGCCTAGACTTCTTGGAGGAATATAAGTCAAAATCTACCAGAAGGCAATACGAGTCATCTTGGAAGAAATGGGTAACCTTTGTCAAGGCAAAGAATCCGAAGGAAATCTCGATGGATTTCTGCCTGTTCTTCTTTATCCACCTTTATGAACAAGGTTTAGCAGCCAACACGATCACTACGTGTAAATCTGCCCTGACAAGACTCTTGCGTATGCCTTCCAAATAGATTTGTCTAACGAAATCTGTAGTAAAGTACCGAAGGCCTGTGCTAGACTTAGACCAGCGGCCCCTCCGAGACCTATTTCATGGTCTCTTGACAAAGTGCTACATTTTGCCTCAGGCTTGGACAACGAAACTTGCCCTCTGAAAAATTTGACCCAAAAAGTTATTTTCTTGTTTGCTTTAGCCTCGGGGGGCTAGAGTTAGTGAAATTGTGGCATTATCTAGGGAAGAGGGCCATATCCGCTTCGCTGACATGGGCGAGCTCACCCTCTTTCCTGACCCAACGTTTCTGGCCAAGAACGAGTTACCCACAAAAAGATGGGGTCCCTGGAGAATCTGCCCTCTGAAGGAAGATGCCTCTATGTGTCCAGTGGAGAGTCTAAAGGTCTATCTTCGCAGAACTTCAGACTTCGGGGGAGGACAACTCTTTAAAGGAGAAACATTGGGGTCAAACCTGTCACTTAAACAACTACAGGCGAAGATCACCTACTTTATTCGCAGAGCGGATCCTGACAGTACACCCGCAGGTCATGATCCTAGGAAGGTTGCCTCTTCCCTGAACTTTTTCCAACTAATGGACTTTGATAGTCTTCGCTCCTTTACTGGATGGAAGTCATCCAGGGTGTTCTTTAAGCACTACGCAAAGCAAGTGCAAGAAGTCAAGCGATACGTGGTGGCGGCAGGTAGTGTTCTAAAACCTGCCGCTTAGTGCTGCGAGGAACAGTGAATTTTATGGGACTTAAAATTCTAAAGGGTGTATATGTTGGCCCTAGTGCACAACAGAGTAGTGATCGTCATCGTGATGACGATATGGACTGTTCTAATATACTAAGGTGATATAACATAGACTGAATACTAGTGCCGCGTTTTGTACACTAGTGTATATTGAGACATTCTCAGAAAGACATTACAATTCCATACGGAAATTGAAGTGTGTGGCAAGTTTTCCTTTTCAGGTACTACAAATATTTCTGTTGATGTCAATGTGCCTATGTTATTTAATTGATTCTTAATTACAATTTTACATGTATGCTCAAATTTTACATTATTCACATGTATGCTCATCCTCATTTATTTATTTAAATAAATGTCTAATGGTTTTGTGCGTCTTTTTTCGCCCTAAAACATTATAATAAAGACTATGTGAGAGTATTTTTCTACCCTTCTTCTGCATGATGTGTTGAACAATAATGATACTTTTGTTCCCACGCTTATGCAAACCTTTCCAGTGAAATGCAACTTGTTCCGACACTTGATACAGACTCGGGCTACCGACATGCAATGAGACCTGTATGTCCCCTTTGACTACTGGGTTGGTTCAGTGTAACATGCAACTTAGAGACTTTATCCAGAGTCTGGTTTGACTCTTCCCTGTAGGGGACAAGAAGCATTAACATACTACAGTATATGTTAAGCGGAAACAACTATAACGATGTTGTCATAGGTCTCTTAGGTCCTAAAGACCAAGGAAATATTGTCTGGAAGTCGAAGGCACAACTGGGAAATCCACGATACATTGATGCTCTGGTAAACTTCCATCAGGACGACATGGCCTGAGCCCAAAAATTCGCTCAAAAATCTATTTTTGGGTGAGATAGCCATGTCGTCCTGATGGACCCGCCCTCCTTTCTAGGAAAGGCCTTAGCAGGCTCCCTCCCAATCTTACTCTATCTGGAAGCATTGGCCGAACACTAAAAGGAATGAAGATGGCGGGCGGATACTACGTCATCCAAGATGGCGACGGGTATGACGTCATCCGAGTGCCCATAACAGTAACGGAGGAGGAGAACTTTGTAACGGCTCCTCCCTTATCTTGCCACTTCTTCCCCCTCGAAGCGTAAACGCTATGTGGGGTGCAGATAGCTATGTGGCGTGTCAAGAATACGTCCCGTTATTATGCGATATCCTTAAAGGCAATTTTAAGGATATTCGCGCCAGAAGTTAGAATTCTGGAGACCTTTAGTTTAATTATCTGGGAATATCCACTGTAGTCAAATATACCCTAGGAAGCTACTGAATGAACCTTCCATCAGGACAACATGGCTATCTCACCCAAAAATAGATTTTTCGCTTCGCTCAAAATCCGTTTTCTAACACAAGGTTAATAAAAAATCATATCTGTGAGTTTTCAAGATAAAGCCTATGGTACAAAATGACAGTTAAGATGGTTTTCCAATCAATAATTTAGATGTAAGTTTATTGCACAAAAAGCCGGTCACTGGTTAAATTATACTTCATGATAACTTTAACATCACTTTTATAAAAAAAAAAATGATCAAGAAATAGACTAAAATTTGTAGTGTAAAATTTACTGTTAACTCTACATTAACACATTAAACATAAATCCAACCATTCACATAAACACACAATTTTCACTTATGGCATCCTTTAACTGGCCAGAGAGTATTGTATTGGATCCCAATCTCTGGTTACGACTCTTTTTTCCTTACCTACACATAAACTGAATAGTCTAGCTTATTCTTTCCACATTCTCCTTTGTCCTCATACACCTGACAACACTGAGATTACCATATAAATCTTCTTTGCTCAAGGGGTTAACTACTGCACTGTAATTGATCAGTGGCTACTTTCCTCTTGGTAAGGGTAGAAGAGACTCTCTAGCTATGGTAAGCAGCTCTTCTAGGAAGACACTCCAAAAGCAAATCATTGTTCTCTAGTCTTGGGTAGTGCCATAGCCTCTGTACCATGGTCTTCCACTGTCTTGGGGTAGAGTTTTCTTGCTTGAGGGTACACTCGAGCACACTATTCTATCTTATGTATCATCATCTGGTTATTTTGAAGTTTTTATGGTTTATATATATGTGAGATTTATTTTAATGTTGTTATTATTCTTAAACTTCTCTTGTATTATATTTCCTTATATCCTTTTCTCACGGAGCTATTTTCCCTGTTGGAGCTCTTGGGCTTATAGCATAATGCTTTTCCAACTATGGTTGTAGCTTAGCAAATAATAATAATAACAATAATAATTTCTGGGGCTACCTGTGACGGCCGGTGAAAAGGGTCCTTCTTTACACTTTTCTGATATAAATCTTCCAAATATACCAGAGAAAGATAAAAGCATGGAATGCAGAGGTTACTACCCTCGCGCGAGCACCTTGTGGGTGTCGTGTATACAACAGGGGCATGTGAAAACCACTATTCACAGGCTGTCTTCCATTTAGATAATTCCTTCATCAAAGGGAAGGGCCGTAACAATGAAGGAAGGGCCGTAACAGAGGACCTAGAGAACACACTTGGACCACGCCACTAACACCTAACAGGCGCGCCCTCTAGGACATCCTTCTGTTTTGGACTTGCTCGCTTAGTTGTGTTGTTTGTGCTTTCGGTGTTTTTTCCCGTGTTTGGCGTTAATTCATCATGACTGACGCTGCTACTTCACCTTTACCAATGTTAAGTACCATAGTTTGTTTTGACAGCTTTTTTTCAGTACCGGGCATTTGTTCTCTTTCCAGTAATGTGGATTTTAATTTTGGGAGCGGCTTGGCCTTCCTCGGTGTCGGCAGCCGTTTTGGCATTGTTCGCTTCGCTGGTATTTCAAGTTAATATTGCCCATCTGGTACTCTGTCATCTAGGTTATATCACTTACCATTTATGACCATTATTATTATCATTATTTTACAGTATTATTGTTTTTACTATGGTATTTTTTTTTTTGCTAGCAAGTCCAATTTGGACGAACGAAGAATAACGTTCTTGCCTTTGTTATAGTTTAAGTATCCACCTCGGGAGGGTGGTCATTTTTAGACTATATCTTTATATCTATTTGTTACGCTGTCGTTATTCTTTGTTCTTGGTTATTACAATTTTATTACTATTCTTATATCATATTATTGTGTGCTTTTGGTTCTTTATAATGTAACCATGAGAGCGTGAGCATGGAGTTCTCGTTTTCTGTTACTACAGTTACGAGTTACCCTTTTTCTCGTTTTCTTTCTTAATCTCGAGTAAAAAGAGGTGGATTTCCCGTTCTCCATTTTATACGCTCACGAGTTATCCCTTCCCCCTCTCCTTCTACGGGTTTATGATATTACGTTTGATGATATTTACGTTTTATTGATGTGGTTACTGTTAATATAGCTAGCATGATTAATAGGTTCCGTTCGTGTATGAGTCATTACTTTGGGCTCGCTTTATGCCTCCACCCGTAGTTCCGTTCTCTTCGGAACGTTCACCGCCTTGAGTTATACTCCCCTATAATGGATACTCATTGGGTTGGTAACTAGTCAGATATTTGGAGTGCAACGGTGAAACCCGGCACTCAGACTCCGGCTTCGGCCTTATGCACACGAACCTTTTTCATGATTAATCACGATTTTACTATTACGGTCCTTTTTCACCGGATCTCCGGCTTCACCAGAGATCACAGAGACGATCAGCATTGAGGTTAACATTATCTTACCGCTGATGTTCACAATTTCATTATTACGGACCTTTGTCATTGGATCTCCGGCTTCACCGGAGATCACTCAGACGTTCAGAACCGAGGTTAACATTATTTTACCGATGAGGTTTATAGTTACATGTTACGTGGTTACTTGACTTTAATATATTAATTCGTAGCTCTAGCTAGCAATTATAGAACCATGTTAGGCACACATAATTAATGTTATCTATTTCTTTTGATTCATCTGTTCACTGACCAGAGTCTCAAGGAACATCCAGACTTATGTCTCCTTTCTTTTACAGAAGGTCCGCTGCGCTGCCAAGGGCTGCCCCGCTGCTTTTAATGATCCCCTGGGCCATGACCTATGCCGGTCTCATGCGCATTGCGCCATATCCTTCTTTTGGAAACAGGGACAAGCCACCTACATGGTATGGTTCCCGGAGTCATGCACGCTCTGCTACGAGCTGTCATCCCTACTCCTGAACGATGATGTAAGTTGGTTCTAGTTTGTTCCTTTTGGTATCCTTTGCGATGAATTAATTGGCTCTTTATATATATATATATCACTTATTGCTTCATCATTAATCCCCTCACCTCTTTCAGGCTGATGATGAATCTCTACGGGATGCAAGAGCTGCTCTCCGTCCGTGGGTGTCAGGCTTTGGAAGGAATGCTCCGTCTGGCGTACCCTATCTCCTCGATGGATAAATGGCCTCTCACCTATTCCCGGGCTCTACTACTACGGCAGTTCCACCGGAGACAGCGGCCCCGTTAATTGAGGCGGTTAGAGCAACCATCCCAACGGAAGAAGAAGTTTTATTGACGGAGGACGCGTCCTCTCTAGATTTGGACGTCGAACCCATGGATGAGCAGGTAGGTGGTGATGAGTTGGTGGACCCCCTTTCATCTCTCACTCCTTCCTCTACTTCTTCCTTTCACGGCTTTGATAAGCCTACGGCTTCTCCTCGGGATCCCTCCGTTCCTGTACGACCCAAGGTGAAGCCACTACGTATCTTTAAGCCTTCAGCTTTGCCATTATATGCGTCACCGGTCCCTGGACCCTCAAAGGATCCTGATGTTCATATTACTTTACATAAAACCGTGACTACTAAAAAGACGAAGTCCGTTAAGTCCAGGGCTTCGTCAGCGGATCGTGCTCAGGATCCCTCCTTCTCCGCCGACCTGATCAGGGATATTGTTAAAGAGCAGATACAACAGCAGGTACAACAACATTCTAGGGCAAGCCAAGGAGCTATGACGGAGCTCAAAGATATGGTGGCGAATCTGATCCGTTCAGGAACTCAGATGCCTCCTCCTTCAGCCCCAGACACATTGAAGTTACCCCCCTTCGATAAAAACAACCCATGGAGGTTTGCCTTACATGCTCCATATATAGATGTTGCCATAACTCTGGAGGGCATAGGCACCCGCCCTCTAGAGGACCTAGAATTTTACCCTCCGGGACTAAATTTCCTATTCAACGGCTTCGTCCATTTGAAAGAACATGCCTTGGTTAGGTTAGACAAGGTACCGAAGGAAACGGTAATATTTCCTAAAGAGCAGGCCCAAGCTGTCTGGGCCAGGACGTTGTCGGACTGGGGGTGCGCTAATTCCAAGCTCACCCCACACAAAGGGGCCTACACCATAATTACAACTGCTCCCGTTATTACCTTACCTATTACGGGTAAAGTGGCAGGTCTTACTTTTCAAGCTGTCAAAGAAGGTTCTGCCATGCCGGCTCTTAAAGAGACGGACCCCACCTCCATGCTCATCCCGAGTACCTCCACTACCTGGGACGATGCTTCCCCTACTTTCACAGTAGGGAAGTTAGACCCAGACTGCGCCTCTAATCTGTTTTCCGAGAAGCTTCCCAAATTACCGGAGAATCTTCTCAAAACTGAGTTTGAGGCACGGAATAGGTTAGCTAGGTCTCTCCACTCCATTACCTCTGCGGAGTCTCTAGCCTCGCTTTATCCGACTGAGACCTTGTTTCGGATATTCACGAAGAACCTGTCTCTGTCCTTCCAAATCGACCTACACGAGTTCTGCTCAGTTCAGGTTAGTTGCAGGAAATACATTCTATCTGAGGCCTCGATCGGACATGAACCGAACAGGCTGATAGCTTCCTCCTGCTGGGGTAAAACCCTCTTTCCTCAGGAGGAGGTGAACAAGGTTCTGCAAGACGCTGCGAGAGCAAACCAAAATTTGCAAGTGAGGTGGGGCCTCACTGCCAAAAGGAAGGTCGAAGCCCAAAAGCAAGCTTTCTTCAAGAAGAAATAGAGATTTACCCCTTACAAGACGAACCGGGGTCACTACCATCAATCGTCAGTTACCCACTCGTCATCACAGTCTCCCTCTGCTTCGACGTCTCTGCAACCGAATCCCCCTCAACAGGTGGTCTACCTCACTGCTCCCCCAGGTACACAACCCAACCCCGTTTGGATGCCCACGCCTGCATACAACCCTAGCTACGAACCCTCAGGTTCCTTTCGTGGACACCAGAGAGGTAGCTATAGGGGTAGAGGACAGTTCCGCCAACGAGGCGGACCTAGGACAAGGGGTGCTCAGGGAGGGAAAGGACCTAGATTCACTCCCTCGCAATGATGTAGTCCCGGTAGGGGGGAGACTTTACCACTTTCGAGACCATTGGACCTTCAGTCTGTGGGCTCACAGCATAATCTCCAAAGGTATGGGGTGGAAATGGTCACAAGGTTTTCCTCCTCCACCAGTGACCTTCTTCCAGAAACCCACTACCATCCTGAAAGAGTACACTACAGAGTTACTCAACAAAAAACCAATCAAACAGGTTCGATCGCTTAAGTTCCAAGGCCGCCTGTTCACAGTTCCGAAGAAAGGCTCGTCGGCATTGAGAGTGGTCCTGGACTTGTCAAAGCTAAATTCTTACATCCTCTGCGACAAGTTCCGGATGTTGACTATCTCTCAGGTACGGACCTTACTTTCCCGTGGGGCCGTCACCACCTCTATCGATCTTACCGATGTCTATTATCATGTACCAATAGCTCGAAACTTCTCTCCTTACCTAGGTTTCTGTCTAGGCAGGAAAGCCTTTGCGCTCAAGACATGCCCTTCTGCCTCAACATTGATCCCAGGATGTTCACGAAACTGGGAGAGACAGTGTTAGAACAACTCAGGAATCAAGAGATACAGATCATTGCTTATCTGGATGGTTGGCTCATTTGGGCCCGGTCGGCCATAGAAGGCAACAGAGCAATGAAGGAAGTACTTTGATTTCTCGACAACCTGTGATTTCGGGTCAATTTCCAAAAGTTTCGCCTGCAACCATCAGGCCACTTCGAATGGTTAGGCATTCAGTGGGACCTTTCAAACCACAAGCTGTCTCTCCCTTCCAAAAAGGTAAGAGAAATAGCTTCCAAGATCAAGAATTTTCTGAAACACAAACAGGTGTCCAGAAGAGCCTTAGAAAGAATCCTCGGCCTTCTCCAATTCGCTTCAGTAACAGATCGCCTATTAAAAGCCAAACTCGAAGACATCAATCGAGTTTGGAGAAAGAGAGCTACAGTACCTTTAAGAGACAAGGTCTCGAAGATCCCCTCTGTCTTGAAAATGAGACTACACCCATGGTCCGAACCAAAGAACCTCTCCAAATCGGTTCCTCTACAATTCCCACCTCCACAAGTGACAATTCATACAGACGCGTCTCTGAGTGGATGTGGGGGGTTACTCCGAACATCAGATGTTTCAGGGCTCTTGGTCACCCGCCATTAAACACTTCCATATCAATGTTCTCGAAGCCATGGCAGTGTTGTTGACCCTGAAGAGACTCTCTCCTCCGAGGTCGACCCACATCAGAGTACAGTAGTGTCAGACAACACAGCCGTAGTACACTGCATCAGCAGAGGAGGATCCAAGTCACCCAACCTGAATCAGATCCTGGTCACTATCTTCACCTTGGCAACAGAAAAGAACTGGTTCCTGTCAGCAACTCACCTAGCGGAAGTCCAGAATGTGATAGCGGACTCACTACCCAGGACGAAACCACTGGAATCAGAATGGTCTCTAGACATAATTTCATTCCGGTGGATACTCAGGCTGGTTCCAGGCCTCCAGGTAGATCTATTCGCAACTCAGATGAATCACAAACTTCCTTGTTATGTAACACCAAACCTGGACCCTCAGGCTTATGCCATAGACGCATTAACCCTGGATTGGAACCATTGGAAGAAGATTTACCTATTTCCCCCAGTGAATCTTCTAATGAAAGTTTTACACAAACTACGCTCCTTCCGGGGGGCAGTGGCTTTAGTAGCACCTCACTGGCCAAAGAGCAGTTGGTTTCCTCTCCTCCTCGAGTTGAAACTCCGTCCCTTCCGGATCCCATTCCCTAAACTGACCCAAGTAATCCAAACTCAGACTGTGTCAGATTCCTCAAGGATAGCCAAAACCTTAACTTTGTGGACTTCATGAAGTTTGCAGCTCGTAGAGACGCAAACATTGACCCGGAAAACGTTCTCTTCATCGAATCAGACAAAAGGGACTCGACAATTCGTCAATATGATTCGGCCGTTAAGAAACTAGCAGATTTCCTAAAGAATTCAGACCATACTCGTATGTCTCCGAATTTAGCCATCTCGTTCTTTAGGTTCCTATTTGACAAAGGCCTAGGAGCTAGCACTATAACCACCATCAAGTCAGCTTTGAAGAAGATCTTCCTTGTTGGGTTTAACATTAACCTGGCAGATTCCTATTTCTCATCTATTCCAAAAGTGTATGCTAGGCTTCGACCTTCGGTTCGGCCGCAAAAGGTCTCTTGGTCTCTGAACGATGTCCTCAAACTTGCGTCGAACACGGACAATGAATCCTGCTCTTATATCACTCTTCTTAGGAAGACTTTATTTCTAACGGTTATGGCCTCAGGTGCTAGAATCTCAGAACTAGCAGCTCTCTCACGAAACCCGGAAAACATAGATTTCCTCCCTTCAGGCGAAGTACTCCTTTCTCCAGACAGAGCTTTCCTAGCTAAAAATGAGGATCCGCAAGATAGGTGGTCCCCTTGAAAGATTATCTCTCTTCCCCAGGATCCTTCTCTGTGTCCAGTCACTACTCTCAGGGCCTTTTTAGCTAGAACTGCCACCCGCTCGTCTGGCTCCTTGTTTATCAGGGAACAAGGAGGTACTATTTCCATTCAAGGTATCAGACAACAAATCCTCTACTTCATTAAACATGCTAACCCGGAATAATTTCCCCATGCTCATGGTATACGGTCAGTAGCTACCTCCATCAATTACTTCCAGAACATGGACTTTGATGACCTTAAAAAATATACGGGTTGGAAATCTCCTATGGTTTTCAAACGCCACAATCTAAAGAACTTACAGGCCCTTAAATACCCAACGGTTGCAGCGGGGAGTCTTATCTCTCCCCATTAATCTCGGCTTATTCCTTTCTTCCATCTCTTCTCTTCTCCCTCCTACCCACCACTCACACCACGTCGCCACTCTCCTGGGTGGTTCGTTAGCCCTAAGATATTTACCATGTTTAATTCCTATGGTTTATCTGTTATTGTATTTACCATTCCTTTAATGTTTAGATATGCTTAGACATGTAATATTTGATGCCTTTTGCAATTGGACACTCAGATGTTTCCTTGTCTTCATATTTATTTAGCCTTACGTTCCCTATGTCCTTTGGCTAGTTTGTAATTTTTATGTTTACTTACAGTATTATATTATATTATTGTCTTACATGGAGTTTGTATTCTCTTCATTATGTTATTACTTTATTGGGCTTGGAAGGCATTCTCTGGTACATTTTCACCGGCCGTCACAGGTCGCCCCAGAAAAGGGATTTTGACGAAGGAAAAATCTATTTCTGGGAAGAGACCTGTGACACCCGGTGAAACCCTTTCCGGTTATTTTGTACGGACCCACCCTTTCCTTGCCAAGCCATATGTTCTTGCAGAAGGATGTCCTAGAGGAGGCGCGTGTTAGGTGTCGGTGGCGTGGTCCAAGTGTGTTCTCGAGGGCCTCTGTTATGGCCCTTCCCTTTGATGAAGGAATTATCTAAATGGAAGACAGCCTGTGAATAGTGGTTTTCACATGCCCCTTTTGTATACACGACACCCACAAGGTGCTCGCGCGAGGGTAGTAACCTCTGCATTCCATGCTTTTATCTTTCTCTGGTATATTTGGAAGATTTATATCAGAAAAGTGTAAAGAAGGACCCTTTTCACCGGGCGTCACAGGTCTCTTCCCAGAAATAGGTTTTTCCTTCGTCAAAATTCCTTAATAATAATAATAATAATAATAATAGTAATAATAATAATAATAATAGTAATAATAATAATAATAATAATAATAATAATAATAATAATTTATTGCAAATGAGTTCCTTCCACCATTTAGATAAACATATCCACCAAGGAACACCTCTCTTTTAAGTGTAATTTCCTAAATGTTAAAAAATACCTACCTGGAAACTGCAAAGATAACCCGAGCTTGCAATAGGTTCTTCTGGATCCATATTACGAAACACATACATGCGAGTCTTTTCCATCATAGCAAAGAGTTCAGTGTTGTCTTGAGCCCAACACATATCCCAGACATCTTTACGTTCAAATTTCAAGATGGATCCCATCACCTAGAAAATAAATTTCATTAAAATAGAGTATTCAATATGGTAAAAAAATCAGTCTCAGAAGTTATACAACAACGCATATCTGAAGCTTTGGATCAAATTTGTAAAAAAATTGTATAACCAAGAACAAGAATTTATCTGAGCCTAGAAAGATTTGATTACCTTATACTGCAAAACTTATTACCTGAAGGAGCAAATCTCTCTCATTCTAACTGCCCATTAGCATTCTCATAGTCAAGGAAAAGATGTCAATGTGGAACAAGTAAATTACAGCAACATTAATCTTTCTTTTAAATAATACAAAATACAGTAAGTTACAGTTTTACCTCTTTATCTTGAAAAATATCAAACTCCTCTCTAAAATGAATATTTATGATAAAATCAACAACTTCAATACTTACTAAATATTACTGTGTACATTCTTCTTGAAATAAAGCTTTGAAACACTATCTAAATTCACAAGAATTTTCTGAGTATATACTACTATAACCACTACTATAACTACTGTACCACTACTACTATTAACAGCCACTTTAATACCTGCAGAAGGTAGGTTTGTGAAACCACCATTATCCAATCATAGTACTGCTTGGCAAGTATCTTTATTTTATTTTAGAAAACTACAATAAGTGGAAAGAAGAGTGAGCATTCCAATGAATACTGGTAGTGTTGAAATAATAAATTTAAATAAATTCTATCGTAGAAAACCAAATTTTAACAATAAAATTTCTTATTTCTATACTCACTGATGTTCATATGGCTTTTACTAAAGAAGATAGGTTTAATCGGCCTTTAACTGTAAAATTTCATGGTGATGCGCCATACTCTCTCTCTCTGTTTCCTCAGTTTCAAAGTCAGAATTATCCCTATCCTCTTGACAACACGAGACAGTAGGGAGGAGGGTGGCCACGTATAGGTACATCAGGTGAGTATAGAAATAAGAAATTTTATCATCAAAATTCTGTTTACTCCTATGAACCTCCCCTCATATTCATATTGCTGACTCCCACATTCTACTGTAGGTGGGTTGCCAGTGAAGCTAAGAGATAGGATAAATTTAATTAAAAGCAATATACCATGGTTAAGATTCACTAACCTGGCTTAGGTTACCCTTAACAAACCCTCTCAAAAATACAGATTGAAATAAGGGACTCCATATGGTTTAATACAGTAAAACTATTTAAAATAATGGACTGGACTATAGCTTGATTGAATTATATTTCTTGATATAAATGATACTTTGATGGGGTCGACATCAGGGTTGGTGGCCTGGCCTAACCTAAACTAAAAAAGACAGGAAAGAGTACTGTTAAATTCTTCAAGAGAGGGGCTACGCTAACTATTTTTCACAATAGTGAAATGAACTAAACCATGTTTATCAGAGAAATTTCACCTCAAAACATCTTCCTCTACATTGATAAAATGATTAATTACAACTGTGGATTCAATACACGTGTGCACACATGGATTTATGAGGTTAGACATATCAGACTGTCCCTGTGCAAAAAAAAAAAAAAATAATAAAGACATAGTCTCCTTTCAGATTGTGTTAAGTATTCATTGCATTTCAAGATATCTTCCATACTGTATTTGTTAAGTATTTTGCAAAAGTAAAGCTCGATGTTTTAAATACTGTTGTGAAGAGTGCACTATTGTAAACAGAACGACCAACATCCTTCATTTACTTGGCTGAAATAATTTGTGATGATCTAGTGGAACACACTGCCAAATGAAGTATGATGCAAATGATTGAGTTTACTTGAAATTTTGTTCACCCAAACAAGGTTTAAGGGAATCACACGATATGCGACACCATTCAAGTGCTCACTTTAGTGAATGGAGGGATATTAGGATCCAGACAACTCACTCAGTCTTAAGTTTCACAGCCTAGTTGTCCTATAGATCAACTAAGAATGGAGCAAGAGTTTAGCAACAGAAGGGTCTAATGTAACTAAAAAATATGAGAAGCTTTCAAATCCAAAATGCTCTGTAAACTTTCAGAACCCTTACTGAAAGAAACACTGAAAACAAAGACTAAACTTGGTAAGTTAGGTTAATTTGGTAACAGGGCCAGTAAGACCATTAATTGTCTAAAGGTGGAGGCGTGTCATTGTCATCATTTCCACTACAATTAACTAGCCTAGTCTATCTTGTCTTTCCCTCTGAACTAACATAAAGTTCCCTTTAGTGCTTTGCACTATTAACTTGGTCAGCAGACATTACAACATACTTTCGCACAAGAGATACCGTGAGGAAAACTACTTTTCACATTACTTAAAGAGCTGTATTGCCACAAACAGGATACACCAAGGGGATGCAGATAATGAACTGCCAGAAAACCAGGGGAAGATGACAGATTAATGCACTGTAATAAGCAAACAATCTGGAGTAAGTCTAATCAGTACCCACCAACTAAAAAAAACTAAGATGAAAAATAGAATGACACTCCACTTACTGCTAGAATGTTCCTTACTTTACTAAGTTCATGTGTTTATTGAAGGAAAGAAAATAAGAAATTTTAAAGGTAAAAGTCAATTAAACTGAGCTTCCGGAGAAGACGCACTATGAAAATCTGGGGAACTTCATAGAAATAAGAACACATCTCAGATCTCATAGCATTAACTTTTTATACCTTTTCTCATATTAATTCATCTGAACCAAAATTCCCCACTTGTATTACATTCAATCTCTACTACCTGGCCTACCTCTAATACAGGAGAAAACATGAGGGAGAAATATAGTACAGTATATTTAAAACTCATTTTGACAAAATTCCAATCTTAGTTTAATACCAATCAATTGAGGTATTTGGTATTAAGAGATAAGCAATAGCTACATATGGGATATACATGCAAATGGAATGTAGCTTTCTGAATGAGTAAAGTTACTCAAACCTGTTCTACTTCATTAAAAAAAATAATAATAAGCTATAGCGTACACATAAATATTGTATTATATGCCCCAAGCAGCCCTAAGGAATTGATTATAAATATGTCATTGTTTGGGGAATATATAATCAATTTTTTCATATACCTTTTATATCTTCTGGTATTATATTCACCTGATATTTAACCATAAATCCTAGGATTCTGGCATTTAAAATGTGTTTGGATGATGTATAATAGTCAGTAGAATGTTGAACAGCACTTAAGGAGATTTCCACTATTTATGTGTAGTATGCATTTCTTTGGCTATACTGATGCCATCAAGCCTAGAGCATGGGCTGTGTACTCTAGTTAATAGCAAAGCAAAGAGTAACCATACAGTGGGTGATTTAATAGTTATGTAATAGTGAAAGTCATTTGTGTATAAAAGCAATCGTGACAAATTATTTTTCCTTCCCTGACCCCAGGATAGACACACATACAGTATGAGAGTAATGTTTTTTGATTGATATTAAGAGGTGAAAAACCATAGTATATAGGATATTGTTAAATCCAAAGACAATATTAGTTTGCACTGTTACTCTTTATAGAAATACTTCAATAAAAAATCTATTGAAAATATATGTAAATAAAGAAGATTAGGATCATACGCATAATTTTCATCAGCTCCACTGAGATTTATTTAAAACTTTTAAGCTTTCAATTGCTACTTTTAACAGTTATATGTTTAGACACTTGAATCCCAGATCCAAATACAGGGGTACAGTACCTTAAAAGCAAAAAAATTATTAACAAGAAAATATGATGAATATCAAACTTTGACAGATTTTTACCAATTCTTCCAATACCTTCTATAGATATTACAAAACAGCCAAATCATTTGCAAGCCTATCATATCAATATTCTACATTTGAGAAAGTACAGTAAATTGTTTTGCTTAACTTTCTTCAACACATACATAAAACACAAAGTAAATCTACAGTATTTTCTTGAATAAACATTTCAGCATACTTTTTTTTTCAACAAAGGTACTGTATTTCCAAATGTGTAAACTACTAAGTTACAGGATATAAATGTACAAACAACCATGTTAGGAAGCAAGCCTTATCTTTTGATGCTTTTACAAAATACTTTATACAATTTTTAACTTCTTGAAGGCTTAACAGTTCTAAACAATCAAGAATATAATTATCCCAGTATGGAAATAAATAATATTTATGTACCTGATAACTAACTTTAAAAGATGTTTTCTTTCTATAGAACATTAAATTATGAAAGATATTTTAATAAATTATGAAAATTCAGAACAGAGTTTTAATAAATATATACTAACCTCTTGTCCACTATCAGAATTCCGAGTATCAAGATCAAGGAAAGTCAACAGACCAGTG
>NC_090725.1:242939730-242944730 GCF_036898095.1 Palaemon carinicauda | reverse complement strand
AGGGCGAGTATACTTTTTCGTGTCGGTGCACTGACAGTTGTATGATGCCGTATTCTAACCCTTTTTATATTTTGAGAGAATAATCATTTTGTTGATCCCTATTATTGATATTGAACTTATATATACTGTGAATGTTTATTGTGTGAAAGCCTAGCCCTTCGGGGTTTCTAGCCTACTAACCCGGCAGCATTCTCCTTTCTAAAGAGAGTTGTCAAACCGTCGGCAATGTTGGTACTTATGGCTTCGTCGTCTCTGACGACATTCCTTTTCTGGGCCATGCTATAGCGATACGTTGCTATATTATCTATGTGGCCTGTACTGCCACACTCTTATTAACCCGGCAGCATTCTCCTTTCTAAAGAGAGTTGTCAGACTGTCGGCAATGTTGGTATTTACGACATAATGTTTATTACATACGATCGTCATTTTGTTTGCTGCTGTCGTTACCGACACTCTCGTAACTGGCGGCAGTTCTCGCCCAGTATTGGGTATAGTTTGTGTGCCCCTGATTTAGGAATAGCCTTGGGAGGCGGCGATGTCGTTACCTATCTGTGCAGTTATTAAGGGCAAGGATATTATGTTAAAAAGGCAGATGTTTTTATTATTATTGACTGCCTTTTTTATAGATATATCTGTGGATGAGTATAAACCTCAAATTGGCATAAAGAATGAATATTATGTTATGAAAGCAGATGTTTTTATCATCATTGACTGCCTTTTTTTATAGATATATATGTTGATGAGAATAAACCTCAAATTGGTATAAAGAATGAATATTATGTTATTAAGGCAGATATTTTTATCATTATTGACTGCCTTTTTATAGATATATCTGTTGATGAGTATAAACCTGAAATTGGCATAAAGAATGAATATTATGTTAAGGCAGATATTATCATTATTGACTGCCTTTTTATAGATATATCTGTGGATGAGTATAAACCTGAAATTGGCATAAAGAATGAATATTATGTTATTAAGGCAGATATTTTTATCATTATTGACTGCCTTTTCTATAGATATATCTGTGGATGAGTATAAACCTCAAATTGGCATAAAAAATGGATATTATGTTATGAAGGCAGATGTTTTAATTATTATTGACTGCCTTTTTATGATATATCAGTTGATGAGTATAAACCTCATATTGGCATAAAGAAAGGATATTATGTTATGAAGGCAGATGTTTTTATTATTATTGACTGCCTTTTTTATAGATATATCTGTTGATGAGTATAAACTTCAAATTTGCATAAAGAAAGGATATAATGTTATGAGGGCAGATGTTTTTATTATTATTGACAGCATTTTTATGGATATATCTGTTGATGAGTATAAATCTCAAATTGGCATAAAGAATGGATATTATGTTATGAAGGCAGATGTTTTTATTATTATTGCCGGGCTTTTTATAGAAACATCTGTTAATGAGTATAAACCTCAAAATTGTCATAAAGACCTTACTTCAACAACTTGTGAGGTAGCTTTATATTAGTCAGTTTTGGAGTTCTCTTTTGCGAAAGATTCTCCTTAACTAGACTTTAGATTTAACCATTATATTTAGTAAATTATTTCCATCACTTAATTCAGATCCTTTGAGGACATGGATTGGATTGTGCATCTTACAAGTGGGATTCTATTACGATCCCCCTTGTCAGATTTTGGTTTTAAGTTTAGCCTTCTATTTATCTTTGATTGCTCCAATTATCGATGCGTCGATATATTTGTAAGGTAGGTGACTCCATTACCTTCTGATTAGCCCTTTCTCTGCGGAGAGAGTAGGATTTTGTTTTTGAGGAGCATTCTTGTTCCCTCTTTTATCTGAACGATATTCAAATGTTAAAAGGGGACAATATCAATTGGCTTTACTTCTAATCTAACGCCATTAAAGGAGTCTGAATATTGTGGTCCCTTTTTCTCTTTACTAACCATTCCTTTCAGTGTGGTGGTCTAAAGAGACTAAATACTCATGGCTGTTTTTTCCTCTTTATAAGCGGAATCTTCGAAGATGATACGTTGTTGAATTCCGATCTGTGCCAGGACCTAAGGTATCCCTGTGGTCATGATACCTGCAGCATATATGTTCAATGCAGGAGAATGAAGGGTCCACTCTCCTATTGGGGCCCTCAGGTCTGCAATATGATAAGGACTTACATTATTTTGGTTGGATATTGGAGGGTATTCTTCCACAATATGAATGCTTAGCCAAAGGCTCTTTATTTTCCTTCCGTAGCTTGGAAGGGTACTCTTTTCCGAATGTGATCCCGGTCTCAGTTTTGGGGTATGCTTCACCTAGACCCATTTCTACCGTTCAGTTCCATGTAGATGAAACTTTTAGTTTTTTGAGCCTTGATGTGGACAATTTATCCTCGGTTTCTTCTTTATCTCCGGATTGAGAATCGGCTCTCCTATCGGTAGTAGTTTCGGATGAGCCCCTCCCTCGTGTGGATGATTCTTACCTGTCAGAATTGGATGAGGTTAGTCTAACTTCCATGTGCGTTCCGGTGTTTCAACTGCCGTCACTACAGTGGCTGCTCTATCACAATTAGGTGCTTTTACTGAAAGGTTGGCCACTCTTATAGCACCCGACACAATGGTTTTTCCCTTTGCTTTGAAAGCCTTTTTCGCTGGGGAAAAGGCCTTCAAGGAGTGTAAGTCTCTTCCGGTCTTGGAAGAAGGGAAACCTGGGTCACTCGTTCTTCCCCTTGACATTGAACACGGGTTGGATATTCAGTTTAATTTTGTTGAAAGGAAAATTAGATAAGGATATAGCCTTCCGGCAGTTAATGAAAGACTGCGGAGATTTCTGGCACACCTAGTTTAGGTGAAATTGATAAGGTTAGGGAGAGACTATCAACTTCGATTTCTCTTCAATGCTTTGTAGAAATGATGATTGGTAATCTGTTGATGCCCCTGTCTTTTTGCTTTTGGCCAAGATGCACATGGCTACTTTTATGAAGGATCTTTTTAACTTTTTTCAGGCTCTGCAGGAAGCAGGTCTTAGCTTCCGCGATCATTCGTCTTGAACCGAAGTGTCTTATTGACGCCTGTATTGGGGTAAAGATCTTTTTCCACAGAATTTAGTAAGGAGATCTTGGATAAAGCAGCAGCAGATTATGAGTCTTTTCCAGAGATGGGGAAGATCTCAAAAAAGGGAAATTATTCCTGAGGATGGCCCTTAACCTAAGCGGGTCCGTACACCACCATAACTTAGGAGGCCCTTCATCTCTGCTTCAGGTAGTGCAGGATCTTTTCACTGTTCCTCACCCAGTGGCTTTACGGTCCCCAACATTCAATCCTGGATTTGAACAAGGGACCTCGTCCTCTCGTCCCCCAAGACTGTAAGAGGGGGTAGATGTCGGTCCGACGAAGGTCGTAGGCCACGGAGTCGGGGTCTCCGAAGTAACAGGGGAACTAAGGGCAAACATCCTCAAACTAGTAATGAGGATACGCCAGTAGGGGGAAGGCTGTTATGGTTCAAGGAAAGATGCCAGTTCAGTCCTTGGTCACAAAGCGTGAATTCCAGTGGTTTAGGCTGCAAATGGAAGAGACAAACCCCAAGGATCATGCGATCTTTCCAGAAATTAACACCATATCCTTTTAACAACCTTCCATTTCCATCTTTCACTGTCTCTTCAATTCTTGAGCCAGCCTTCCTTACTCTCTTCACTTCTTTCCAAACCTTCTTCTTATTCTCTTCATATGAACGACCCAATCCCTGATCCCACCTCAGGTCAGCTGCCCTCTTTGCCTGACTTACCTTGCGCTTTACTTCCACATTTTTCATACTTCTCTACACTATTACTCTGCAGCCATTCTTCAAAAGCCCTCTTTTTCTCTTCCACTTTTACCTTCACTCCTTCATTCCACCATTCACTGCCCTTCCTCGTGCAGCCTCCAACAAACTTCTTGCCACACACATCACTTGCAATCCCAACAAAATTTTCTTTTACTAACTTCCACTCCTCCTCTAAATTACCAGTTTCTCTTACTTTCAATTCATCATATGCCATTTTCAACCTTTCTTGATATTTACTTTTTAACCCCGGTTTTATTAGCTCTTCAACCCTCGCTAGCTCCCTTTTGCATCCACCTACTCTATTACCCCACACTTTTGCTACAACTAATTTTCCTTCCACCAAAAAATGATCAGACATACCGTTAGCCATACCCCTAAACACGTGCACGTCTTTCAATCTTCCAAACATTCTTTTAGTTATCAACACAATCCATTAATGCCCTTTCTACCACTTCCATTTGCCACTCTTACACATGTATACTTGTTTTTATCTTTCTTTTTGAAAAAGCTAGAACTTATCACCATCTCTTGCTCAACACATATCTACCAGTCTCTCACCACTCTAATTTTCACCTGGTACGCCATACTTCCCAATGACACCTTCTACCTCTCCTGCGCCCACTCTAGCATTTAAGTCACCCATCACAACTACAAAATTCCTTCTACTCAGTCTTCTACACACCTAGTTAATTCATTCCAGAACTCATTCCGCTCTTCATCACTTTTCTCACAACCTGGCCCATACGCACTGACAAAAGCCCAACATTCCCTACCCAACCTAACTTTTAGCCACATTAACCTAGATGATATCTCCTTCCATTCCACTATTTTATCTGTCATCCATTCACTCAGCAATAAAGCCACACCCTCTCTTGCTCTTCCCCTTTCAATCCCAGGCACTCTACCAGATATTTCAACAAACATTACTTCACCCTTCCCTTTTATCTTTGTCTCACACAAAGCCAATATATCCTTCCTTCTATTCCTAAACATACTTCCAATCTCACATCTTTTACTTTCTATCATACTATATCCACGCACATTCAAACACCCCAAAACTAGAGTGCGGGGAGCAGTTACTCTCCCCCCAGCTCCACCTCTTAGATGATGTCTCACAGGATTGTAAATACAGGAGAGGGGGTTCCCAGCCCCCTCATCCCATCCCTTTTAGTCACCTCTTACGACACGCAGGGATACGTTG
>NC_090725.1:242852230-242934730 GCF_036898095.1 Palaemon carinicauda | reverse complement strand
AGTCGTTTTCTTTCTGTCGCTTGTTAGGCCAACGATTGGCGGGAAGTTTTCTGCTCGGTCCGTGGTACCTTGTCATGTTATATTATTTTATTAAGTTTTGTGCGTGCTACTCCCTCTCGGTCCCGCACTTCACGGACCCATTAAAGATCCCTTCCCCCTCTATAGTGTCCCGCACCTCACGGACCTCATATATATATATATATATATATATATATATAGACTTTCATTACGGGATCCCCAGACGTAGCTTTTATACATTACCATCTGGTCGAGTTGTTTAGTTGAGCCTCCAGAGCCAATGTTACTCATTATTACTTGGATTAACTTTATATAGTAGTCACATATATACTGTATATTATATATACGATCCTAGTTCTCGACCTTCCCTTTCCTCTTTTGATATGATCATGGTTATGGTCTGACTTATTTTTATTATTAATACAATCAAAATGAATATTTTATCATGATATTGATATTTCTGGGCTCCGACCCGTGCCGCCCAGTGAAATGCTCCTTTAACATCATTTCTAAGGTAAAAACTGCTATGAATTTACCAGAGAAAAATTTGTATAGGGTTTCTCCTGTCTCATATTCGCTACCTCGTTTGTTTTACGATTGATGTATAGTTAATTTTATTATTATTATCATCCAGCATGCCTTCCTATCTTATTTTACCATGTGTTATGTTTTTTATTGTGTTATTAGTCTTTCCGCGTGATCATTATTATACATTAACGTACATTACTTACTCTTTTCACTACTCTACCTGGTCGTAGTCGTTTTCTTTCTGTCGCTTGTTAGGCCAACGATTGGCGGGAAGTTTTCTGCTCGGTCCGTGGTACCTTGTCATGTTATATTATTTATTAAGTTTTGTACGTGCTACTCCCTCGGTCCCGCGCGTCACGGACCCATTAAAGATCCCTTCTCACCTCTAGTGTCAGGCACCTCACAGACCTCATATATATATATATATATATATATATATATATATATATATATATATATATATATATATATATATATATATATATATATATATATATATATATATATATATATAAAGACTTTCATTACGGGATCCCCGGAAGTAGCTTTTATACATTACCATCCGGTCGAGTTGTTTAGTTGCGCCTCCGGAGCCAACATTATTCATTCTTACTTGGATTAATATATATTAGTCACATATATATATATTATATATACAATCCTTGTTGTCGACCTTCCCTTCCCTCGTTTGATATGATCACGGTTACTTAATTTCAATTCCTTTTACAGTCAAAATAGATCTGTTATTTTGATATTGATATTTAAGCCCTCCGGACTCCCCGGGTCCCGAATTTGCTTACATTCAATATACTTTATGGCTATATATAAAAGATTTTTATCATGATATTGACATATATATACGTAGATATTTAAGCTCCCGGGGCCCCCGAGCCCCTATTTGCCTTCCTTCAGGATTCCTAATGTATATATAAAAAACATTTTTATCATGATATTGATATATAAATCTTTTATCATGATATTGATATCATTTAAGCACCCGGGGCCCCCGAGCCCCTATTTGCTTTCATTCAGGACTCCTGATGTATATATATATATATATATATATATATATATATATATATATATATATATATATATATATATATATATATATATATATAAAACATTTTTATCATGATATTGATATGTAAATCATTTATCATGATATTGCTATAATTTAAGCATCCGGGGCCCTGAGCCCCTATTTGCTTTCATTCAGAATTCCTGATGAATATATATAAAACATTTTTATCATGATAGTGATATATATAATTTGCTTTCATTCAGGACTCTTGATGTATATATATATATATATATATATATATATATATATATATATATATATATATATATATATATATAAAACATTTTTATCATGATATTGATATGTAAATCTTTTATCATGATATTGCTATAATTTAAGCATCCGAGGCCCCCGAGCCCCTATTTGCTTTCATTCAGGATTCCTGATGAATATATATAAAACATTTTTATCATGATAGTGATATATATATATATATATATATATATATATATATATATATATATATATATATATATATATATATATATATATATTTTAAGCACCGGGGCCTCCGAGCCCCTAATTTGCTTTCCTTTGAGATACTCATGTATCTTTTATATTACAGATTGTACGCTGTGCAATGACGGCATGTGCTGCTGTCATCCATCAACCCTTGTTGCTAGAACTAGGTCTCCGCCCCCGCCGGATTCCCAATCCGGTGCTAACACAGACAGTACAAACTCGCAATGTGTTCGCTTCCTCAAGGATTCTGAATGCCCTAACTTTATGGACTTCATGAAGTTCGTAGCCCAACGAGGTGCAAACATCGATCCTTTGAATACTATTTTCCTGGAATCTGACAAAAGGGAATCTACTCTCCGTCAATATGACTCAGCTGTCAAGAAATTAGCTAAGTTCTTGAAAGATTCCCAAGTTGAGAAAATAACGATAAACTTAACTGTGACATTCTTCAGAACTCTCTTTGAATCAGGCCTGGCAGCCAATACAATTACTACAATCAAGTCAGCCTTGAAAAAGATCTTCCATATTGGTTTTGACATTGATTTAACGGATTCATATTTCTCATACATTCCGAGAGCTTGTACCAGACTAAAACCTTCAACTCGCCCTAGCGCAGTTTCCTGGTTTTTGAACGATGTTCTTAAGGTAGCCTCTGACACCCCAAATGAATCCTGTAACTATATGGCATTATTAAGAAAGTCACTTTTTCTTTTGAGCCTCGCCTCTGGCTCCAGAATCTCAGAATTGTCAGCCTTATTTAGAGATCCCGGTCATATAGAGTTTCTCTCTTCAGGTGAGGTCCTTCTCTCCCCTAACAAAGTTTTCCTGGCTAAAAATGAGGACCCCCAAAACAGGTGGTCCCCCTGGAAGATTGTTCCACTTCCTCGGGATCCATCCCTGTGTCCAGTTACCACCCTGAAATCCTACTTAAGTAAAACTTCCACTACAACCACAGGGCCCTTATTTATTAGAGAACATGGAGGAACTATTACCCTTGAGGGAATCAGGCAACAAATTCTTTATTTTATTAGACAAGCTAATCCTGAATCATTCCCACATGTCCATGATATTGGAGATGTGGCTACTTCAATTAATTTTTTCCACCATATGAAATTTGATGAGCTATCAAAATATATGGGTTGGAAGTCCCCTAAAGTTTTCAAGCGCCACTAGCTAAAACCTTTAGAAGCTCTTAGATTTGCCACAGTAGCTGCAGGGAATATAGTTCCTCCTGAAGGTACTGAGTCCTAATCACAACGTCTTGGCCTGTCCTCTTTCCCTCCTGCCTGGCTTACCTGTTGTTTCTACCCGTTATGGTGTATTATTTTATTATTCAATTGTTCAATTTCACGAATTGTCACTTGTTCTTGAAATCCCCGAGCTGATCTTATTTTGTTATGTTAAATCTTTGTTATGGATTTACTTTTGCTTGGTTCTCTCTATCATCCCCTGATGGGATTTTGTACCATGCTCATATTCATATCTATGATTGAATTTTTACCTTTGCATTTTTTATTACCAAGCTGGATTACAACTATTTATATCTGTTGAATTTTACCTACGGGTTTCATTATTGTTTGTTTACCATATCTATTTATCATTGTCATATACATGTTGATCTATTTTACGGGTTTCCACATCCCTCTTTTTTTATATTAAAACTCATCAGCTATGTTATTTTTGTGTTATTCCCTCTTCAGGTAGTTAGCCATATTGGGTCCCCATTCTCTGGTACGATTTCACTGGGCGGCACGGGTCGGAGCCCAGAAAAGGGATTTTGACGTAGGAAAAATCTATTTCTGGGCGAGAGACCCATGCCGCCCAGTGAACCCAAACGTCCCTCCCTATTTGGGCCCCAATCTGGGGTGCTATAAGGAGTGACGTCACTGGCGTGGGATTGCTAGTAGTAGTAGGATGTTGAACGGCACCTCGCTGTTCGGAGATATTGACAGGAGATATCTAAATGGTGCGAGGCCTCTGGTTATGATTTATTCAGCGCCCCAGTATTATACCAACACCTTATTAAGGTGAGCGAGCTGGGTTCAACCTAGCATTCCTATACAAATTTTTCTCTGGTAAATTCATAGCAGTTTTTACCTTAGAAATGATGTAAAAGGAGCATTTCACTGGGCGGCACAGGTCTCTCGCCCAGAAATAGATTTTTCCTACGTCAAAATCCCTTATATATGTATATATATATATATATATATATATATATATATATATATATATATATATATATATATATATATATATATATATATATATATACATACTGTACAGTGGAACCTCTACACACGAACGTATCTACATCCGAATTTTCCAACATCCGAAGTAAAATTCAAGCAATTTTTCGACTCTACATCTTAATTTTATTTTGACACACGAAGTAAGCAATTTTCGTCGTACCGGTTGTATCCGAATTTTTCGAAACGCGAAGTACAATTCGAACACGTTCCTATTCTACACCCGAATTTTTCTTCGACACCCTTAGTAAATAATACCCGTGCACGTAGATGGTACTCATAGCGCCGGATGTATTTTTTATTTCCGCCGATAGAAGGCAGCATTTCTACCTCGGAGGGACCCTCAATTAGCGTGGCTTGGGACATTCCTCTGTTCTCGTCGGCTTCGTGTGGTTGTGCCCTGTGCGTTCTGCTATTAACTGTGTTTTAATCGTGATTTTTTACGTTCATCCTTTTACGGTATTTTACGTAAATCATGGGTCCTAAAAGGCTTAGTTTCGCAAGTGGTAGTGGTAGTGGTGAGAAAAGGAATAAGGAAATGCTTTCTTTAGAAGTAAAGCAAGGAATTATTGAAAAGCATGAGCGTGTGAGTGAACTTGCAAAAGAACATCACGACGAACTTACTACAGAGGAGCTCAAGGAACTTCATGCTATGTTTGAGCACATGAGTGATGACAAGGAAGGGATCGAGGAGGTAGAAAATGTGTTAGGTTCGGCACAAATAAAAGAGGTGTTAGGAAAATATCAAGACGTGGTCGACTTCATCGACAAATACCATCCAAAGAAATTGCAGGTTTTCGTGTAGTTGCGCAGTTTGATGATGTTTCCCTAACTTATTTTCGAAACATTCATAAAAGCTGTACCAAGCAACTTTCTATCAATAGCTTCTTTAAAAAAACTACGAAGCGAACTCATGATGAAGAGGAAGGAAGTGGTTCAAAGAAAACGGCAAAGAGTGAAGCGAAAGAAAGTGAAACAAAGAAAAAGGCAAAGATTGAAGAGAAAAAAATTCAATCAATTTTAAGTGTAGAGTTAAAGTGATTAAAATTAATCATCAAAAAGAAAAAAAGAAAATGTAAAAAAGAATATAATATAAAAATAAAAAAAAATAAATAAGCTAAGTTAGGTTAAAGTTCACTTAGTGTAAGTTAGAATAAGTTACGGTAGTGTACGTTTATCGTAGTCAACCTCTCTACCTCCTCGCCGCCTGTCCGTCTCCTCTGCGTAGCAAGACCAACACCTGCGCTGGACTTTCTAAGGTAAAGTGACGCTAAAAACCCATTTCTTATTTATTATTTCGTGATAATTATTCTTTTTTACATGTCTATTATCTAATTTAGAGTGCATATTGTCATGTGTAATTACGTGTAGTAATTTATTAAGGAGTTATCATAGGTTTTTGGGCTCAACCACGGATTAATCCTATCTCAATGTATTCTTATGGGAAAATTCGTTTCTACATCCGAACATTTTCTACATCCGAAGTCGGTTGTGGAACGGATTAAATTCATATGTAGGGGTACCACTGTTATATATATATATATATATATATATATATATATATATATATATATATATATATATATATATATATATATATATATATATATATATATATGTTTCTGAGTAGGATATACTAGAGAATTTAACCTAAGAAGTATCACAGGGTTTTAACCCCTGGAGTGAATATCCTGAGAGATATCATGCATACAACAGGGACGTGTTTTAAACAAGCCAATGGTAGCCTTCCCCAAATAGTTAACATTGTCTCGAAGGATAAGGGATAGGCTTTGAAACATGGACGAGAGAGCCGTTACAACTTCCGATCACAGTTTCCTGGTTTACCATTCCTTCACACAGCACCATCTTGACGGTTTTGTTTTGGAGTTTTCTGCATGTTTTAGTAGCTTTTTTAGTGATTTTGAGATCATGGAGGCTCCTGCTTCTTCCTCATTGACTATGTTGCGTACCATTCTCTTTTGTATTGGAAAATTTTGTGTCAACTTCCTGTTATTTTCATGATTTGCATGCTTTTTATTGCCCACGGGTGTCGCATGGTTGGTATCAGCTTCTCATGTATCCAAATCGTTCAGAAATGCTTAGTTATTTTGTCATAGTATTGTTAGAGCGTGTTTTAAATTATCCTTTTACAATTTTGGTATGATTATGGGGTACCTCCCCTCTTTTATTATAGTCTGTATGTGTATATTTTATCAGTCTTGACTTAGGCTAACTCTACAATGGCCTTCGACCATGACTGGTGAATATGTACTTGTTCACCATCTCCTTCTATGACTTAATCTTACTGGTTTCGTGAGGCTGCCCATCCTCCCATGCTGTTGATGCGTCATAGTGGGGAGCTGCAGTCCTGAAGGTTCTTCTGGGAGCATTGGTTAGTGTTTTTCTGTTGTCCTATGGTGGCTTTTTTACTATTCCACTTAGCCTGTAGTTTGGCCAGGCAGCGAGGGTCATTGGAACTTGATCCCTGTGTCTACTTTTTGTCCATCCATTGGAACACACTACCTTATTCTAATGCTGACAGGTAGACATCCCTGTAGTGCCGCCTTACCCATTCCTAGGCTTCCCTTACTTTTTGGTAGGCAAGCGGCTGGTTGCGAGGACTCGTTCTCTGTGCCTTCTTACTGCAGACCCTTTGTAACACCATATAAGTTCTAATGCTACAGCTAGGCCTTACAGTCCTGCCACCTCACCAAAATCTGAGTCTCCCTCCCCCCTTTTCTGCGCCTACTGGTGCGTCTACTTGCAGTGGAACTTTGTTCCCCTCTCAGTCCAGTTCCCTGGTGACTGAAGTGTCCTTCTTTGCTATATAGATCAACGGGATAGCTTGTTGGCTATCTAGTCTGGCTCTAGGTAGGTGAGATTTTTAATCCTTCCCTGGATTAATTTTCTCTATCACCTCAGAAACCACTCTTGGGTGGTCTGATTGCCCCTTACCCTTCCTAGTTAGGCCATATCCCTTTACTGTCTTAGGAACTACAGTTCTTTCATCTAGTCTACTTACCCTAGCATTTGAGTTTCCCTCATCTGCTATGTAGGCTAGGCTTGCCTGCACAGTATTTCCTATGGCCTAACCCTATCCAGGCAGAGAGTTAGTACCCCTTGGAATTCTCCTTTGCCACCTTAGTGGTTGCTTAGTCTATGACTGCAGCTTCGCATCCTAGGCTATGTACCTCTTGCTGTGGAGTCCTGGCTCCTTTGCTTGGTCGGTTTATCCTGGCAGAAGTACAGTATTGCCTTCAGTCCCTGCTTCCAGTCTTGTCGGCTTGAGTTCTTCCTAGCACTGAATGTGAGTGGGCTAAGGAGGGAACTCCCCTTCCCCTCTGCCGCCTTAGCTGCAGCCTCTTCCATATCAGAGGAATATCATCCTCTGAAGTTGGTCGATTGGATCCCGCCTGGTTGTCAAGATATCTCTTGATTTTACAATTCTTAGCATCCTGGCCATCTTGTACGGCTCTCATTATCTTCAGGGCTAACCCCCATTCTCATGTTTTAATGATAATGGCCAGGTCTTTGGTAGATTTACTTATCTACTGCCTTACATTTCCTGTGCCTTTTCCCCCTGCTTGTGGACTGTTTCTATATAGGATCATCCCCTTTTTCTTGCCGACTGGGCAATGCCACTGCTGCGTTGTGACGACCTTCTTGGGTTGGTGAAAGGTCACTTCATGATGCCATGGTTGCTAGGAATAGCTGCCACCTTAGACACAGCTGTTGCCACTTCAGGGGCCATCGCTGCCAGCTTAGGCAGGATGGTATGGGAATTTACCACCATAGGTTGTCTAATAGACCGGCTTTGGGAGAAATGGTGTTCCACTGATGTGTTCTGCTGTCTTTTATGATTCTTTTATGAATCTTTAAAGATTTCTCGATGTTTGGCATGAGTCTCCACTGCAGTGTAGCAGTAGCCATAACAGGTGTAGTAAAAACTTTTTAGTCTAGCGATTATTTTCACTAATTTCTAATTTCACATTTTTTCTGGGATAAGAAAATTTTTTATGCCATTTGTACTCATTGAAATTTTTTATCTTTACAGGTTGCTAAAAACATGGAGTGTTCGACGGTCTGTACCAGGCGGGTCAAGTTGCTTTATGGCCACAAGACTTCCCAGAAGCATGCAGACTGCCATGTTTCCAAAGGGTCATTTGCAATTTGGGAATCTTTCAACTGCAATACATGCAAGGCTCTAATAGATTTTGGCTTCCACGCTACCGTCTCCCAGGATGAGAAAGCGCTGAGTCAGAAGACCATTCGACATTTGGTGAGAAGCTTTCAGACGAACTCTCACCAAGGTGCCCCTTACCTTCCTTCCAAGGAATTCAAGGGCCTCCTCTCTCCTAAGGCTGAGGTGACTGCTGTTTTTAGTCACCAGTTACCGATGGTTCATCTCCCTCCAGTACCGTTGGATCATGCGGATGATAAAGTTCGTGACGCTCTTCAAGTGATGAGCCTAGAGGCCGACGACCTCTTCTGTGTCTTCAGAGAGGGAGAGAATCCTGCTGACTACGGAAGACTCTGATGAGTCCCTAGATGTCCAACCACTGAGTACAGTGCCTAGTACTTCTTCAGCTCAATCCCCCATCCCTGTATCTGCTACCCCGCCTCCATTTCTACACATGTTCCTATGCTAAGTACAACTTTATTACCTGGTCACTTGGAGTTTATGGCATCCATGAAGGCATTCATGGAAAATATATATGCCAAACATAAACGAGCACAAGCGTCCTTGGAGGCGAAGATAGAGGCTTTTCAACATGCACCTAAGTCCAAAGCTCCACCAACAATAAGTCTACCCACTTGCTTGACTAAGAATCCTGGTTGTTATACTGAGCATATGACTCTGAGTGAGGGGTACCTCCACATTGGAGAAGGTGTGGGTTTTAAGTCTGTCTGCAACTTAGAATTCTACCCTTACTGCTATGTAAGACTACTCTTGGAAGCGTCCATTAGAGGTGATACGATCCCTAAGGAGACTATCATTCTGGATCATAACAAGGCTAAGTCCTTATTGGTTCAGGAACTTCAGATGGCCAAATTCACTAATACTCAACGTTCTGCCTTCGGCAGAAAGCAGGCCACCTTTGTTGCTCCCAAAGATACTATCTTTTCCTTCGCCTTGAAAAGTTTAGAAGCTGTGAAGAAGGCAGTAATGAAGGTAGATCGTTGCCAGTGCTAGAGTGCTAGCCCTTCCTTATGACTTGGATGGTTGAGAAGATGTCCAACACACCTTTACTGTCAGAAAACTGGATAGGGACATGGCAGGCAATTCAATGAAAGGTTGCCTAGAATTCCCGAATTCCTTTTGAAGGAAGAATTGGAAGCCAAAGACAAGCTATCTACTTCTTCATCCCACCAGTCCTATCTGGAATTGTTGATTGGGATCTATTACAAACCAAACCTGTTCACAGTCCTAGCAAAGACTCATCTGACTACTTTCCACAGAGATCTACATGCTTTCTTTTTATCGCGAAGAACATGCAGAGAAATGTCCTAGCCACAGCAACAATTAAGCATGAGCTTAGAAATTTGATTGACTCAAACATCTGGGGGAAAGATCTCTTTACTCAGAAATTGGGCAAGGAAGTAATGGACAAAGCGGCTCAGGAGAAAAAGAGCCTCATGCAAATGTGGTGTATGTCTTCTAAGAGGAAATTCACCCCTGAAGAAGGACCTCAACCAAAAGGTAAGGAGTCTAAGAGACCCTTTAAAGGCAGGAAAACCTATCCTGTTGCGATGGCCTCAGTTACCATGATCCCCCAGCCTGTTTACACAGTTCCCAAGCAGTATGTGTCACAGTCTCCAACCTTAGCCACTACAAAAGAAAAGTGCTAGCGGCAGAGGAAGGTTTGGAAAGGGTGGTCTATCTAGGGGCCGAGAAAGTAGAGGCTAGGCTTTTAAAGAAGCAGGTCCTTCACAACAACAATGAGGAGCTCCCGGTAGGGGGAAGTCTTTATCTTTTCAGGGATCAATGGGCATTCGATCCTTAGGTTAACAGTATAGTCTCATAGGGACTAAGCTGGAAATGGAGACAGATACTGTACCACCCTAGTTCAAGAGGTTCTTTCAACCCAAACCCCATTCTTGGAGGATTATATACATGTTCTTCTCCGGGAGGGAGTCATCCGTTGCACAAAATCCATGAACTTTCAAGGGCGACTATTCTGCGTGTCCAAAAAAGATTTGAACACTCTTCGAACTGTTCTGGACCTTTTCCCACTAAACAAACTCATTCTGAATGACAAGTTCCAGATACTGACTATCTCGCAAATACGGACCCTACTACCCCAAGGGGGCTATACCATCTCCATAGATCTTTCTGATGCCTATTGGCATCTTCCGTTAGGTCAGCACTTCTCCCCCTACCTTGGTTTCAGACTGACAGGAAAGGCCTATGTATTCAGAGCTATGCCCTTAGGGCTCAGTATAGCTCAAAGGATTTTCACAAAACTAGTCGAGGCCGTTGTCCGACAACTAAGGAACAAAGGCCTTCAGGTGATGGTTTACCTGGACGACTGGCTAGTCTGGGCTGCAACGAAGTTGGAATGTTTTGTAGCAGCTCAAGAAGTCGTGAAATTCCTATATTCTCTGTGTTATCTCCAGCTCAAGATATCCAGTGACTAGGGCTTCACTGGAATCTAAAGTCACACATCCTTCCTCTATCACTAGGCAAGAGAAAGGAAATGGCATAATCTATCAGGTGCTCATTTCGCTTGAAGGTAATTACCAGACGTAAATAGTAAAGTGTCTTAGGATCTCTGAAGTTTGCATCTGTAATAGACCCAATCCTAAAAGGAAGACTCAAAGATGCCAACAGAGCCTGGAGAAGAAAGGCATCAAATGCTGGGAGTGATTTTTGCCACAAAACCCCGGCTTTACAGCTTAAACAGCTCAAGCCATGGTCCACTGCCAAGAACTTGTCAACTCGGGTCCCTCTACGGTATCCTCCTTCCGTGACTATTCACACGGACACCTTGGCACAGGTTTGGGGGGGGGGGGTACATTCACCTTTCTAAGAAGGTATAGGGTCGGTGGTCAACCCCATTTCAGAAGTTCCATATCAACATTCTGGAAGCTATGGCAGTGTTTCTCACTCTGACGAGACTGATCCTCCCCAAAATAATCACACACCAAATTAGTTCTTGACAGTAAGACGATAGTCCACTGCGTCAACGGACAGGGCTCCAGGTCTCCACAGATCAATCATGTGATTCTAGCCATTCTCACCTCGGTGAGGTTGAGAAATTGGCATTTGTCAGCAGTTCACTTAGTAGGGGTTCGCAATGTGACGGCGGACACCCTGTCAGAATCCAAGCCTCTGGAAACAGAATAGTCTCTAGATGCAAAATCATTCTGTTCTATCCAAGAGCAAGTCCAAGAACTGCAAATAGATCTCCTAGCAATGAGCTTCGACAAGAAACTACCCCGGTATATAGCACCAATCTTAAATCCGGAAGCGGTGGGAACAGATGTATTGTCACTGGATTGGAGCCAGTGGTCATCTCTACTGTCTCCTAAATGGCCCAAGAGCAATTGGTATCCTCTGGTTCTGGAACTCAAACCTCTTCCTTTTGGATAACGAAAAAACCTTCAGCCCATGGTTTTCTCGCCCAAGAGGCTCAAAGAAAGTTCGGAGTTGTGAAGGAAAGGATTGCCTTTATAGAAGAGTACAAGTCCAATACTACAAAACGACAATATTTGTCTTCCTGAAAAAAATGGGTGGAATTCGTTAAAGGACATCAGCCCTTTTCTATTACTATGGATTTCTGTATTTCCTTCTGTATTTTATTACAAGAACAAGGTTTGGCCTCTATGACTATTGCCTCATGTAAGTCGGCACTAACTAGACCTATCACTTATGCTTTTGATATTGAACTCGAAAGCGAACGGTTCAATAAGAGCCCAAAGACTTGCACTAAATTAAAACTAAATGCTCGTCCCAAGGCTATTTCATGGTTGTTGGATAAAGTTTTGCACTAAGCCTCCTCGATAAATAAAGCCACTACCTCTTTGAGGGATCTTACTCAAACATAAATCTTTTTTGCTTACTATGACTTCTGGTGCTAGAGTTAGCGAGATTATGGCACTTTCAAGAGATGATGGCCAAATCGATTTCTCGGAATCGGGGAGGTAAATTTTTACTCAGATCCTGCATTCTTTCTTTGAAACAGCTAAGGTCCAGACTCATCTATTTCATTGGTATGGCTGACCCTCCATTGGGTCATGACCCTAAGAAAGTTGCCTCCTCCTTGACTTTTTCCAATACACGTCCTTTGAAGGCTTAGAAGCTTACATGGGATGGAAATCTTCAAGAGTGTTTTTCCAAAAATTACTTGCGCCAATTGGAAGAGATTAATCACTTTGTGGTGGCCGCTGGTAGTGTGATTAGACCAGCTTCTTAAATGTTGTGCATGGACTCTCACGGACTGTATGTATATATATATATATATATATATATATATATATATATATATATATATATATATATATATATATATATATATATATATATATATATATACAGTGGAACCTCTACATCCGAACGTATCTACATCCGAATTTTCCAACATCCGAAGTAAAATTCGAGCAAATTTTTGACTCTACACACGAATTTTATTTCGACACACGAAGTATGCAATTTTCGTCGTACCGGTTGTATCCGAATTTTTCGACACCCGAAGTAAACAATACTCATACGCGTAGTCGGTGCTCATAGCGCCTGATGTGTTTTTTATTTCCGCCGATAGAAGGCAGCACTTCGACCTCGGAGGGACCCTCAATTAGCGTGGCTTGGGACATTCCTCTGTTCTCTCGGCTTCGTGTGGTTGTGCCCTGTGCGTTCTGCTATTAACTGTGTTTTAATCGTGATTTTTTACGTTCATCCTTTTACGGTATTTTACGTAAATCAGGGGTCCTAAAAAGCTTAGTTTCGCAAGTGGTAGTGGTAGTGGTGAGAAAAGGAATAAGGGAATGCTTTCTTTAGAAGTAAAGCAAGGAATTATTGAAAAGCATGAGCGTGGCGTCCGTATGAGTGAACTTGCAATAGGTTCGGCGCAAATAAAAGAGGTGTTAGGAAAATATCAAGATGTGGTTGACTTCATCGACAAATACCATCCAAAGAAATTGCAGGTTTTCGTGTAGTTGCGCAGTTTGATGATGTTTCCCTAACTTATTTTCGAAACATTCTGAAAAGCTGTACCAAGCAACTTTCTATCGATAGCTTCTTTAAAAAAACTACGAAGCGAACTCGTGATGAAGAGGAAGGAAGTGGTTCAAAGAAAACAGCAAAGAGTGGAGAAAAAAAATTCAATCAATTTCAAGTGTAGAGAGTGAAAGTGATTAAAATTAATCATCAAAAAGAAAAAAAGAAAATGTAAAAAAATAAAAAATATAAAAATAAAAAAAAAATAAGCTAAGTTATGTTAAAGTTCACTTAGTGTAAGTTAGAATAAGTTACGGTAGTGTACGTTTATCGTAGTTAACCTCTCTACCTCCTCCCCGCCCGTCCGTCTCCTCTCTGCGTAGCAAGACTAACAACACCTGCGCTGGAGTTTCTAAGGTAAAGTGACGCTAAAAACCCGTTTCTTATTTATCATTTTTTGCTAATTCTTCTTATTTACATGTCTATTCTTCTTATTTACATGTCTACTCTTCTTATTTACATGTCTATTATCTAATTTAGTGTTCATTATTCCCATGGGAAAATTATGTGTAGTAGTTTATTAAGAAGTCATCATAGGTTTTTGGGCTCAACCACGGATTAATCCTATTTCAATGTATTCTTATGGGAAAATTCGTTTCGACATCCGAACATTTTCTACATCCGAAGTTGGTTCTGGAACGGATTAAATTCGTATGTAGAGGTTCCACTGTATATATATATATATATATATATATATATATATATATATATATATATATATATATATATATATATATATATATATATATATATATATATATATATATATATATATATATCTATATATATACACATAGCAAAGAGTCAAGGCGATATTCTCCTTTTATCTTATGAATATTATAGTTATGTTACTCTATTACATAACTCTGGGGTTGAAAACTTCAGTTTTCTACAGTTATTTAATGCACAATTATTGCACATTTATGAATTTTTGGGCTCAAGCCATGATGTCATGATGGAAGGTTCCTTTAGTAGCTTCCCAAGGGTATATATGACTACAGTGATATTCCCAGAGAATCAAACTAAAGGTTTCACAGAATTCTAACTTCTGGCGCGAGTACCCTTAAGATTTACTCTCAAGGATATCGTATATAATCAGGGGACGTATTCTTGACACGCCACATGGCAATCTGGACCCTGAGTAGCCTTTACGCTTCGAGGGGGATACGTGGCAGAATTAGAAGGGTAGCCGAATCAGAGGTTACCCTGATTCCCTTACTACTATCATATCACAACCGTGGCAATTCCCTCTGGCGGTCATTCCTTAATTTGTAGTGCCTCGCTACGGTGGTGTTCCTTGTTGATCTAACATTTTTGATCGATTTCTAAGGATCTTTATGCTTTCTACAGCTTCTTTCATCCATCTAAAAAGTTGAGTATTCATTCTTTACAATATGTATATTAGTTCCAGCCTCACAATGAAATTAGTGTATTTATTGTGATTGGATCTACGCTGATTACCGGTGTCGCCATGGGCGCTATTGTTCATTGGGCATGTGTTATTTAGTTAACAGAACGACATTCCCGGTTTAAATAGCATTAATTGTTATTATGAAAGCTATTTAGGCATTTTATAATTGTAAAGATATTTATATCTTTTCTGTGTCGATCGTATATGTCAGAGCTTCGGTGATTTTAGGTAACCGAGATCTCGCCTTGCCTAGGTAACCCAGCCTAAACAACATATACTTTCGACATTTCCCCAGTTACCCTTGTGTATCGTTTATCGTTCTTTGGACATTGATATCTCCTGGAATTGTTATAGCTGTTACTCGTCTCAAATAGAGATTTATGGGTAATCTCTCTTCCCTCTGAGAGTAGCCTTAGGCTACAACTCTATGTGTCGGCCTTGAATTTCGAATTCAAGCATGACTAGCCTAGAGTTTTCTGTCTCATCCCTTGACAGCAGACGGCAAGTTTTGGAATTCGATCAGAACCTCAGAGTATTTAGTCTTATGTCGGCAGTCGGTCGGCGGGGTGAATTGCATTCCCCTGCTGGCTGAGCTGCCGGCATAGGAGGCTAGCCCTCCCTAGGCTACACCTAAAGTGGTTGCATGATGCCGCTACCTTCTCCTTGTGGTCCAGTAGACTAGTCCTATGCTCGCAGACCCTAGGCTGTAGAGTAGTATACTCATGTGGCCTAGGATGGCGCGGCATTGGAACTCTGTTTCTCCCGGCATTGGAACTCTGTTTCTCCCTTGTTGAGAGGATACGGCATGGCTGCCGTCCCCTTAACTGTATTAGCACCTCCTAGGCTGGAGAATAGAAGATTCTCCTGCCGCTTGGGGTTGTGCCGATACCGAAACAGAGTTTCTTCAAGGTGTGTAGGTCTGGCAAAATTGCCGACCCCTTCCATACCTCGTAAAGGACCCTATTCCCCCCCCCCCCTGTTCTTTTACGATGGCCGAGCCATTGTCTTTCCTGAGCCGGAGTCCTCCAGCCTTACCATTCCCGGTGGGTTGCCGGAGCCGGCCAGACCCCCTCTCCTCAGCTGACGGCTGACGGCTTCCGGTAGCCATGACGGCTGTGGGTGGGAGGTCCCTTCTGTCACCAAGATTCTCCAGTTCTCCCTTGAACTGCTGGCCACAACTTCCGTTGTCGGCGTGTTGCTCTGGCCGGCAGTAGACCGGCACAGATAGGTACTGACTCTGTCGGCAGCATGCCGACTGTACTAGTGCTGCTGGAGGCTGGCCTGCAGTGGTAAGCCGGCAATAGTACTGTGGCTAGATGGAAGCCTGAATGTTACATTCTCCCCTTCCACTTGAACCTTCTTTTTGGAGAAAGGCAGTAAAATTAGACTTTTACATCCTTAATTACTGTATACATACACAGTAATAGATAGCCTTCACTCCATGCTTTCTCTCTCTCTCTCTTAGCTAGCATGCTAGATGTTCCGGCAAGAGCTAGCTAATCCGGCAACATGTCGGCTGAACTACAGTATATGTCCATACAGGTAGTCAGTATATTTGCAGTATAGTATATACGGCAGATGGGAAAACTAATGTATATATTATACTAGTAGTTATTTCCAATATATCTTGGGTATCCCTGCCCAGGTATTTGCTGAACCCAATCCTAGATTGATAGAATAATATTTCGTCAATATTCTGATTTGAAATCAGTTTCCATTTACCCTACAATATTAAATTTCGTAAAGGGCTGGTGGTGTGACATCTCTAACCCTTAAAGGGGAGAGCCCTTATCCCTGAGTTTCCCTGATCAGGATACTCCCTGACTTAATATTGTAAGGGAGGCCACAGCAAATAGATTGGGTGGGATACACAAATATATGTCTTTTATCTTTCCTAATCCAGTTGGCCGCCAGATGGAGCAGCACACTGGCTGAACTACAATAGATATAATTATACAGTAGCCATTAATTTGCTGTATGGTATATACTGCAAATAGAAAACTATAGTATGATTATACAGTAGTTATTTCTACATATCTTGGGTACCCTTGTGCGAGCTTCTGCTGGTACCGCTCCTATATTGAAAGAATGGTATTCCTTCGATACTCTGATTGTGAAATCAGTCCTCCTTACCTCCCAGTGTTAAGTATAAGGGGGGACAGTGCCTTGTACACTTCTCTACACCTTAGGTGTTCGACCCCCCTTTATACCTGGAATTCCCCAGTTGGAGGAATCTCCTTATACTAATACTGAGGGGAGGTAACAGCATTGGCTTGCAGGGGATACACAGGTATGAGTCTCCCACTATCCCTTTATAGCTTCCTGTCCTAAGCTATTTGGTCAAAAGATGACTTTTGCAAATTGTTTATCAGTGTGACAATCAATTGAATACTCATTTCTGTTCTCCTTTCCTTAAAGGAGGAACACCAGATGATGCATCGCAGTCTTCTGCAGGAATAAGAGTGAGTATTTTCACGGACATAATACATGCAGGTTTCATGCCCCCAGCAATATTATTTCCGAATCCCCAACCCCAACTTACGCAATTGGGTGTGAGGTTTCTAAAATCTCTCCGAAACCATACCTACCAATATTACAGCTTCCTAAATGTGCGACATCCTGTCCCTTATCCCTCGTTTCTCCACTCCAGTTCAAGGGGAGGAGGTGGGGATGGGGGTAACCCACCCCCCCTCGCTGCCAGTGCATAAACGATGGCAGTCTCAAGCTGTCGAACTACGGTTGGTTTGGTTTCAGGTGTTGGCTGAAACAAAAAGGCAGTTCAGTTACGAACTAGCGAATACACGGAAACACTACGGGAATTGGACTGAAGATTTCACTTATTCATTGTGGTAACTGGCAAATTGGTGATCCTTTCACTGGCTCGTAGTGATAACAACAACGGAAGTCATTGATTCACTGTCACATCTGACTCCGCCGCCGAGAGCCGGCAGTGTGTGTCCTTGGTCACCACCCAGTCAATGACTGGGTTGGTATGCCTTCAGTCGGCAGCCCGCCGTCAACCGGCGGACTGCCGACAGCCCGAAGGTCGCCGACGATTCAGCAGGCTGCTGGCTATGCGTATAGTTTTCCCCACTAACCAGTCACATTGAATGCTGGCTAGGATGGTATGCCTTCTGTCGGCGACCCGCTGACGACCGACGAGTCACTGACATGCCGGAGAACTGCTAGCCATATCGGTACTGAAGTACTGTGCCAGTTGACTTATCCCCAAGTACTAGCCTTGACGGTAGTATTCCAGTTGTATAGGTGTATACAATACCCTGTACATCTGTGGTATAGGACCATATCACAGACAGAAATCTTTGGTACATAACCATACAATAGAATAGTTTTCCAATAGTCTGTGCTTCTATGCACAATCTTTTGCTGAGACCTACCTGATTTGGGGACTCACTTCCCCCCTTTCTTACGCTGACTCTTCATCAGTCTCTTTGATTCTCATTATTAATTCCCTGGATGTAAGCGCTGTTTACGCTACTCTATCCTTATGGGCTATAATCTTCCATTGGGCCCCCTTAAAGAGGATGCCCTAGAATCAATAATTAGGAAGGTCGCAGCAGTTGGCTGGAGGGATTCACACGTATGTGTCTTTCCTATTCTTTTCCAGGATACTTATCCTAAGCTTTATACAATAGAACGGAATCTTCTATTACAGTAAAACACGACACGGCAAACAGTCAGGTATGACCTAAAAGGAGGACGGAAAAGTTTCTTAGTTCTCCTTGGGATGTTCAACAGCATCCCACAGTCACAATGACCGTTGTTCCACAAACGGTCAGATATGTACACCTTCTGATCATGCGAAGCAAACAAACTTTTCTGGTAGGAGGGAGGTTCCTTCCGGATTGCTGGACCTTCGATCCTTGGGTCCAAGGCCTAACCAAGATGAGACTAGAATGGAAATAGACATACCTCCACCATCCTTTCCTCAACTCTTTCTACATTATAAACCCCCCCCCCCTGGAAGAGTACACCTTAGAGCTCTAGAGCATACTAGCAGTAAGGAAAGTACAGTCCATCGATTTCCAGGGAAGGCTGTTTGGTGTTCACGTGAAGGACTCAAGAAAACTCTGAGTCATTCTGGACTTGCCGCCACTCAACAAGTTCCAATAAAACAGCAAGTTCAGAATGTTAATCCTTCTGAACATAAGGACCTTATTCAATAAGGGGTGTTCGCAGTCTGGTCAGACCTGAAAGATGTCTATCGGCAACTTCCAGTCAGTCACCCCCTCCCCTCCTACCTAGGATCCAAGTTACAGAAGATAACATATATCCTAGACAAGATTCTCGTCGGACTAGATTCAGTCCTAGGATCTTCACGGAATTGGCAGACACAGTCAAGCGAAACCAAGCCTAGAAAGAGTTCAGGCAACAAAGGACCTGGACGACAGGCTGGGGTGGGCAGCACCCGAAACGGCTGGTCTATGAGCATCCATGGAGATGATCCGGCCCCCGGAACATCGGGATGCAAGATAGCTTCAAGAAGTCTCGATTCTCTCCAGCTCAGGGGCTTCAATGTTTTTAAAAAACTATTGAAACCTGTGGTCACCCCAACTCTCCTTTCCCTTGGGGATGTAAAAGGAGATCGCAAGGTCGGTCAAGAGACTATGGTAATCAGTCAGGATTCCAAGACACTACAGGAGTTTTGAATTCTCTCCAGTTCACGATAATGACAGACCCAGTGCTACGAGCACAGCTGTAAGATGCGTTAAGAGGCTGGAGAAGATACGCATCAAACGCTCGAAGAGATCTAAAAGGACCAATTATGGTCGTTCCTTCTTCGCTACCCTACAATGACCAAAGGCCACAGGCCCGTAGGCCATGTTAGCCCTGTAATGGGTGGGGAAACTCTCTCCAAGCAGATCAGACCTGCTCAGGCTGATCTGGGACATCGAAGCGATGAGGCGTCAAAACTGTCGAGGATAAGGGACATCTCATTTCATTAGGTGATGTTAGCCATCCCTTCCCTAAGGGAATGGCACCTATCAGCAGCTCATGTATAAATGATCTGCAAGGTGACAGCGGATGCTCTTCTCGGGCTCAAGCCAATACAGTTGAAATGGTCCACGGACGCAGACCTATTCCTTCCCAGATGGGAACAAGTCCCCGAGCTGCAGATCGATCTCTTCATCACGAGCGTCATGAAGATACTATCTCGAGATATAGCCCCATACGAGGATCCTCTAGTGGAGATAACAGACATCATGTCTCTAGAATAGAAGAGATGGACTTAGAGATTCCTGTTCAGGCCATCCAATCTCCTGCGGAAGGCCCTCTACATGCTGAGACCCTTCCAGGGAAGAGAGGCTCTGTTGGCTCCCAGGTAGCCCAAGAGCACCCCGTTCCCTGTAATGAAGGAACTGAGGCTGGGGCTGGTCCTAGTTCTGCACCTAGGATTATCCAGGAGGTTCAGAAGTTTTCTGCCTTTGATTTATGACAGAACACCCGATCCCTTCATCTTTTGAATTCCTTGCCCTAACGGTTAGGAAAAAGACTTGGGATCTCAAAAGGAAAAATAGAATTCCTAGAAGAATACAAGTCTATAATCAACTAGAAGACAATACGAGTCTTCTTGGGAAAAGTAAGTTGCTTTGTAAAAGCAAAAGGACCGAAAGGAATCTCATGATCTTCTGCCTGTCCTTCTCTGTCCACCCTTATAATCAAGGTCTGGCGGCCAACAGCACGATGGCCTTTGAGAAAGGAGGCAGTGCATCTTTGGATACTATGAGAAGATTGGTTCCTCGGCCCTGTCCCCATATGAACCCTTGAGTAAGCACCAAGAGTATGGCCGACTTTGCGAGAGAGGTTGCTTGATTGGATCTTTGGATCCATGGACTAATATCTACGTGCAAGTCAGCCTCAACTAGACCTCTTCTATAAGGCCTGTAAGTGGATCTGACGAAAGAAATCTTTAATAAGATTCTGAAGACATGTGCAGGCTTAGGCCTGCAGCACCACCAAAGCCCATCTCATGGTCTTTGGACAAGGTCCTACTTTATGCCTCACCTGTGAACAATGAGGATTGTTCCCTCAAGGATCTAACCCAAAAGGTTATTTTTCTGTTCGTTATAGCCTCTGGGGCTAGAGTTAGTGAAATAGTGGAGCTATCTGGGGATGAGGGCCACATTAAGTGGGAGAACTGCATCTCTTTCCTGATCCAACCTTTCTCGCTAAGGACGAGCTACCCACTAAGAGGTGGGATTCCTGGAGAATCTGCCCACTGAAGGAAGATGTCTCTCTATGTCTGCTAGAGTGCCTAAGGTCTACCTTCGTAGAACTTCAGACTTCAGGAGAAACTGCTCTTTACAGGAGAAACCTCTGGATCAAACTATCCCTACAACTGAGGGGGAAGTTCACCTACCTTTTGCGGAGCTGATCCTGACAGTAATCCTGCAGATAGTGATCCGAGAAAAATTGCTTCATCACTGAACTTTTCAGTGTGGACTTGAGCCTCTTCGCTCATTTACTGGATGGAGGTTGTCCAGTGTCTTACAGACACTATGCTAAGCAAGTCTATGAATTGAAGCATTATTTGGTGGCGGCAGGTGGTATTTTGGACCCTGTTGTCTAGCTCTGCGATGAACAGTCAATTGATTGGGACTATCAATTAAAAGGAGAAGGGGTCTGCATTTTTCGTGTGACCTCCCTTTGAATAAGTGTTGCCAAGGTAACAACAAATCTGTTCAGAATCTCAGGTGTGAAATTATACAGATAACACTAGTGCTGTGTGTACATAGTACACAGTGTTGTTAGACTATATCATGTACATAAATTATAAAGAGAAGTCTTATTAAAAGAGCTTTTCTTCAGTCTGAGAGTGGCACACATCATTTCTTCCCCTATTAAAAAAGGGAACATTAATTTCTGTATATGTCTCTTGTATAATTTCCTTATCATGCTACATTCATTTAGCATGTAGTCATTTATTAGAAATAAATGTCTATTAAAATGCAGTTGCGTCCTAATTCGCCAGACAATTGCATGTTTAAGATGCCAGAGTTCCTTGACTTACTCATGTAAGTATTTCTCATATCATTGTATGCTTACAAACAATGGATGGGGATACTGATATTGGTTCAGCAATATATACAAACCTTGAGACCATTTGTATTCTCAGTGTATACTCATGTGTGTTCATACAATATATGCTACCTTGAGGCCCCTTTTCTACCATCTAAAATGACTCTTCCCTGCAGGGGGCAGGAAGCACTAACATTATTATGCTTAGTGATAATGAAGGATAACGGTAACGTCATTTGTCTAAATTGGCCCGTTTGGCCGTATAAATATTGTCCCAAGGTTAAGGCACTGATGAAAATCCACAGATACATTAATTCTCTGGTATGCTTCCATCAGGACGTCATGGCTTGAGCCCAAAAAACGGATTTTGAGCGAAGCGAAAAATCTATGGACCCACCCTTCCTTTCTAAGAAAAGATCTTCACAGTTTCCCTCCCGAACTACTGTATCTGTAGCACCATGCTCAACGCTACAAGGAATGACCGCCAGAGGGAATTGGTGAGGTTGTGATACGATAGTAGTAGGGGAACCAGGGTAACCTCTGATGCGGCTACCCTTCTAATTCTGCCACGTATCCCCCTCGAAGCGTAAAGGCTATTCGGGGTGCAGATTGCCATGTGGCGTGTCAAGAATACGTCCCTTGATTATATACGATATCCTTGAGAGTAAATCTTAAGGGTACTCGTGCCAGAATTTAGAATTCTGTGAAACCTTTGGTTTGATTCTCTGGGAATATCACTGTAGTCATATATACCCTTGGGAAGCTACTAAAGGAACCTTCCATCAGGACGTCATGGCCATCTCACCCAAAAATAGATTTTTCGCTTCGCTCAAAATCCCTTCTTTTGAATAAAAGACTTTAGCTCTTTTTGTGTTTTCTTTAAATGGACCTATTGGTCACAATAAAGCAGTGTACAGTAATGCCTCACAAAACGAAATTAATTAATTCTGGAGTGGCTTTCATTTCGTGAAAATTTTGTGTTACGAGTCACATTTTACATGTAAATCGCCTAATTCATTCAAGCCCTACAAAAACACCACAATAAATTTTATAATAAAGCTACAGTGTAACCACAATGATACTGTACAGCCAAATACATTTGAACCGTTCAGTATACCAAACTAACTGTTAATACCTGTAAATTAAGTTGTTATTAGAACTAATGCAATAATACATGAAAAATAATACAATGCATACTGTAAAATACTATACATATACAAAATACATAGTACCATATGTACTGCACTATCATAGTTACCCCTAATGTAGAGAAATACATTTTCTATTGAGTAATCAACCCATTTTCTTCAAATTTTTTAATGGGCGACTATTTTATTCTCAGCCTGGCTAGCAAATCTCTTTTCTTATCATGAGACACTTTTCGCAATGAGACTAAGAAAAATATTCGCGTCTTGTTTCACACCGTGAAAATTTCTTAAGCAGATTCTTTCGTGAGGAGAGGTATGACTGTACTTCCATTTTCAACCCTTCTTTTACAGACCTTAGTCTGATAAATTTCTGGGGAAAAAGACTTTATTCACTGTGAGGAGGACTCTGCAATTAAATTTCTTTGATCCTATGTGATTTACAATCAACTCACTTGTGTTCATAGCTTGGGACTATCGTCCCAACTGCTATGTGGAAGTGTAGACACAGCTTTTCTTGTCACACTACTTATCATGGAAAAGTGGGAATTCTAGGAACTCACTTGTGTTAAAAACTCCATCTGGCCACAACTGAGAATATTAATTCTCTGGTACACTTCCATCAGGGACAATATGGCTGGAGCCAAAAAAACGAATTTTGACATAGGAAAAATCTATTTTCGGGTGAGATAGCAATGTTATCCTGATGGACTTACCCGTTACTTTTCATCCCTCCCAATTCTCAGTGTGAGGCCTTGCGTCATGTGATGGCTGCTCCTGGAATGGTAACCAGGAAACATGTTTGTAGTAGCACAGTGGAATCGTTAGTTGTTACGGCTCTTTCGTCACATTTCCAATTCTATCCCTTATCCTTCGAGACAAGGTTAAACCTATTCAGGGATGGATAGCCGTGGCTTGTTTTAAACACGTCCCTGTTGTATACACGATATCTCTTGGGATATTCACTCCAAGGATTAGAACCCTGTGATACTTCTTAGGTTAAAATCTCTGGTATATCACTCGCAGAAATATCCCAAGTAGAAAGCTGCTTTTAAAGAACTTTCATCAGGACGACATGGCTATCTCACCCAAAAATAGATTTTTCCTATGTCAAATTCCATTATATATGTATGTATATGTATGTATATATATACAGTAGAACCTCGGTTTACGAATTTAATTCGTTCCTAATGCGAACTCTTAGACCGAAAAATTCGTATCGCGAAACGAATTTCCCCATAAGAATGTTATAAAATCGAAATAATTAGTTCAACCCATCTACAAAAACCAATTTTCACAAATTTTTCCTTACACATACAGTACTCTACTGTACTCTACACAAAATTATTAAAATATTGCAGTCATTTAATGATGAAAATATGGATATGCATGCACAGTAAACCTGAACTTTACCTTAGAGGAGTGTCGCTGCTGGCTTGATGGAGACGAGAGGAGGGGAAGGAGGAGGAGGGGGTTACTGCTTGGAGGGAGAATCTCCCTCCATGAGAACTTCAGGAACGTTGACTGGAGTTCTCTTGCGAGAATGGCGTTAACTATCACTGGTTTTGCGTTTGCGAGACTCTTGGTCGTTGTCTTTCACAGTTCTTTTCTCCCCCTTCACAAGATATTTTTCAAGAGACACCTGCTTTTGTCTGTTCATTAAAATTTTATAGAAGTGACCCACCCCATTATCGACTAATAAATTTATTGCACGGTCTGTTTCAGCCTTATTCGGGACATTTTCCTCAAGAAAACTTTTCACGTTTTCCCACTTCTTTAAAAAATCTTTTATCTCACTCGAAGACAGTGATTGTGCAGTGCCTCCCTCCTCGTAAATGGTTCTTGCCTTCTCGCAAATCATGTTCTCATTTACTGAATCTCCTGCGAGCTGCTTCTCATTTAACCACACCATTAATAAATTTTCTACGTCATCAAGAATAGGTGGCCGTTGTTTTGATAACGACGATACACCTTTAGCTACTTTAGCGGCCTTTATTTCTTCTTTTTTCTTTAATATTGTGCATATTGTCGACTGCGAGCGATTGAAAAAACTAGCAATGTCTTTCACACGCATGCCTTGGTCATGCTTCTCGATGATCTCCTTCTTCATCTCGATCGTTATCATCAGCTTCTTCTTACTGCTTTCCTTCTTCGACATCTTAGGAGCCATTGTCTATCACAATAATACAGTACAGTACTGTAATCACAAATGAGTGAAAATAAAACAAATCACAAACCAAGTGTAAAAATCACAAAGAAATCGTCCACGAATTCACTAAGTATGTATGCTATCGAGACGGCGGATACTGAGATAATGAACGAGTGAAGGGGGTAATAAAGGGGTTTAGGGGGTGGTAGGTATGCGTGGGAGGAGTCACGTGACTCCATTGTGAGATACGGTCGTTAAGTTATTTCCATGAAAAATGCGATCGGGAAGCGCGGCGTTAACACTTTTCCACAAAAAACGGCGCATGGGAGGGAAATTTAAATTCGTTAACCGATACAATATTCGTTAACCGAGACGAATTTTTCAGAGAAAATCCCTTCGTAAACCGAAAAATTCGTAAGCGGAGTCGTTCGTAAACCGAGGTTCTACTGTATATATATATACTGTATATATAAATACTGTACATACATACATACATATATATATATATATATATATGTGTGTGTGTGTATATTATTTTATATCAAAGCAGATTTTATTTTGTAAAAACTCATTACTTTTATATAGGTTATTCAACGGGTTTTGAGCAAAACGAAAAATCTATTTTTGGGTGATGTCGTCCTGATGGAAGGTTCCTTTAGGTAGCTCTCTAAGGAAAATTTGCTACAGTGATACTCCCAGAGAATTAACCATAGGTCTCCAGAATTCTGACTCCTGGCGCAAGTATCCTTAATATATCTTTAAGGATATCGCATAATATCAGGGGACATATTTTTAGATACAACACATAACAATCTTCACCCCGAATAGATTTAACTCTTCGAGGGGGAAGAATGGCGAACGAAAGGGGAGCCGTTATCAAGGTACCCGGTGGACCTCCTCTCCTTACTACTGCGGGCCATCATTCCTAACTTGCATTTAAGCTGGAATAGCCGCAGATAGAGTAGTTTTGGATGCGGTCATTTAAGTAAGAAGGATGGGTCCATCAGGACGACATGGCTATCTCACCCAAAAATAGATTTTTCACTTTGCTCAAAATCCATTTTTTGGGCTCGGCCATGTCGTCCTGATGGAAGCTTACCAGAGAATTAACTTGAAAGTACTATATCTGTGGGTTTGTATAAGTGCCTTTACTTTGAATGAGTTCCTTATATGGTCTGCTAGACCCGTATATATGATATTACCGTTATTTGTCATATCCACCAAGCTTGGAACTAGGTTAGGACTTCCTGGCCCCCGTAGAGAAAGTGTCGACTTTGACTATAAGGATTCAAAGTTTGTATATCTGTAAGGACGCAAGGGAAACTTTCTAGAGATTACCTTTTTGTGCTTTGGACATCGGTACCATCAAGATTCTATTCAAAGGAATAGAATAAAACTCTAGACTCTTCTATTTGATTTACTGAGGGATAAAAGAAGACGCAGACACATTTTCAATGTATACATCATAAGTAGGAGTCTAACCTTGCATATATAATCATCATGGTTATATATATTTCTGACCTGTAAAAGAAGAATATAAATTACAAATATGAATTCATTGTAAAAATGCCGCTCAGATGAATGCGAAGCTAAACCTGTCTAGTTTCACTCCGATGTTGGATATGCATCAACACTGTGTTCAAATGTTCAAACGGCACTGGTGTTATTGGTTAGATTATGCACCTGTAAAGAACAGTTTATTAATCACCATAGCGATTTTCACTCGAAGGTATTAATACCTCTGCACCTGATGCACTGTTGAGTCCCAAAATAGTCCACTGTTCATCGCAGCACTAGACGACAGGTTTTATGACACTACCTGCCGCCACCACAAAGTGTTTTATCTCGTGCACTTGCTTTGCATAATGTTTATAGAAGATTTTGGATGATTTCCACCCCGTATATGAGCGAAGCCTCTCAAAGTCCATGTGTTGAAAGAAATTCAACAAAGAAGCAACTTTTCTTGGATCGTGACCTGCGGGTGTGCTGTCAGGATCCGCTCTGCGAATAAAGTAGGTGAGTTTCACTCTCAGTTGCCTTAGGGATAAGTTTGATCCTGAGGTTTCGCCTCGGAAGAGCTGTCCCTCCTGGAAGTCTGACTTTCTTCAAAGATAGGCCTTGAGACACTCTACTGGGCACAATGAGACATCTTCCTCCAGAGGGCAGATTCTCCAAGGACCCCACCTTTTGGTGGGCAGCTCGTTTTTGGCGAGAAAGGCAGGATCAGGGAAGAGATTCAGTTCTCCTATGTCTAGGAACAGAATATGGCCTTCATTTCTGGATAGGGCCAATATTTCACTAACTCTAGCCCCTGAGGCTATAGCAAACAGAAATATAACTTTCTGTGTTAGATCCTTTAGGGTGCAATCCTCATTGTTCAGATTCGAAGCATAGTGCAAGACTTTGTGCAACGACCATGTTATGGGCTTTGGAGGGGTTGCCGGCTTGAGTCTAGCGAATGCTTTTGGTATCTTAATGAAGATTTCACCTGAGAGGTCCACCTGAAAGGTGTACAGAAGAGGTCTAGTCAAAGCTGACTTACACACAGTTATTGTGGTGGAAGCCAGGCCTTCTTCGTGTAGGTGGCTGAAGAAAGAAGGACAGAAGTCTACTGATATTTCTGTTGGTTTCCTTGCTTTCACAAAGGAAACCCACTTCTTCCAAGACGATTCATATTGTTTCCTAGTTGAACTTGACTTGTATTCTTCGATGAAGTCGATTTTGTCCTTTGAGATCCCAAACCTTTTCTTCGCTGCTAGGGCGAGAAAATCATGAGATGTAGGTTGTTGGTTCTCAAGGATGAAGCGTAAACAGTCGACTTCTGAACCAGTTGGGATAAAACTGGTTCAGCAGAGGAAACAGCTTCAGTTTCAATTCTAGAGATTGGTTGGTGGAAACAGGTAGATCCGATTTCATCTGTTCCAGTCGAGAGACATAGCATCTATCGCTTCTGCTTGAGGGTCCTCATAAGGGGCTACATAACGAGGTAGTTTCCTGTTGTCGCTCGTTGCGCAGAGGTCGATCTACAGTTCTGGGACTTTTTCCGAGATGAAGGAGAATGAGTCTGCATCTAGGGACCATTCTGTCTCTATCGGCTTTCGCCTGGATAGAGCGCCTGCCATCACATTGCAGAACCCTTGAAGGTGAACTGCTAATAAATGCCATCTTCTCTTCCTTGCCAGGTAGAAGATGGCTAATATCACATGATTGATGTGAGGTGATCTCGAGCCTTGTCGATTTAGACATTTTACTATCACTCCGTTGTCCAGGACTGGTCTGATGTGGACTGCTCTGCGAAGGGATAGTTTCTTCAACGCTAGGAAGACTGCCATAGCCTCTAAGATGTTGATGTGAAAAGTTTTGAACTGGTGCGACCAATTCCCTTGCACCTTTCTTGCGAATGGCCTCCCCATCCTTCCAGGGAGGGGTCTGTGTGTATCACCATTGATGGTTGTGGTGGTTGTACGGGAATTGTCCGTGCTAGGCTCTTGGCTTTTGACCACGGCCTAATAGTGTGCGCAATCGCGTCGGGGTCAACATTCGTTGATCTCTTCGAGCGTTTGATGCATATTTTCTCCAGACTCATGACGCATCCTTTAACTGTCACTGCTGCGAACTGGAGAGCCCCCAATACTCTTTCCTGTTGGCGTCTTGAAATCCTCGTGTTGGATTAGTCTCTTGACAGATCTCGCTATCTCTCTCCTCTTCTTTAGTGGAATGGAGATATGGTGTGATTTTAAGTTCGAATGGGGTTCTAATCATTGAAACTTCAGAGCTGGAGAAAGGCGAGACTTCTTGGATGCTGCCCACACCAGCCAATCGTCCCAGTATGCTACTACCTGAACTTCTTCGGAGCGGAGTTGTTGGACAATTGTATCCGCTAGCTTTGTGAATATCCTTGGGGATATTTCTAGCCCAAAGGGCATGGCTGTGAAGACATATTTTGTCTTCTGTATCCTGAATCCTAAGTAGGAGGAGAGGGGGCGACTGACTGGTAGGTGCCAGTAAGCATCTGCCAGGTCTATGGAGACTGTGTACGCCCCTTTTGGTAGAAGGGTCCTTATGTGTTGTAGGGTAAGCATCCGGAACTTGTTGTTCTCGATGAACTTGAGTGGAGACAAGTCTAGAATGACTCTGAGTTTGTCCGAGCCTTTCTTGGGAACACAGAACAGCCTTCCCTGGAATCTGATGGACTTCACTTTCCTTATTACCTTTTTGTTCAAGAGTTCTGAGGTATATTCTTCCACCAAGGAGGTGGAGTATTGGAAGAATTCTGGAAAAGGGGGGTGGAATTTTGTTCCATTTCCAACCGAGTCCATTTGTGATTAGGCTGTGGGCCCAGGGATCGAAGGTCCAACAATCCCGAAAGTGGAAAAGTTTGCCTCCTACCTGGAACTTCTCATTGCTTAGAGGTTCCTGGGGACTTGTTTCCGTGACCGCGTCCTCCTCTACCCCTTGAGGGGTTTTCGGAGGAGCCTCTTTTTGGGCCTTTACCTTTGTAGGGCCGAAAGGTGGTCGTGTGCCTCTCAAAACCTGGGTTGAAGACAGGTGACTGGGCCACCAGCTGCTGAGGGACCATCTGGAAGGTGGTTTGCGGCTGGGTTACCATTTGAAGCACTGTGGCTATGGTCACGGCCGGAAGTTGTGCTGGTCTACGTGGTCTCTTTGCCTTTCTGTTCTTAGGCTGGGGATCACTGTCTGAGGATGATTTCCTTTTTGAAGACATGCCCCACTTTTGGAGAAGGTTGCTATTCTCCGTGGTGGCTTTGGCAATGACTTCTTGGACCACATCTTGTGGGAAAAGGTCTTTACCCCAGATGCATGATGAAATTAGCTTTCTGGGTTCGTGTTTTACCATTGCTGCGGCAAACACATGCTCTCTACAGGTCTTCCTTGACCTGACGAAGGCATATACTGTAAGTCCTTCACAAGGATACCCATGTGGGACTTGGCTAAGACCATGTACATGTCTGGGGCATTGGTTGGTCTGCACACATTTCCAGGCAGTTCTGATGAGACAAGGAAGCGGCAAGTCTTTCTTTCGTCTCTTGTTCCCTTCTCAAAAGATGCTCTGGCAACTTTGGAAGGTTCTCATTAAACGGCTGGCCTGCTATCTCCGCATCCAACTTCGAGACGGAGAAGGTTAGATGTACTTCTTTCCACTTCTCCTCGCAGGTGGGCATGGCTAGAGATAACGGTTTACATTCCTCTAGAACTGGGCAGGGTTTGCCCTCTTAGACTGCTTTCATGACACAGTCAAGGGCTTTCGCCGAAAAGGGTAAAACTCTGGAGGAAGGAGCAATGAAGGTTGGGTGCTTCTTTCTCAATGCTGAGACTTTGGAGTTGGTATATCCGGCTCCTTTCAGGCTCTTGGTTAGGATGGCTTGTGCCCTGTCATGTTCAAAGACAATGACTTCCTTAGGTACCGTCTCCTCGCGGGATGCAGGTTCATCTCGCAGTCTCACGTAGCAATCTGGGTATGCTGAAAAGCTGAGCCACAATTGAAGATCTTCAAGGGGTTTGGCCCCCAACTTCTCTGAGATGTAAAGCTTCCGTTTCATCATGGCCATGTGCTCCGTATACCTCCAGAGGTTGGTTTCAGAGCAGTGAGGGAGGTCAGATACTTTAGGGGGCTTAGCAGAACCCTTGGAAGCGCCAGGGGGTTTCTCTTCCTGTACCTCTCTCTTTGTCTCTTTGAGATCTTGCTTTATCTCTTCTTGTTCCTTCTGGAACACTGCCAACATCTGCTGGATCGACTCTAGGAGCGCCTCGCTCCTGTCGACATGTGTAGTCGGTTGGGGAGTTGGGGCTGAAGAGGTTGACGGCATAGGTTGATATGCCGTCACAGTGAACTGGGGGTCCTCAGTCACCGTCGAAACGAATCCTTCTTCCTCCGTTGGTGGTTGAACCACTTCTTCTTCAGGGCCTTCTTGCAGTAGGTCCTGTTCCGTGTGGGTGGACAACTCCGACATCCGTTCTTGGTGGATGTCCATGCCTTCAAGTGCCTTGTTGATGTCCGCCTCCATTTTCAGTTGAATGAAGGGAGGCTGGACCTATTCCTGGGGCACTACCGCACTGGATTGAGCCTAAGGGAACAGAAGGCATCTAAGAGATTCGTTAGGTAGGTAAGGTCCCGGAGAGTTCTTCTGGAACCCTCTTACCCACCTTCGAAGGGTTTCCCTTGCTGTATCCCTTGCCTCCGTGGTGGCAGGGATATCTTCTCCAAAACCGTTGGTCAGCAAGGTCGAGCAGTTGGAGCAACCCTTCGGGTCCCAGTACCTCAGGGATCCAGATTCGATGCAGCACGGGGCATGAGACCTGCACATCGTATGCCCACAAAAGTCCTTACTCTTGTGGTTGCAGAACACAACTGCACACATCACTATTGGCTCCTCCTGTAAAGGAAATGGGGTGAAATGATTATACAGTTGTTTATATCGTTGATATAAATGCATAATTTTAATAGTAATACTTACTATTATATTTAATAGCTTAGGATAGTAAGCTAGAAAGGATATAGGAAAGACACATATCTGTGTTTCCTCTCTCAGGTAATCGATGAGACCTCCGTCAATATTAATATTCAAATTCCTTATAAGGGAAAATACAGGGTGGAACGACTCCTGTACGTAGAGCCAGAGTTAGTGAATATTTATACTAACTTCTCCACCTGTAGAAAATTAATACTGAACGGTGTCTCATAAGTGTCCCGATAATCAAAGGACTCATCAGGGCGTTGAGGGATTACTTCAACCTTAACATGTTATGCGGTCCCACCAATAGACTGTGATAGGATACACAGAGTACTGTATGTTAGAAATACTTGTACTACTGTATTGTTGTATACTGAAGTTTTACTAACTACTGTATTGTTGTATGATGTAGTTTTACCGGTATACTACCGGGGTTAGGCTAGAACTCATAGAGAGAGAGAAAAAATGGAAAGGAGAATTTCCTATTATTATGGTTTAGCACAATAATTGGAAGTGTAGGAGGGCTACTGCCACCTACTGTCTCCTTGCCAGAATGAGAGTTCTAATGGAAGGGGAGGAATGCATCTGATTCTGGCTTACATCCATCTACAACTTTTGCCCCCAGCTGTATTGCCGGTTGCAAGGTTTGTGGATGGTAGGCCAAGAGAGGACTGAAGAATTCTCAACAGTATAATGGGTTTCCCACCGGCAGCCATCAGGGTCGACTCAGTCTTTCCCCCCGGGGCATAAGGAGAAAGTGGCCGAGGCGGCAACCTAACCGCCGTTGGTATGGTCCCGGCCGGCAACGTGGTACACCCGACAAGCCGGGATGACTGTCAGAATACCGGCAAAAGAATGTTGTGACGGCTAGGCCGACACTAAAGGACAGAGGGGGGAGGGGAAAGGGTCTTATAGTCCACAGGGGAGAAAGGCAGCGGCAGGTATGCCGCCTACTTCCGGCTGTAAACTAAGGAAGCATGGCTTCCTGTGCCAATGACGTCGTGGGCGGCAGAGAAACAAAGATTCCCCTGTCAGCGACACTGTCGGCTGCAAGACAGTACACCCTCAGCTACCGTCTTACTTCAAAGCCGGGATACTCGGCGGCAAAGAAGACAGATGGTGTAAGACTATCTAAGTCAAGCCGGAGTTTACTACTCAACAGCGATGACGAAAGATAGGGGTTGCCGCTTGTAATGGCGGCGGCTCAGGGAGGGAGGAAGGGTTTAGCCTCTTTTCTCTAAAAGAGAAAAATATCGAACCATATCCATAAATTCTAAGGGATATACGTCCCCATCCAAATCAATAGGGAATGATACGATGAGGTTAAACAATGGGAATTACTTTACTACCGTATACATAAAGAGTTAGGCTAGCCTAACTCCGGTGGGGACCGCGGCCAAGGTTAGTACCACCCGGGTCACCATCGTATACGAAAGTAAAGTTACATATCGGAAGAGGAATAATTATATTGTATGCAAAATCTTCACTAGTATAATTTGCCTAACTAGCTAAACATCTTTTATAGCTAAATACTGGGAGTGTCGCACTACTTACTGAATAAAATGCATTTATGACGTGCGACAGCGGTCTCAAAATGGATGCCTCTGGTGTCGGCTATGCTCAACCAAATACACTTAAATTATACGAATTTAACTGTGAGAAGGGAGCCTTAAAATTATACACAGGAAAGATTAGATGTTCAACTTTCCAGAGGATGAAGATGCTGGATATTGTATACTAATATTCCAAAATCCGTAACAAACACCGAGAAAAGCGTGGGAGCGCACTTAGCTTAAATGATATAGATAAAAGGAATGATGGCCCGTAGTAGTACGGAGAGGAGATCCACCGGGTACCTTGATAACGGCTCCCCTTTCGTTCGCCACTCTTCCCCTCAAAGAGTTAAATCTATTCGGGGTGAAGATTGCTATGTCGTATCTAAAAATATGTCCCATGATATTATGCGATATCCTTAAAGATATATTTAGGATACACACGCCAGGAGTTAGAATTCTTGAGATCTATGGTTAATTCTCTGGGAGTATCACTGTAGCAAATATCCCTTAGTAAGCTACCTAAAGGAACTTTCCATCAGGACGACATGGCTATCTCCCCCAAAAATACACTTTTGTAATTACATTTCTACATAAACTACTTTACCCTACAACTTGTACCCCAAAATAGGGATTCAAAAACCCGACTGCTATAAGCTCCTCATGAGTATGGCTAATTCCAACCAAGCGGAAAGTTCCAAGTAAAAAAAACAATGCAAAGTCAACGGAAAATCAAGGCAATGAATTTATCAATAGACGTATAGACACGCTATAAATGATGCAGTTTGATAATATTGACCTGGAGGAAAAATGCACTTGCACCAACTTATAATCATCAAATTCTAAAAAAAATCAAACTTTTATTTTTAAAAGTTTATTGTACCTCAATAAAGGGATTTTGACGAAGGAAAAATCTATTTCTGGGCGAGAGACCTGTGCCGCCCAGTGAAATACTCCTAGAGCACTATTTCTAAGGAATATAACTGCTATATATTACCAGAGAAAAAAAGCATAGGAATGCCAGGTTGAACCCAGCTCGCTCACCTATATAAGGTGTCGGTATAAAATACTGGGGCGTGATAATTCACAACCAGAGGTCTCGCACTATTTAGATATCTCCTCTTCAAAATCCCCGCCACAGCGAGGTGCCGTTCAACACTACTACCACTAACCCAACCCACGCCAGTGACGTCACTCCTCATAGCACCCAAGGTTTGGGGCCCATGTTGGGAGGGAAGTCAAGGGAGGGTTCACTGGGCGGCACAGGTCTCTCGCCCAGAAATAGATTTTTCCTTCGTCAAAATCCCTTTTCTGGGCTCCGACCTGTGCCGCGCAGTGAAATAGTACCAGAGAAATGGTCCCAAATCTTGGAACAATACCTGAGGAAGTAAAATAAAATCCAAAATAACAGGTAAGAGGATAGCAAGACATAGTTGATTAAGGTTCACTATGTTCAGGAGGAATCACATTCCCTGCTGCCACTGTAGCAAATATAAGGCTTCCAGAGGTTTTAAGCAGTGGCGTTTAAATATTGTTGGAGACTTCCGGCCTGTATATTTAGTAAGTCCAGTGAAGTTCATAGTAATTAACCGAGGTAGCTACAGCTCATATATCATGGACGTGAGGGAGTGATGTGGGAATGATTCTAGGTAGCCCGTTAATGAAATGCAGAATCTTCTGTCTGAGTCCTTTCAGGATGATGGTTCTTCACCTTCTCTAATGGGTAAGGGCCCCGAGGACTGAACGGGAGATATGTTTAAGTAGGCTTCCAGAGTGTTTACTGGACATAAAGATGGGTCCTGCGGAAGTGGGACAATCTTCCAGGGGAACCGTCTGTCCTGGGGGTCCTCATTTTCGCTAAAAATCTTTTGTCAGGGGAAAGGAGTACTTCCCCTGACGAGAGAAATTCAATATGACCTGGATCTCTAGACAAGGCTGAATGTTCTGATATTCTGGCGCCAGAAGTCAGGTTCATTAAGAACAAGGATTTCCTAACCAATGGAATATAATGGCAAGTCTCGTTAAGAGTGTCTGAAGCCAACTTAAGTACGTCATTCAGAAACCAGGAAACTGAGCTAGGGTGAGTTGATGGTTTCAATCTGGCGCAGGTTCTCGGGATGGATGAGAAGTATGAATCTGTAAGGGCAATATTAAAGCCAATTGTAAAACCTTCAAGGCTGACTTAATTTGTGGTAATAGTACAAGTCGCTAAGTCTGATTCAAATAAAATTCTGAAGAAGGTTACTGTCAGATTCATAATCATCGTCTCAACCTTTGAGTCCCTTAAAAACTGGCAAGTTTCATAACAGCCGAATCATACTGTCGAAGGGTGGATCCCCTCTTATCTGATTCTAAAAATAACGTATTTGAGGATCAATATCTGCACCTCTTGAGCTGCAAATTTCATAAAGTCCAGAAAGGTAGGGCATTCTGAATTTGAGGAAGCTAACACACAGCGAGTTGTACTGCTTGTGTTAGTATTGGATTGGGGATCTGTCGAGGTGGAGACCCAGTTCCACCAGAAGGGGAAACCCGTTGTGCTTGGGCCAGAGGGGGACTACTAGAGCAACTTGGCCTTTGAAAGTCCTGAGCTTGTCTAACACTTTCATCGACAGATTTATTGGTGGGAATAGGTAAATTCTCTCCCAAGTGTTCCAGACTAATGATAGTGCGTCTGTGGCGTAAGCCCGAGGATCCGGGCTGGGAGCTACGTAGCACTCTAGTTGTAGTTGGACTTTGTTGCAAACAGATCTATCTGAAGATCCGGAACCTGAGAAAGAATCCAACTGAAGGACATTGGGTCTAGTGACCACTCCGACTCCAGCGGAGTTGTCCTCGAAAGTGCGTCCGCCACTATCTATCTAGAAGAAACCTGATATGTTGGTTTTTGGCTGGAGCCGGTTGCTTAAGGTCAAAAATACCGCCATGGCCTCTAAAACATTGATATGAAGTTGGCGGAATATTTTCGACCATAGTCCCAGGACTTTCGTGTACTGAGTGTATCCCCCCCCCCCCCCCCGCCTGTTAGGGAGGCGTCTGTGTAAATGACGAGCTTGGGGGTGGATATTGTAAGGAAACGGATTTGCCAGATTTTGACCTTTGTCCATGGTTGAAGTCTTTTCTTCAGAATTGGTTGGAGTCGAGCCCTTTGTCTCGATATTACTCGTTTTCCTGGAGCACCATACTCGGCTTATATCTTTCAGTCTGGCCTTCAGTAGTATATCTGTTACTGAGGCAAACTGGAGGGCACCCAGGATTCTCTCTTGATTTCTTCTGGAAGACAATTTGTCTTTGAGAAAACGTATTGTGTTTTGCTATATCTTTCCTCTTGGCTGTTGGGAGACAGAGTGTGGGAGCATAGAACCTATTGAATCCTAACCATTGAAACTTGTCCTCGGGACCAAACGAGATTTCTCGAAGTTGATTTGGAACCAAACTGTTGTAAGAGATTATCACTCTGTAGTTGCTGTGAGGCAGTTTGCCTAGTTGAAGCCTAGAAACGGACGAAAATGCCTTGCTTTCGGAACATGATAGCAAACGTCTGCAAGATCCATAGGGGAGGTGACGGCCCCACAGAGAAGCAAGGTCCGCACCTGAGAGATGGTCAGCATGTGAAACTTGTCGCATTAAATGTAAGAATTCAGAAGCGACAGGTCTAGGATTACTCTTCGCTATTCTGAGTCTTTCTTTGGCCCGTTGAACAAGTGATCCTGAAATTACAAACGATTTACTTTCTTTATTGCTTCCTTTTGCAATAAATCGTTTTCATATAAGACTAGCTCTTCCGTTGGATGTTGATGAAAACTGGTTGGTGGAGGGGGCCATTCTATCCAACTCCAACCCAGACCTTTGGAAATTACACTGAAAGCCCAAACGTTGAACGTTCAACGGTTCCGGAAGATGTAAAGTCCTACCCCTACCTGAGAACTCCCAATGATTTGCTGCGGATTTACCTCCTCGGCCTCGAGAGTAGCTGTTGCGAAAAGTTCCTCTCGAGCTAGCGCCTCTGGGGCGCTGGTAACCCTGGAAAGCACCCTGAGTTTCAAAGGTGGGCCTAAGGGCTGGGGAAGTAGCATAGGAGGTAGTTGCTACTTGGGACTGAGGAACCAGCACGTATTGCTGTTGGGGTTGACCCTTCGAAGTGAAATGTTGACTCCCTTGTGCCACCGGGATGGTTTGAACCACCTGTTGGGACTGCCGGTTTGGAAGGAATGGAAAGATCTCAGACTCTTTCTACCTCGAGATTGGTGGCTGGCCGGTTCGAACTTGTGCTTGGGGACTAAGCCCATCGAACCTTGAGGCTCTGATTGACCCTAGCAGCTCCAGACTGGGGCTTTAATGAGCTTGTTAGGCTCATGTCTGATAGTGGCCTCAGACAAGACATGCCAACAGCAACGACGTCTGGCCGCAAAGAAGTCGTAGGAATCAGACAGTAAGGTTTGAAGTAATGACTTCGTCAAGACCTTAAAAGGTGGTTCTTCTTCATACATTAAAGAGGTCTTTTCTGCCATTGTAGCCGAGTTGATAGGTCTACTCAGGCGCATACAGGCTTCGAGCTCGAGGCATATCAGAGATTCCGGAAGCCTGGGTAGCCACTCACCGAACTGAATGGGAGCACAGTCAGCGCTTAATTTACCCGATGTGAAGGTCGCCAGGGCGTTAGTCCAGCAATCGTGATCCCCCAGGGACAGGAGGGAGGTCGGATGCGTTTCCTTCAGCTGCGGTAACGGCTTGTCCTCGTTTATTGGCTGCTGAGCAAGGTCCGATATCTTAGTGACACACGGAGTAGGGGTTTACTCCTCCACTAGAAACACCATGCACGGGCCCCTGTGAGGTGCCAACGTAGTGTTAACACACTCCCACTCGTTTAAGGGCCGGACCCAGGTGGACTGAGCCTGCCCCTTTGGGTACATTTTGGTTTCTTTGGGGACCCCGTCAAACCCCACGAGCGTCTCCTCGGTAAGGCATGCGAAACCAGAGAGAGGGAACTGTAGACCCGGCGGGCAGAATTCAAAATCTTCCACAGTCCGGGTGCCAAACCCTTCGATGGCCAACATACCATCTTTGAAGGGAGAGCGCACGGCCCCCTTCCACGGATTGCTTTCGACGAATTCCGGGAGCTTAGAGGCATCCGGGATGATATATTGTGCTGTTGAGGTAGCCCATAACAAATGAGACCCTGTATGAGGCTATCTGGTTTAGCACTCTCTCTTCCCCCTAATGGGCAATAATTCCATTCAATTGTCAAGTTCACAGAGGCACCAGGAATCTTCCATCCTATAATTCGTGGTGACTCGGTATGTGACACGAGGTTTGAGCCAGTGAGCTACAGAGGTCCGTAAATTATATATATATATATATGTATATATATGGATAAATATCAGCACAACATCGTGTTCAAATAGAAATAAATTTCTACCTCATCCCTGGGATCGGTCGCTGGCCTCTTCTAATGAAAGGTCAGGTTGAAACTAACCATGCCACGAGAGGCCATGCATCAATCTTGAAAGGGCTGCCGGATCAAAGGGAGCCTCCGGGGTCGTAGGTTTCAGGCCGGGCTTCGCTCTCGACCCAAGAGAAGTCTTAACTGGTTTGGTGATTTGGAAGACCTGTGAGTCTTTGGTAGGGCTGGCAGGTAGCTTTAACTTTAGGGACAACGGGACGTGGCCCGACATCAGCCACGTGCTTCCTTGAAAACCCTAAAAGGAAGAGACACAGGGTCTCTTTGCCCTGACACTCCAGGCAAACCCGCCAACCCAGATCTAAAGAGTCGCCAAGGTAGAAGAGACTGCGAGCTCCGAAAGAGGGTATATCGTTACTAATGAACAAGGTAACTCCGTTGGGAATGTAAAATAAATAGATCGAGAATAAATGTTTAAATCGATCAATCACAAAGGAAATAAAATGAAAATCCCAAAATAATATATCCGAAGTTATAATTATAGATAGTAACGACAGGGGCACCTACAGTGTCCCATAGTAGGGTAGCAACCCAAAAAGATCCGGGCGCTCCGAATTCTCAAAATAGACCGGTATGAAACCGGGACAAAAGGCTATGAACAAAATTTCGGACCGGTATAATAACCGGGGAGAAAACTTTCATAAATTAACTGACATTGTCAAAATAATTCCATAAAAGGTGAAGATTATCAATGAAATAATATTGTCATAGCGCGAAATATACTATCCCGTCGGTACTGGGGAAGTATAGAATAACATAAAGATACATAAGTATCCCATAGCAGGTCAGTAACCTAAAGAGATCCGGATGCTCCGAATTCTTGAATTAGACCAATATGAAATCGGGACAAAAGACTATGAACAAAATTCAGATCGGTACAGTAACCGGGGAAAAACTTATCATAAATTAACTGACTTTGCCAAAACAATTCCATAATAAGTTAAGGTTATCAATGAAAAAATATTGTCATAGCGAGAAATATACTATCCCGCTGCTACTTGGGAAGTATAGAATAAAATAAAGATACGTGAGTGTCCCATAATAGGTTAGTAACCTAAAAGGATCCGGGTGTTCCGGGTTCTTAAAGTAGACCGATATGAAACCGGGACAAAAGGCTATGAACAACTCTAGGACCGGTTTAGTAACTGGGGAAAAACTTATAAATAAACTGACATTGTTAAAACAATCCCGTAATAAGTTAAGGTTATCAATGAAATAATATTGTCATAGCTTGAAATACACTATCCCGTCGCTACTTGGGAAGTATAGAATAAAATACAGATACGTGAGTATCCCATAATAGGTTAATAACCTAAAACGATCCGGGTGTTCCGGATTCTTAAAATAGACCGATATGAAATCGGGACAAAAGGCTATGAACAAAATTTCGAACCGGTATAGTAACCGGGGAAAAAATTATAAAAATTAACAGACATTGTTGAAACAATTCCGTAATAAGTTAAGATTATCAATGAAATAATATTGTCATAGCGAGGAATATACCATCCCGTCATTACCAGGGAGGTATAAAATAAAAAGGGATGAAAAAGGATGCAAAAAACAGTGATGAATAAATATAATCAAAACTAGTTCCGGGGCCCCCGGGGCCGGGGAACAGGGTTGGTAAAGTAAACTTAAAGTAACTTAAAGTAAACTTAAAGTAACTTAAGATACATCCTTGAAATACATAAATAGAAAACTCCAGTTATGATCTAAAACTAATGTCTGTAATTGAATAGGGCTCCCGGAGGGAGGATATTAATCAAAACTGTGTCAGTGTCAACAGATCTTGTATTTAAGAGCCCGGAGGCTCCGATGTCTGATGACGGGAGGGTACCACGGGAGAGCGCGGGGGGAGCCAATGGAACCCCCACTACCCAACCGGAGGTACCGGGACGAAGGTAATGATTCATGTAGAATATAATATAATGATATGGGATATTAATAAGTCCTATGCGGACGATAATAGCAGGAGGTACCGTAGGTGGGGACACTCCTAATATAAGTGCTCATTCTTACAACCATAGCTAAAAGCAAAAGTTACACCAAGGTGCAGTCATACCGACTAATCACGTGTGATAGTCCCCGGTGGTCCCGGCCCTCCCCCTCCCCCGACCGATGGCCAATCGGAGCGACGGGAGGGGAGGAGACGAAACCGCCCGGTATGAATGAATGAGACTAAGTCACACCCCGTGGGTACACTCAGTCCTCAATATGTCGGAACGTTGAGGGAAGACTGAGGAACAAGCATACTTGACCCGTATGTCATAACCAACAACCATCGAGTGAGAGGAAGGGTGTACACTGGAGGAGGGGGGATGGAATAGCCTCCCCAACCTGTGGGGGGGGGGGAGGTATGGTACCGGGGAATCACCAGTGCGTAGTGGTAGACAGGGCTACCAACTGGAGATCCCCTCAACATGACATGAAAATCCCAAAAATATGATCATAACGGAGTAAAGCAATAAATATAATATCAATGCACAAATACATAAAAATAATTAATGAATTAAAAGCGAAATCACGTAAATAAGGTTAGGCATGCAGAAATAATATGGCGAGAGAGGGACTCGGGCGAGTGGTAAGGGAGGAGCATGACGCCATCAGCAGATGGAAAGCAGGGGTACCAACCTAGTTACTGAAGCGGTAGATCGAACAGTAAAAACAACAAAATACGCGAGAGTCCCACTCGAACCAAATGTAAAACTAGGTGGAGCGTAATAAAACTAAAAGGTTTAATAATAATAAGTGAGATGGTCGTCTTCCTAGAACTAGCGAAACAATCTCAAAGGTGACGCAATCCACCAACATGCACGAATGCAGGCATATCAACATAACCTACTCCTTGATGAAACGCTAACACTGATATCATAGGATAACATAAAATTAATGCTAGATGAAAGCATAAAGACGGTGTACTATATAAATGTAAGGAAAAAACTCCTAAACGTTCGAACAAATATTAATGACGGACGAACTAACGAGAAAAAGGGCAGAGCCGAACCATGAACGGTAAGAACGGGGACGCCGTTCATATATAAACACTTCTCAATTAATAAAAACAGAGGTTACACTGCCCAATCTCGCTAAAACTCATGGATAAAGTACTTAACTTCGATGGGGTATCATGGGAATCGGCCATCGATGATAAAATAATAATAAATCCAAGGTTAAACACGAGAAAAAACATGTTAGACTTAATAACAAAAAGTGCTATAAAGGAGTGACGTCACTGGCGTGGGTTGGGTTAGTGGTAGTAGTGTTGAACGGCACCTCGCTGTGGCGGGGATTTTGAAGAGGAGATATCTAAATAGTGCGAGACCTCTGGTTGTGAATTATCACGCCCCAGTATTTTATACCGACACCTTATATAGATGAGCGAGCTGGGTTCAACCTGGCATTCCTATGCTTTTTTTCTCTGGTAATATATAGCAGTTATATTCCTTAGAAATAGTGCTCTAGGAGTATTTCACTGCGCGGCACAGGTCGGAGCCCAGAAATGCATTATTTGCCAGTTTCTATCTTTAAATTTCACATGTTTCAACTCAGGTTCTTTGGGAATTGTTAATAATGTATCATTTGCAGATTTCTAATGCTAAATTTCATGTTTTTACTTGTGCTTCTTAACTTAAGCTGTCTTTGGTAATTTCTAACTCTAAATTTCCTATTTTGATTAGTGTTCTTTGGTAGTTTTTCATGATTAGGAAATTGTCAAATTATGGGTTTCTGCATTACTGGAAATTTGCTACCAAAGATGTGGATAACAATATTCGACTGTATCCATAGTATGTTCACAATCTTTCAAATAATGGTAGCTCCATTTACTCATTCTGAAATTATTGGTATAGTATAATATTTTATCATCTTGCAAGCTTTTGAAGTAGCAATAATGCATCCTTGTAGCTACTGGAAATGCTATGTACTTTTGTTCTCTATTATTATCAATGGACTGTCTTACAAACTATAACAATTACTTACTTGCCAATTCAAGAGAACTATGGGCCTTGGGGGTCTTGAAATGCCACAGGTAAAAGTTTTCCTTGGATGCAGCAAAGACATAACTGCTACTCATGGCCAAGTAATGAGGTTCAATGTCGATATATTTACCTAGAATAAAACAGTACTATATGAACAAAATAATGATAAATAAAAAGATGTACTAAAAAAACTTCATTGTCAGTTACCCCAAAAAGTACACATATAATTATCTGTTTTCATTATTCAATATTGAAAAATTATGCAAATAAAGGTTTAAAGGTTACTCATGAATAGCAGAAACAAGGGATGGATCACTACACTGTTGCACAATGTCCCAAAGACAAAACATATACTGTACACACAATTAGAATCAAAGCCTTTTATTCCCCCAAGCTACGACCATGCCTCATTTGAGTAAGACAACCACTTAAGCTATGCATCTCCTACCTAGAGATTTAAAACTCTCACAAAACACCATGTAGTTTCAAAAAAAATCTTTAACAAAAAACTGTATAAATCTGAAAACTATTAGAATATAAAACTATGAAAATTATATTTAGTGGGAAATTTCTTGAATTATCACATACTGCTCCAAAACTATAGGACATAGATTCCAACAATCTATAACTTAACAAAGGCTATTTCAAATTATGTTAGAAAAAATTGATTTGGTACAGTAGGTGCCAAAAACAATACAACAAAATCAGAAATTTTAAGTAATTTCTATTTTTCCTAACGATACTTACCTCGAACTACTTTCATAGGAGGATTGGTAAAACCACTCCGCTCCGACCAAAAAGATACAATTCCCACCCCCACGATGCCCGGCCGCAACCCGGCCGCCATCTTGACCTTAGGTCCTCAGTTCTCGCTCCAAACTTCGCCAACTCTCTGAGTGCCAGTTCATCAGGGGACGGACGAGAGGGCCATAACCCGAAAGTAGTTCGAGGTAAGTATCGTTAGGAAAAATAGAAATTACTTAAAATTTCTGATTTGTTCCGACAAGAGATACTTACCTCAAACTACTTTCATAGGAGACTCAGACTTAGGAGGAGGGGGTGAACTGGGACTAGGGTCACCCTGACCTCAGGGGCAAGAAGCCCCATGGTAGACGGATGGCCACACCCGGGGGGGGGGGAATGAAAATCAAATACCACACATTAATAATACACCTAGCAATCAATTGATAATTCACCTATTTAAACTCACATTTGTTCCTCCCGCTCTAAGGGCATAGGGAACGCAGGGTGGGGGGGGGGGGTTCAGGATGAATAGGGGGGATGCGTGTGCATCACTAACCCTAACGCAACGGAACCTCATAGAATGTTCACACCTACTGAAGACCTGCCACCACAGGACCTAACGAGAAGGTATTTAACGTCTTCCTCGTAATGTCCTTTAAGTAATGGGCTGTAAAAGTAGACTGCCTCTTCCAGACTCCGGCCTTTAAGATCTGAGAAACTGCCATGTTCTTGGAGAAGGCCAAGGAGGTACCCAAGCCCCTGATGTCGTGAGGCTTAGTGTACTTGGGGGGGTGGCACTCCGGAAGTCTCATAAGCCATCCTAATGACCTCTCGCAACCAAAAGGAGACCGTATTCCTCGTCACTGCCTTCTTGACCAGGCCCGTGGAGATGAAGAGGGAGGCTAGACCCGGGTGGTACCTAGCTGTTCTACTCGAGTACTTCCTGACTGCTCATACCGGGCATAGGAGTAAGTCTTCTGGGTCGCACAAACCCGCAATGTAGGAGGCCGCTGAACCTGAGGAACCATCCCTCTTTAGCAGGCACTCTATAGTCACCATGCGTGAAGGGAAAGCCCCTGCGGGTTTCGTGGAACTTCAAGAAGTGCGACTGACACAGGAGGTCTTGTCTTAGAGGAAGAGGCCAAGGGGGATATGACGCTAGAGCCTGAAGGTCCGCGAACCACTCCCTCTCGGGCCACCAAGGAGCCACGAGGGTCATCTTCGTGCACCTGGACTGGAGGAGCCTGTTCAACAGCCTCCTGAGGACCCCGAAGGGTGGGAAGGCGTAGATATCCATGTCCCAGGAGTGCTGAAACGAGTCTTCCATCTCGGCCCCTGAGTCTGGTAACCGGGGAGCAGTAGACCGGGAGCTTCGCGGTCAGTTTCGTCGCGAACCGGTCTATCACAGGGGAACCCCACCTCTCCAGGACTTCTCTAGACACCTGAGGGTTCAGGGACCATTCAGCGCTTAGGACCTGGCCCTTCCTGGTGGGACTGTCCGCCATGACGATTCGTTTTCCCAGAATGAACCGTGCCGTGAGGTCTATGTGACTCCTCTCCGCCCATTCCAGGATATTTTCTGTTAAGAGGCAGAGCTCCCTGGAATGAAGGCCTCCCTGTTTCTTGATATACACCACCACTGTGGCGTTTTCGCACCACAGGGCTACCGTCCTGTCCTCTAGCTCCCCTTTGAAGATTGACAGAGCCCTCTGAATGGCCAAGATCTCCAGGACGTTGATGTAGAGAGCTCTCTCTGCCTGTGACCACTGGCCTTGTGGTGTGTAAGGCCAAGTGGGCGCCCCAACCCTCCTTGGAGTCATCCGTAAAGAGCAATGGGGGGGGGAGGGAATCCGTCAGTGGGGTGCCCCACCTGGAGTTCTCCGGCAGGGACCACCACTGTAGGGCCACCCTCCCTTTGGGGGACAGCGGGACCACCTGAGTGGGGAAACCAGTCTGGCACCAGTGATCTTTTAGATTCCACTGAAGGGGCCTCAGTTTGATCCTGCCTTGAGGGACCCGCTTCTTTAGGGAGGCCAGGTGACCCAGTAGCCTCTACCAGTACTTGGCCCTCATAGGGAGGCCCTGGAGGAGTGGCCTGGAAATCTCTCCGAGGTTCCTGATGCGCTACTCGGAGGGGAAGTCCTTCGCCCAGCTGGTGAACCGATAAGCTACCTGGCCCCACTTCAGCCTGAGGTACTTCCTGCTTGAGGGATAGACTGGGATCTAGAAGTAGGAGTACTTCAGGTCCAGGGGAATCATAAAGTACTCTTCCCTTATGGCCGCCAAGACTGATCTTGGAGTCTCTATTTTTAACGTGGTCTTCCTGATAGACTTGTTTAGGGCCGAGAGGTCTCACGGACCTCCAACCCCCCAAGGACTTCTGGACTAGGAAGAGTCTGCCGTAGAAGCCCGGGGAGTTGCCCGACACTGGTTGGAGGGAAGCCTTGGGCAGCATGGTGGAGATCCCCACCTGGAGGGCTTCCTTGTGGGAGTAGTCCCGGGATCCAAGGGTTCCTTACAAGGGGAGGGGTCTCGTGTCCAAGAAGGGGACCAGGTGGTCTTCCTTCAGAACACGCCCTGTCCATGGGTCAGTTCCGGAATTCTCCCAACTTTGCCAATGTTTTTGAAGGCATACCCCCACCGGTGGCAGGGATAGTGGAAGGGGGCCTCTCGCCCTATTTCCTCCTAGGGAACCGGGCTCCTCTGGCTCTCCTGGAGGAAGAGGACCTGGGCTTGAAGGGACCCGAGAACCCTTGAGGGGCCGTGAAGGAGGGCTGGTGGGAGGAGTCCCAGGACCTGCCTTCCTTCACGAGTCTCTCCATCGTCTGCTCCACCAGGTTCTCTGGAAACAGACCTTCCCCTTCCACTGGGGAGTTCTTAAAGCAACCTGGGGTCTCTGTCTGAGATCCCTTGAGCCAACTTAATGGCTTTGGTCCTGGACCGGAGAAGCTCTCGGAAGAGGTTCAGGCCTGCTTCGTTGGAGAGATCGTGGTTGGTGTGGAAAGTGGCCACTGGCGCCGACCACAAGTCCAACCAGGACATGGCGTGGGACAGGGACCAAGCGAAGGCCTCCATCGACAGGGTCTCCTGTAACGAGAAGGCCTGGCCTCCTTAGGCACTGTCCCCAGGGCCCTGTCCACCACCGTGGCGAAGTCCAGAAACCTGGGCTCTTCTGCCTCACTCAGGTCGTTCAGGTCCCAGATCCAGGCTAGGACCCTCCAGAACATCGATTATTCCTTCGGTGTTGCGTCTGGCAACACCAGATCCCCGTTGAACCTGCGGGGGTAACCGAGGGCTCCACTCAAGTGGGGGAGACCTCTAATGAGGAGAGCCCCTGGGGGGGGAGGTGGGAGCCGTCATGGGCTTGCCCGCCTCACTCGAATGGGGACTCACCACGCCCGGGGAGCTCACACCCCTAGGCTCCCTCTGCGGGGTCACTGGGGGACCCTTAACGACTTTCAGCGGCACGGGGCCTGCCGCTGGGCGGGAGGCCGATGGACCGGCTGGAGAGACCCAGGAATCAACCATGCGCTCCTCTCTCCTCTCCTCGGGCAGCCCCTTCTGCGGTGGGCAGTGGGGCTCACTTGTTGAACCTGCGGGAGTAGCCGAGGGCTCCACCCAAGCTGGGAGACCTGTATCGAGGAGCGCCTCTGGGGGGGGCGGGAGCCGTCATGGGCCTGCCCGCCTCGCTCGAATGGGGCCTCACCATGCCTGGGGAGCTCCCACCTCTAGGCTCCCTCTGCGGGGTCACTGAGGGAGCCCTACCCATTCTTGGCTGCACGGGGCCTGCCGCTGGGCGGGCTGCCAATGGACAGGCCAGAGAGCCCTGGGAGTCGACCATGAGCTCCACTCTCCTCTCGGGGGCCATTGTCCCACGGGCAACCCTGGGCACGTTAAGAGAGTCGACTGAGGAGGGGAGCTTGACATTGGGCCTCTCTGCCTCACTCAGGTTGTTCTGGGCCCGGATCAAGGCAAGGACCCTCCCGAACATTGACGTCTCCTCTGGTGTTTTGTCCGGCAACACCAGATCCTGCACATCGTCATCTTCCTCCACGGGAAATCGTCCTCACGGTGGGGCTCGATCGTCGAGCCTGCGGTGGTAGCCGAGGGCTCCACCCAAGCGGGGGGACCCTTATCAAGGAGCGCTTCTGGGGGGGCAGGAGCCGTCATGGGCCTGCCTGCCTCACTCGAACGGGGCCTCACCACGCCTTGGGAGCTCACACCTCTAGGCTCCTTTTGCTTCATTAGAAACTCACGTGGGGTTGCCATATAAATAAGACACAAGTTGATGTGAAAAAAAATTCCAAGTTATATGCATGTTAGGCCTATTTCAATAATCAAGGAAAATATATATTTTCCAATTTATCTTTAAAAATAGAGTTGTTTGGATATTTGCATGGTTGTAAAAATGACTATCCATTAATTAGGTTTCAGTATCATGAGCTTTATAAATACGTGTTTGGTTTACCACAAAGTTCATCTGGTTTAGCAGGTATACGTTAATACTATCATCGTTCCGTCTTACTTTCGCTTATCAGTACATAATATCATTATTATTATTATTATTATTATTATTATTATTATTATTATTATTACTGTATTATCATTATTATTATTATTATTATTATTATTATTATTATTATTATTATTACTAGCTAAGCTATAACTCTAGTTGTAGAGGTTTTGAGAGGAAGAGAATGGGAAAAATAAAGATGGACTTGTAATGTTTTTTGTTGTTGGGAGTCCAAGAATGACGACGTTGACTAGTTGAGAACTTTATTCAGACTGGCTTGATTTATGCACATGCATGTATTCGTGCGCAAGCAAGCACGAACTACTTTCTTACAGGATTACTTACATCATGTTACATCGCCCTTTCAATAAAATAGACCTTAATCCAATATAAGTTTAGTTAACTTTACACAAAAAATTATTTAAGATGCACGGAATGGTTTAAAATTAGGCCTAGAAAGAATAATTTTAACGTTTACGACAATACATCTACAATTGGGGGGAATTTGCAAAACCATAATTTGACATTTCACATGAGTACATGAGATATATAAAACTTTGCACATCTTGTGCATCACTTATTACCTAGAATATTCAGCATTGAACATATGACACATAGAATCATCATAATATACACACAGCCAAAAGATACACAATATATAGCCTACTTATTTTTTTTTATTTACTGCTACTATGGCTTCCACAATTTCACATCGACACATTAACATTTCAATTGTAAAATACATTTTAAATATGATCAGGATTAAAATGTCACTGGTCATAACGGTGTGGATCTCTTACCGCCCTGCCGGATCGTGTGGCGATCGGGGCAGGTGCTGGTCTTGGGTTATGCTGGACTGGCGGGGCTTGGATCGACATTCTGCTTGTGTTCCTGGACGGCATGTTGTTTCCGACTTCTGACGGCAGCGGGACGATGGGGTTAGAAGAATGTTGTGACTGACCAGAGCCTACTCCGTGCGCAAGTGGTCTTGTCGTGCCGTCGTCTGCGGGTTGTGTGTTGGGTTTCTCCCCCGGGTAGAATTGTGTCTCAGCTGTCTCCCGGAGTTGTCTCCTGTTGAGTCGCAGGGTTTTGCCTTCCGCAGTTTCCACGATATATGACTGTGGCTTGGAGCACACTCATTTCACAGTCGCTAGTGACCACTTCCCAGACTCCTGGTTCTGTACTCGAACTTCTTGCCCAGGCCCGAGTGGCAGGAGATCATTGGTGCATCTGTCGTAATATGCCTTTTGTGTGCTCTGCCATTGCTGAAGTCTCTCCTGTGCCTCATCTGCGTGCTCGTACTTGTTACGACAACGGACTGGGAGATTACTGACCAGCTTCAGGTTAAACAGCAGCTCACTCGGACTGGGAATGACGTGGTCAATTGGTGTTGAACGTAGACAGGCCAGAGCCATATCCATGGCGCGTTCACTCGCCAGCGCCTTCTTTATGGACTGAACTACACGTTCTGCAAAACCATTGGATTGTGTGTAGTGGGGTGATGACGATACGTGCTCGAATCCCCACTCTGCAGCAAATGACTTATATGCGTAAGAATTATAATGTGGCCCATTATCACTTACAACACGTTCTGGTACTCCTTGCTCGCCAAATAGTTGTTTGGTGATATTCACGATCGACTGGCTGGAATACTCCCCAAGGGGGATTCGTCGCACGAAGGGGAAATTGGAATAATAGTCCACCACAAGCAGATATTCCTGACCGTTGAAGTGGAAGAGATCCGTAGCGACAACGTGCCAGGGACGAGATGGGGTCTCATGAGCTTGTAGTGTCTCTGGTCCTTGACTTTTCTGGTTCTCCTGGCATGTCGGACATCCTAGTACGAGTTCACCAATATCGTTATTGATGCCAGGCCAAAAAACACAGCTTTTTGCACGAAGCTTGCATTTTTCGCTTCCTTGGTGTCCACTGTGGATCTTCTGTAAGATCTCACCTCTCATGCTTCTTGGGATTAACACTCGCTCACCTTTGAGAATGATGCCGTTCTCGATACTCATTTCATCTCGGTAGGACCAATAGAGCTAGAGCCAACTCGTGACTTCTCTTTGCGTCTTCGGCCATCCTCTCAGGATCTGGTCCCTCAGTTGTGATAGCACCAGGTCCACGTTGGTCTCAATGTGCAGCTGGAGTTGATTGCTCCCTGAAAATTGGACGAGATGTACTTTAAGATCAAGATCAATCGTTGTGTTGCATTTCTAATTGGGCAGTCTCGAGAGACCATACGCCAGGATCATCTCTCGTCCTGGCCGGTAACGGATGTTCATGTTGTATCCTTGAAGATGCAGAAGCATCCTCTCCAGTCTCGGCGGAGCGGCGGTGAGGTTTTGTGACTGAACATTTTTCCAGCGGCCTATGGTCACTCTCAACCACAAAGGAGTTGCCATATAGATAAGTGTGGAAATGTTCACACCCGAAGACAACTACCAACATTTCACGTTCAATGTTAGCATACCTTTGTTCTGTTGGGGTCAGGCTTTTCGATGCAAACGCGACTGGCTTTCCTACCTGTGTGAGTGCAGCACCAAGTCCTTTTGTCAATGCATCGACTTGGATTACTGTTTCCTTACTTGGGTCGAAGTAAGTCAACGTGACCTCAGCCAGATCAGTTCTTTGATTTTGCGTAGTGCGCTCTCGTGACTTGGCGACCAGTCGAACTCTGTGTCCTTTTTGAGTAGCTCTTTCATCGGAACTGTCAGGTCCGACAGCCTCGGGATGAATGGCGCCATATACGTGATGATCCCTAGCAGCTCTTGTAGCTCTGTCACATTGGTCGGACTGACAAGGGCCTTGATGTCTTCTACCTTGGACGGGTCAGGGTGTACTCCCTCCTTGTCATACACAGCACCAAAGAAGGGGATTTGGCTTTGGTAGATTTTACACTTAGCACTATTGAAGACAAGTCCTTTTTCTTTAGCGACACACATAAGGTTATGTAAGTTCGTATCGTGCTCTTCTTTGGTCTTACCAAACATGGAAACATCGTCGGTGATCCCTAGAGTACCTGGGCAGAGCTCCAGTATCTGATCCATTTTTTGCTGGAAGACGTCTTGGGACATCACCAGGCCGAAAGGCATGCGTTGGAAGCAGTACCGACCATAGGGAGAGTTGAAGGTCGTGAGCAGCTGCAACTCAGGGTCGAGTTTCACCGACCAATATCCATTTTTTGCATCCAGTTTCGAGAAGTGTTTAGAACCAGCGAACTTGTGTGTCAGCTCCTCCATTGTTGGAGTCTTGTAGTGACATCTTTTGATGGCTTTGATGAGGTCCTTGGGATCCAAGCGAAGCTGTAATTTTCCGTTGCTTTTGTGTGCGTAGACCGCTGTTTACCCAGTCCGTGGGTTCCTCGATCTTCCGTATGATGTCCAGTTCGGTCATCTCGTCGAGCTCCTTCTTGATTTCATCCTTGATATGGATGGGGCACTTGCACTGAGCGTGTATGACGGGCTGTGCGTCGGGTTTTAGCACGATGTGGTACGTGCCTGGGAAGTTACATACCTTGTCAAATTGATCCGGGTACCTGTTCACGAGGTCCTTAGTCGAGTTGATCGGTGATGTCGCTTCAGTGGTGATTGCACAGTGCAAGGTGACGAGCTTCATCTTTCTCAGGCTTGGCAACCCGAGTATTGCTGGCCCCGTGGTTTCCACAACAAAGAAGTTTGTGTCCTGCCAACCGTTCCTTTCATACGCACATTGGACTTGTACTGTCCCAGATTTCTGTATCCTGGAACTGTTGTATGCCATGAGTGATGTTGACACTCAGTTTGTCCTACCTGATCGCGGTAGTCCTCGATTGTCGACTCTATCAGGGAACATATTCTGGAATATTCGCAATGGGAGGGTATTACATTCTGCACCTCTGTCAATCTTTACCTTCAAAAAGTGAGTTCCAGGCCAATTGGATAGGACGATGTCCAGCTTTGTGAATGCCTCGCGACCAGAGTCTGATTTCTGATCGCTGTTTGTGATGGCGTCAAACGATAGTTTCTCAAATTCCTTGTACATAGGGTCGTCATCTTGTGACATGGCATGGATGCTGCCAAACTGTTTCTGTTAAGTTCATTTGTTTGTACCCTTACGGTTCGACATTTTCCGCTCTTGAGACTTGGACCGGTCGTGGTTGGCTCCACCGTTTTGCCGCTTGTTTGTTGACTGCCTTTTTTTTTGTGTAGCACATCTTCGCCCAGTGGTTTTTTCCTCCACACTCAGCACACGTAGTACCCCAGGCCGGGCACTTCTTGTATTCATGAGTTCCCCCACAGCTACGCCACTGCGAGTTTCGGGCTCGTTTCACGGCAATTACTGACTGGCTCTTCTGGTCCGACACCTCCGTAAGCTGGCGCATGTCGGTGAGTGATGCCTTATGTGTACGTCCCATGTTCAGAGCTTCCTCCAGCGTCAGCTTCTTGTTCTTGGCCAACAAGTCCTTCTGTAAGTCTTGATGATGAGTTCCTGTAATTAGCTGCTCGATGAGTTGTTCCTGGGTTTCTTTGATGTTGCAAAAATAGCACGTTTGTGCCTGTAACCTGCATCGGGTAAGGAAGTTGTCGATTGTCTCTGCCTCTTTCTGCTTGAATTTCTGGCGATAAAAGCGGGCAATACGAAAGTAGTTTTCCTCCCCAGTTGTGCCTCAAACTTTTCCCAAACCTTTTCTGCATTCTTCTTATCTTCTTCCCTGTCAAAGGTCCAGGAATTGTATTTTTTCAGGCCCTCTTCCCCTGAGAGAAGTAGTATATGGTCCACCTGCTTCTCTGCTTTGATGTCTTTGACACTGAAGTAGAGGTCATAGCGCTGGTGGAAAAGCTTGAAAGCTTCTCTTATGTTAGCAGCAGACCAGTCCATATATGGCACTGCCCAACGAGCTTCTGCCATTGTCACGATTTTCCGTACTATTTTTTCAGCACAACTTCTTTATGGGTCACCGTAGCACTCTACTCACACGTGACTGTTGTTTCACCGGCGTCCAAGATGGCGGCGACTACAGCATAAATACTCATAAGTTTCACAGCTTCTCGTCATTCACCGACAAAGCATCGTTTTCACTGTTCAACACTGTTCATTTTTTACTGTTCAACACTGTTCATTATAGGTTCGCTTTTCCGCTGCCACCATATAATGTTTTTTGTTGTCAGGAGTCTAAGAATGATGACGTTAACTAGTTGAGAACTTTATTCAGACTGGCTTGATTTGTGTACATGCATGCATTCTTGTGCAAGCAAGCACGAACTAAAGTAGGCACTGAATGTCTTTTCAGCTGAAGGCAATTTAGGCAAGCGCATACTCACGAGCACCTTTGTTGACCTGTAAGGGAATGCAAAAAATTAGTTATTACATAAAAATTGTATTTGAGCTTACTTTATGTTATCTAGTATTTGGTAACACCAAATTTGTTCTCCTTAGCTGCCTTAAGCCGTCGGGGAACACTTTCAATGAGGTGCTGACAAATCTCTGGTTCGATACTGTTCCAAGCAGCAAGGATGGCAGCCTTAAGTTTGTCGATCGTGGAGCAGTCAACTTTCTGCAATCGTTGTTTAATGATTGACTACAGATTTTCAATGGGACTAAAGTCAGGGGAATTAGGGGGCCAGTCACTTAAAAGCTCCACACCACAATCCTGCAACCAGTTCTTTATCAATGCCGTCGTGTGGCAGCGTGCGCCGTCTTGCTGAAGGATCGAAGCACCTGTTTTCTCAAAACTTACCTCTAAAAACTCATTCGGTACAACGTAATAAATATGCTGGTTCACTTTTTCATTATTTTCAAAAATACACAATTCCCCAACTCCCTCATAGCCCATAGAACCCCATACCATCAAAGTTTTAGGGAACTTTTCACGAGGACGAATAAGTTTTTCACTGTATTTATTGCAGCGTGGACTTCACCAAACTTTCGTCGAGGTGCTTGCCGAACAATGAAATGTCGATTCATCAGTGAACAGCACTTGTTTCCAGTCATTAACGTCCCATTTACCAAACTTATCAAAAAACATCTTTCGTTTCTTAATATGGGTGTCAGTTAGCAAGCTCTTCTTAGGCGCCACAACACTCTTAAATCCCAACTTCACAGACAAGTACGTCTGTAAAGTACGTACTTTACACGTTCCTAAAATTTCAGGATTTTTTTCCCTGAATTGACGAGCACTGAACGAAGGATTAAGCTCTGCTTCACGTCTCAGAAGCGAAATAGATCGTTCAGATAACAAGGGGGGTCTCCCACACTTCCTGGCAGGGAGGGGTACCTCTTTCCTTCCTGAAGCCTTGTATCTCGCGACAATGTTCTGGACGGTTCGTTCCTTTACATCCGTCTGGCGAACGATTTCAGCGGTACTTAAACCTAATTCGAAGCATTGAATGACTTACACGATCATCCCTTGAAGTATACGCACCCACCATTACAAATAAAGGAACAGGGGGTTCAACACTTTGAGAAAAACCAGTCCAGACAAGAGCACATGCAGCACAAACTGACTTCTACCACGGCTAATAAGCTACTAATCTGTTATTGTTTCCTCGATCTAGACCGCAGTGGAAACAAGGAAAAGGTGCCAATTAATCATTTTTTTTCTCGGGGAATGTTCCGTGACGGAAATAGAGGATTCCTTAAAACGGTGAAAAATTTCTCCTGAAAAGACATTCAGCGCCTACTTTATTTTCTTAAAGGATTACTTACATCATGTTACAGGACTGTTTAATTGTAAAAGAAGGATAGTTATTGCTGAAGCTAATACAAGGAACAAACTGAAACTTTTACTACCCAATGATAGTAAGAACAGCAAATTTTGGTTCTCTTCCTCTTTCTTATTTTGAAATTTTTATAGTTTATATATGAAAGATTTATTTTAATGTTATTATTGTTCTTAAACTTCTCGTAGTTTATTTCCTTTCCTCACTGGGCTATTTTCCCTGTTGGGCTTACAGCATCCTGCTTTTCCAACTAGGGTTGTAGCTCAGCAAATAATAACAATAAAAATAATAATAAAAGCAAGATGCTATAAGCCCAAGGGCCCCAACAGGGAAAAATAGCCCAGTAAGGAAAGGAAATAAGGAAATAAATAAGTGATATAAGAAGTAATGAACAATTAAAATAGAATATTTTAAAAACATTAACAACATTAAAACAGATACTTCATATATAAACTATAGAAAGATTTATGTCAGCCTGTTCAACACTTTCACATAAAACATTTGCTGCAAGTTTGAACTTCTGAAGCTCTACTGATTCAATTACCCGATTAGAAAGATCATTCCACAGCTTTGTCATAGTTGGAATAAAACTTCTGGAATACTGTGTAGTATTGAGCCTCATGATGGTGAAGGCCTGACTATTAAAAATAACAGCATGGCTAGTATTACGAACAGGATGGAACTATCCGGGAAGATCTAAATATGAAGTATGGTCAGAATTATAAAAAATCTTATGCAACATGGATAATAAACTAATTGAACGATGGTGCCAGAGATTAATATCTAGATCAGGAATAAGAAATTTAATAGACAGTAATTTCCAGTCAATTATTAAGATGAGAATCAGCAGCTGAAGACCAGCTGAAGCAGAGTTCGAAAGAAGGGGTATCGTAGTGTGACTCGGTAGTGAAATTATGAATTTGTTTAATTGTGATTTTTATGCAATTTATACAACACTACAGTATCCTCAAACCAAAAATATTGCTATTAATAAAATCTAAACTTTTAAAAAAATAGCAAACCCTTTCTTTATGGACTTACATCATAGGTCTACGATGTAAGTCCGTACCGAAAGGGATACGAGAGAGACGTCAGCCGAGATGTTGGAAACACACATTTACATGTGTGTGTACATCACTGGTTAATTTAGCATGTGTACAAGTTACATAATTTACACAATACACAAAAATCTAAACCTTTACGAAAATAATAGCAAACCCTTTCTATACGGACTTACATCTTAGGCCTATTTTTTTCATAAAGTTTTAGATTTTACTAATAGCAATATTTTCAGTTTGAAGATACTGTAGCATTGCATAAATTGCATAAATATGACAAATTCGTAGATAATTTGTATTTTTCCTAACGATACAAACCTTAGCTATTTACATGGGGTAATTACTTTGGCGACAGCCGATGGCGAGCCATAAAGTTTTAACGAGGGTTTCCTACCCCACCGCTAGTTAGCGGGGGGTAGGGAGGGGTAGCTAGCTACCCCCCCCCCCTCACACACACCAGTGATTAACTCACTTTACTTAGAGGTAGGACTTATCTTGGGGGACAGGGATGGCGGGCACATAACTGTAAATAGCTAAGGTTTGTATCGTTAGGAAAAATACAAATTATCTATGAATTTGTCATTTGTTCCGTAACTGAATACAAACCAACACTATTTACATGGGGTGACTCAACCCTAGGAAGGGAGGTAAGTCCCCTGCCATACTGGCTTTGGCTTGCCCGGGGGCTCCCAACCCGAGTCCATAAAGGAAACTCAAGGGTTGGGGGCCCCTGCGCCTCGCAGACAGTTGAGGGGCTGCTGCGGCCTACGTAAGTCGTGTGTGAAGGTGAGCAGTGACATGTCCTAGGAAGTTGGCCTGGAGTTCTTTAGAGGGAAATCTAGGCTAGGACTACCCAATACCACCTCGTCAGGGTATGGGGACATGACAGTATTACAACTTAATACTAGGAACACAAGGGAACATGGCTTACCTGCAGAGGTTCGAGGTCAGCTGTGCAAAGGACCCAGGATGCTGTTTTTCTCCAAGGAGGAGAGGATGAAGAAAAGAAAAGGGCCAGACAGATCTTTTCATTCACACAGACTAAAACCAGGTAACAATGCCCTCAACCCTCTGCTACTTGTCCAATTAGGAGCCTGAGCTGTTGTGCATCCACCACAGGGCCGATAGAAAACGTATCGAGCCTCCTGTGTGTCATGTATTGCAGGTAGTGGGCCGTGAAGGTGGTCTGACGCTTCCACACCCCAGCTTGCAGGACCTGCGTCACCGAAAAGTTCTTCTTGAAGGCCAGGGACATAGCAACGCCCCTGACATCATGCGCCATAAGGCGCCGCGACGGAGGAGGGTCAGAACTCAAGGCCAGGTGGATTACCTTGCGGATCCAGGCCGAGATAGTATTTCTGGTGACCCTCCTCTTTGTTTCCCCGGTGCTGACGAACAAGTTCCGCACCTGGGGGTGGGCTGCAGCTGTTCTTTTGAGATACAACCTCAGACTCCTGACTGGGCACAGTAGGAGATGGTCTCGGTCATCTGTTACAGAACGAAGACTCGAGACCTGGAAAGACTCGAACCTAGGGTCCTGCACTCACGGGTTCTGAGTCTTGGCAACGAACTCAGGGACGAAGACGAATGTTACCTCCCCCCATCCCCTTGAATGGGCGACGTCGTAGGAGAGACCATGCAGTTCACTGACTCGCTTGGCCGAGGCCAGAGCTAGCAGGAACACCGTCTTCCAGGTAAGGTGGCGATCAGAAGCCTGGCACAATGGTTCGTAGGGAGGGCTTTTAAGAGACCTGAGAACCCGAACCACGTGCCAAGGAGGAGGTCTCACTTCCGACTGAGGGCAGGTAAGCTCGTAACTCCGTATGAGAAGAGACAGTTCCAGCGAGGAGGAAATGTCCATTCCATTGAGCCTGAAGGCAAGACTTAAGGCTGAGCGATAGCCTTTCACTGCCGAGACTGAAAGGCACATTTCTTCCCGCAGATACACAAGGAACTCTGCTATTGCTGGTAAAGTGGCATCGAGGGGAGAAATATCCCTTCCACGGCACCAACCACAGAAGACTCTCCACTTCGCCTGGTAGACTCCTGCGGATGACCTTCGCAGGTGGCCAGACATCCTTTCCGCAACTTGTTGCGAAAACCCTCTCTCATTGAGGAAATGCTGGATAGTCTCCAGGCGTGAAGTCGAAGCGAAGCTACGGCTTTATGGAAGATGTTGGAGTGTGGTTGTTTGAGTAGCTCATGACGTGGAGGGAGTTCCCTCGGTATCTCCGTGAGGAGCTGCAGAAGGTCTGGAAACCACTCTGCGTGATGCCATAGCGGAGCTATCAAGGTCATCGAGAGGTTGACCGGTGTTCTGGTCTTGTTGAAGACCCTCCTCATCAGACAGAACGGGGGAAAGGCGTACACGTCTATGTCGTCCCACCGTTGTTGGAAGGCATCTTACCAGAGGGCCTTGGGGTCCGGGACTGGAGAGCAGTATAGCGGAAGCTTAGTGTTCAACGCTGTAGCAAACAGGTCCACAGTCGGGGAACCCCACAAAGTCAGGACTTTGTTGGCTATCCGAGGATCCAAAGACCACTCGGTACTCACTATCTGCGTCGCTCTGCTCAGACTGTCGGCGAGCACACTCCTCTTGCCGGGAATGAAGCGAGCCACAAGTGATATCGAGTGGGCTTCGGACCATCTCAGGATCTCTACTGCAAGATGGGACAGCTGTTCCGAAAAGGTACCTCCCTGCTTGCTGATGTAAGCCACCACCATAGTGGTGTCGCTCATCACCACTATGGAGTGGCCCGCCAGGACTTGGTGGAACTTCTGAAGGGCCAGAAAGACGGCCTTCATCTCTAGCAGGTTTATGCGAAGGCACTTTTCTGATTCTGACCACAGGCCTGAGGCCCTGTGGTTCAGAACGTGGGCACCCCACCCCTTGTTTGATGCGTCCGAAAACAGCATCAACTCCGGGGTAGAGACGAGAAGATCTACTCCCTTTCGCAAGTTCTCGTCTGCCACCCACCATCTGAGGTCCGCTCGTTCCGCAGATCCCATGGGGATCAGGATGTCCGGGGAGTCGAGTCCTTGACGCCACCGAGACTTGAGTCGCCACTGAAGGGATCTCATCCTGAGACGACTGCTGGGAACGAGGCGGGTCAGGGAGGAGAGATGGCCGAGGAGACGAAGCCACGACTGGGCTGAGAGTTCTTCTCGATTGAGGAAAGGTTTCGCAACCTTCCTCAGCCTCCCTATCCTTTCGTCTGATGGGAAGGCTTTGTGGAGATTGGTGTCTATGATCATGCCTAGATACACCAGCTTCTGAGAGGGCTGCAGAGAGGACTTCTCGAGGTTTACCACGATCCCCAGATCCCGGCAAACCTCGAGGAGCTTGTCTCGGTGGCGAAGAAGGGATGCCTCCGAGTCTGCCAGGATCAGCCAGTCGTCCAGGTAACGGAGGAGACGGATGCCGATCTTGTGAGCCCAAGAAGAGATGATGGTGAAGACTCTGGTGAACACCTGAGGGGCTGTGGAGAGACCAAAACAGAGCACCTTGAACTGGAAGATCTTGTTGTCTAGGCAAAATCTCAGGTACTTCCTTGAAGACGGATGGATTGGGATCTGGAAGTACGCGTCCTTCAGATCCAGTGTGCACATGAAGTCTCGCGGTCTCACTGCAAGCCTGACCGTGTCTGCCATCTCCATACTGAACAGGGTCTGCTTGACAAACCCGTTCAGTGTCGAGAGGTCGATGACTGGTCTCCAGCCTCCAGACGCCTTTTTCACAAGAAAGAGTCGACTGTAAAAGCCTGGGGACCCGTCCACGACCTCCTGGAGAGCGTCCTTCTCCAACATGCTCTGGACCTCGGCCCGAAGGGCCTGCCCTTTTGCCGATCCCATGGCAAAAGAGTTCAACGACACTGGATACGCTGTTGGGGGAGGGAGAGATGCTGTGAACGGGACGCGATACCCTAGGGATATCACGGAGACCGTCCAGGCATCTGCCCCGAGTTGCTGCCACCTTGCTGCGCAACTCTGCAGGCATCCCTCCACTGGTGGACACGCGGGGGGAATGCCAACCCTAGTGCTTTCGGCCTCGGCCGGAGCTGCTAGGGTTCTTGCCTCCCCTGGAGGACTTTTTATCCCTCCTGCCATTTGCAGGAAAGGGCTTAGACACATTGGGCTTCGCTGCTACGGTAGTCTTCTTCGTATCCTTGACGGGACGGGGCTGCTGAACCGCCGGGGGCTTATAGGGCCTCGATATAAGGGCTCTATGGATGAGGGAATCCTGGTTGGATTTCCTCCACCTCTCGGCAGAGAGCTCCACATCCTTAGGCTCAAACAAGCTCTTACCGAGGACGGAAGAGTGTCTGAGCCTGCTCGACTCTGCACAGGGAACCTTATGGTGGAACCTCTCGACAACAGCGTCCCTGCATTTGAGGATCGTGTGGGACAGGAACTCGATGGTCCGAGTACCCGAGAGGAGAAAAGTTTCCAGTGCTTTCCTGGTGCTTTCCTTGGAGAGATCCTCGGAATGCACCAGAATGCCCAGAGACTCCAGCCAGATGTCAAGCCAAGAAGTGGGTTGCATAGCGCACTTGATGACCTTCTCCTGGCTCTGGATCTCAGTAGCTGAGAAGGATACGTGCCGGTTGGAGAGCCTCTCAAGAGGAACTCCCCCTGTGAGCCCTTCCACGGAATGATGTAGGGGAAGGCTCAACGTAGACTCCTCATGGACTTCAAAGTACCTCCTCTGATGGACACAAGGAGGAGGGAGGAGCTTACTTCCGGCACTGGATCTACTGGAGGAGGCAAGCTCCGCGAGCTGGCCCTCGATCTGGTCTCTGGCGCTCTTCATCCCCTGTGACCAGGGCAATGCTGCGCTGGCTCTAGAGGGCTTCTGAGTGCCAAAGATGCGATCCAGGACCGTGTCCTTACCCTCACGAGGTGGAACCTCAGGGTCTGGAATCCCATCAAGGTTCCTCATGAGAGTCAGGACCTGCCAGAACGCGTGCTCTGACTCCTGGGGCTCGCCTCCAGATGGACTTGCAGCGAGGTCTCCGGACCCCAGAGGCTCTTCCTGGGGGGAAACGTGGGTACCCTCTACGTCCCTGGGCCGTTCCTGTCTAATCCTAGAAGACGATTTTGGAATCGTCTTGGAGTCCTTAGGTTCCCTCCTAGGAGGGATGCAGGACTCCAAAAGCGAAGAGGGCAAGTCCTTCTCCACCTCGGGACGAGGAGACCTCTCGGGAAGAGGAGGAACATCCACCATTGGTGCGATGGGAGAGTATTCCTGCTCAACCGACTCCCCTGAGGAGGGGTAATCCTCCTCCGCAGGGGAGGGCGAGAAGGTCTGAGGGGGAGAAGGATCCTTGCGCAAGGATCTACGCGGGGACAGCACAGGCCTCGAAGGAGGATCCACGGGAGGAACTCCTCTCTTCCTCTTCAGGAGGGAGGAAGCTGCCGCTGGATCGTGACCCGAATCAGAGAGTGTTGGCTTAATAGCCCGCACGAGAGCTTTGAGTAGGGTGTCGAACCAGGGCGCGCTGTCAGACACTCCCTCTGAAGGGAAAGGGATCGACGGATCCCTAGGAGGAGTCGACACACGAGGGTTCGCCTGTCGGGCTGTAAGAGAAGAATCCCTAGACCTGTCAGAGGAGCGTTCTCCCTCTGGCGAACTCGCTGGTCTGCGCTTGCGGGGAGGGGAACGCGACACAGAAGAAACCGCCTGCCGGCAATCGTGCTGGGGCTCATAAACTGGGCCCAGATCAGGATCGCACGCGAAAGAAGGGCGCGAAGCTGGAAAATCGCGCGCGCGCCTCGGCGTTGGCGGGGGCGGGCGCGGGGGCGCGATGGCACGCAGGAGGATGGTCGGGAGCGATGGTACGATAGCGCGCAGGAGCTAGAGCGGGAACATGCCCGCGAGCGCGAGTGGGCGAAGGCGTGGGCGTGCGGCGAGCTGGAACAGGAGGTGGCTGAACGCGCGGGCGCGCAGTGATTTGATGCAGGCCCGGAGGGCGAGAGATAACAGGAGCGCCCGAACGAGTGTCCGGTAGGACTGGCCGAGGGCGCGATAGTGCGGGAGCAGGGTCGCGAGCGACCTGAGAACGAGAGGTCTGATGGTCCGACTGGACCGGTTTACTCGCCTGTGCAAACGCTAGGTGCGCTGGCGATCGTGGGCGCGCATGGCGCGTATCAGGAACAGGACGCGTCGGGGTTCGCTGCTTCGGTAGTCGCGAGGTTCGAGCAGCTTGCACCACCGCTGTCTTAAAGATAGGCACGGGGCGTGAAGCAGGAATAGGGCGCGACTGAGGAGCGTCGAGCGCGATCGTAGCATCAACAGATTCGCCCGGTTCCCGAGGCGGCCGTGCGCTAACTTGGCAACCTCTGGGGCGATGAGCGATTGGGGCGCGTCAGGCGCAATCGTAGCATTAACAGAATCGCGCAGGTCCCGAGGCGGCCATGAGCTCCCGTGCGCTGACTTGGCAACCTCTGGGGCGACGAGCGATTGGGGCGCGTCGAGCGCGATCGTAACATTAACAGATTCGCGCGGTTTCAGAGGCGGCCGTGAGCGCCCGTGCGCTGGTTTGACAACCTCTGGGGCGACGAGCTGAGTCATCGCGACGCGTGGTCGCGATGGAGCTGTAGCAGGAACTGCGCGCGGACGCGCATCGCGACGCGTGGTCGCGATGGAGCTGTAGCAGGAACTGCGCGCGGACGCGCATCGCGAAACTCTCTCGTATCACGAGACTCCCTATTATCGCGCGCCTCCTTAGATGGGCGCGATGGGGTACGAGTGAGCGCTGGTGCTGGAATCGCGCGGGGAAGCGTATCGCGTATCTCTCCCGCAGGGCGCGACGAATCCGAAGGAACCTTTGGCCGCCTGTGCGCCAACTCAGGAACCTCCTGGATCGCGCGTGGTGAAACAGGAAAGCGGGGGCCGGCGAGGAGCCGGAGGGCGCGTGAGCGCTGAAGGCCGCTGGGGCACCGGTGGGCGCGTAGGCGCCTTATCAGGAACTGGTTGCAAGTGCGCAGGAGAGCGCGGCGGAGCTATAATAGGAGCAGGGCATGCCTGCGCAGTTGGGCGCTTACGCGCTACATCAGGAACAGCAGAAGGGTGACGGCGATCAACAGGAACAGCGGGGCGAATGCCCAAGGGTGAGCGCCAAGGCGCTTTATCAGGAACAGCTGGAACAACAGCAACAGGTAGCGCAGGCGGAGCCTTACGCTTAGGGGCGAGCTGCGCAAATGCGCGCTCAAGTCCCTGAGACCCCGAAGGGTCAGGAGGTTGCGCAGTGGCAATCTCCGGCACATAAAGCGCGTCAGCAGCAGTAGATGTAGACGGCTGAGGTGACAGCTCGCTTTGTCCCGAAGGACGACCATCCTCCGACGGGGATCGCGAACGGTCCCTGGAGAGGTCAAGGGTGGTAGCAGGTAAATCAGGAGAACAGAGAGTCGTCTCCTCCACAGAGGACTGTGGTGATGACGAACCGAAGAGATGCCTTCTAACCCCTTTGAAGGGAGAAGAAGGGCTTCTACGGCGAAGGGGAGGGCGAGCCTTCCGCCTTATACGCCCACGAGGGGCCGTGGGATCAGCAGGCTGACCATCAACAGGCCTCCAAAGAGGTGTCTCTACCAGAGAACTCCCCCGAGAGGGAGTCTCAGCGGAAGGAGAGACCGTAGGACTAAGCTCCTCCCTCGAAGTATGTTCAGAGGGAGAGACAGACCCTTCTGCTACCGCAGCCACAGAAACAGGAGTTTGGTCAGACCCACGGGATGTTTCCGACACAACAACGTCAACCACAGACAGAGGATCTATGTCTGCTGAGGTTGACGATTGTTCGGCAGCCACACCTCGTTTGATCATACCAAACAAGACTTCCTTGGAGGGCGAACCCTGTAGCCCCAAGGAAGCCCAAAGCTGAAAAAGGTCATTGTTAGAAACAAATACCTCCTCCGAGGGGGGAGGGGCCGCCGCCTCGCTATGGTAGGCAACGACCTCTCCCTCACCACGGGATCGGTTAATGACATCAACATTACGGTCTACGCTACCTCTCGCCGGCCTCTCGGAAGAGGCCGCCCGAGCGGGAGCTTTGGATGGAGGAATGGGCGGCGGAAGAGGAAGACTTAGGATTTTCTCCCTTCCGAGAAACTTCGGAAGGAGAACGATCCCTCTTAGCCTTCTTCTTACGTCGCCGGGCAAACCTCTCCCACTGGGAGGTAAACCACTCCCTACACTCAATACACAAATTCGAACTATCATACCGTTGGCCCCTACACTGGAGGCATAAGGAGTGCGGGTCCGTTTCCACAGCCGACATAAAGGTCCCGCAAGGGTGGCCGGGAAGTCCAGGGCAGGTACGCATTGTCAGTAGAGGCCAACTTCACACACACTATTAAAGAGAGAAAGCAAAAACAGATTAATATGGCGGTCAAAGCGAGGGAGAGCACAGACAGGTCTGTTCTCTTCCCGAGCCAGAAGTAAAGAGAGTTAATCACCGGTGTGTGTGAGGGGGGAAGGGTAGCTAGCTACCCCTCCCTAACCCCCGCTAACTAGCGGTGGGGTAGGAAACCCTCGTTAAAACTTTATGGCTCGTCATCGGCTGTCGCCAAAGTAATTACCCAATGTAAATAGCGTTGGTTCGTATTCAGTTACGGAACAAATCACATTTAAACGAATTCCTAATTTCACCGCCGAATCACAACCACGGTACCCCTTCTTTCCAACTCCACTTCGGTGTTTGACAGTAGAATACTCTTTTTCCATCCCCGCAATTTTCACCAATATAAAATTTTATCAATTTCACATTTTAGTAGATTCTGGTATTCAAAGAAAGTTTATAACAACATTTTTTTCTTATGCCTAGTGTAATTTATCCCAATTTGTGTTAAAATATGTGAAAAGTTACAGATTTATGTACAGTGAACCCTCGCTACTTCGCGGTTCGACCATCGCGGATTCACCACTTCGCAGATTTTTTTCATAACGCATGTATATACATATATCGCGGATTTTCCGGAAATTTCGAAAATACCGCGATGTGACCGATGGTATAAGATTGGAGAAAGTAAGGAAAATTGAATCATGATTGATTTTCAATATAAATGAAACTTTGAGGAGCAACAAAGATATCATTTGTCAGAGAGAGAGAGAGGTAAGGAATGGGAGGTAGTGAAAAGTAGCCCACAGAGAGAGAGAGGTAGAGAGGTAGAGAGAGGTAGAGAGGTAGAGAGAGGTAGAGAGAGAGAGAGGTACAGAGAGAGAGGTAGAGAGAGAGAGAGAGAGAGAGAGAGAGAGAGAGAGAGAGAGAGAGAGAGAGAGAGAGAGAGAGAGAGAGAGAGAGAGTGTGTGTGTGTGTGTTGATTTAACCCTGGATAGGTACACTCCTCGGACACCCCTTTAAGGGTATACTCGGACGCGAACGACCCCGACGCCAAAACAAATTCTTGAAAAATCAGTTTTTGCAGTAACCTCCTTTTTTCTTTTGCCAAAAAAAACTTCAATGAATGCTTAAAACAACTGTAAAGATAAATACTACTCATCTGCAGAAAAACTATTTATTATAAATATTTTTAAAAATTAAGTAGAAAAAAAAAAGACCTGACATGAAAATTCATAAAAAAAAAGTTTATACATATATACACAATTCCTTTTAGGAATTGATTCTTGAATGTTTAGGACACATCTTGATGTATTTTGGATGAAGTCAGACCCATGGAGGTGAAGATCTGAAATGAGAAAAAAAGGGTAACTTTTTTTGGCCAAAAAAATTTGTCCAGATTTCATGAATTTTTTTGGGTACCCAAATGAAATAGGAAGTGGCTAATTTTTTTAGGGAATAAACATATGTTATCCTAAAATAGAAATATGTAAAAAAATCTTCATCATTTTGTAAATTACATTTATATCAGGGGCCATATCTAAAGGTAATTTTTTGAGTACTTAGAAATTTCGTAAAAAAAATACATATATTTAATATATAATATGATATTTATGCAGGTAAAAATATACCAAAATATCACAAATTCTATAGGGAACAAGAATATATATAGATAGGGCAGCTTACGCTTCGGATATGTCCACAAAATGGCCGCCAACCACACTGACTCAGACTCCCTAATCTGCCACTTGAAATGTAGGAAGGGTATGTCAATTTCAAGGTGTTATTTACTAATCTAATTATTATTGGATATGCATAAAAATTGTATGGTGGGTTGCTGGATAATTGACGATTATTTTACGACTATAAAATTAAAATTCTGACCCAAAAAAATTTTTTTGAAGGGAAATAAAATCGAAAAAAAAAATGTAAAACAATATAATATTTTAGCTAAAAAAAATTGATGATATTCAATCAAAAAAAAAAAGTAAACAAAATTTTCCGACAAATAAACATCTAGAGGAATCATTACTCTGTGATAGTTCCTTAGTACGTAGTAATTTTGAAAGAATTGGGAAAAAACGAAAAAATGGCAATCACCGGAAAATCGAACACATACCTATATATACGCCATATCTGGCTAAAAAAAAGATAGACATGGGTAGCCAGATCATCTAGAAACACTTTCCAACACTATAAAAATATAAGTTTTGCGACACTACTTGCCAATTCCTTACGGTAACATGACTAAGCAAAAAAATGCAAAACAAATAAAAAGGGGCACTCGCGGAAAAATGGCTAACATTCTAATATACGGCATTTCAGAAAAAAAAAATTCAGCCACGTGCTAGGCACACCATCAAGGCATATTTTCCGACAAATAAACATCTAAATGAATAATTACTCTGTGATAGTTCCTTAGTACGTAGTAATTTTGAAAGAAATGGGAAAAAACGAAAAAATGGCAATCACAGGAAAATCGAACACATACCTATATATACGCCATATCTGGCTAAAAAAAGAAGATAGGCATGGGTAGCCAGATCATCTAGAAACACTTTCCAACACTATAAAATTATAAGTTTTGCGACACTACTTGCCAATTCCTTACGGTAACATGACTAAGCAAAAAAATGCAAAACAAATAAAAAGGGGCACTCGTGGAAAAATGGCCATTCTAATATACGGCATTTCAGAAAAAAAAAAATTTCAGCCACGTGCTAGGCAAACCATCAAGGCACATTTTCCGACAAATAAACATATAAAACGGATTTTGAGCGAAGCGAAAAATCTATTTTTGGGTGAGATAGCCATGGCGTCCTGATGGAAGGTTCCTGTTTGGTAGCTTCCTTGGGTATAAGACTACTAAGATATTCCCAGAGAATTTAACCACAGGTTATCACAGAATTCTAACTTCTGGAGCGAGTATCTCAAAGGTTTCCCTTTAAGACATCGTAATACAACAGGGGACACGCATGTCTGGTCGTGCCACATAGCTATCTCCACCCCGAACAGAGTTAACGCTTCGGTGTGTAAGGGCTGAGAATAGCTGGGAGCCGTTCCACAGCTAATCTCACTCGTGGCTACTACTGATACTCGAGACGTAAACAAACGGACGCCATTGCTCTAATGACGTCACGAGCGTCTTTATCCTGGCGCCAGTTGCTGCCCATCACCATGATACAATTGTGTAGGGTGGGAACAAACTGACGAAGTAGTAGGGAGGGTCCATCAGGACGCCATGGCTATCTCACCCAAAAATAGATTTTTCGCTTCGCTCAAAATCCGTTTTTTGGGCTCAAGCCATGGCGTCCTGATGGAAGAGTACCAGAGAATCAATGTATCGTGGTAGATTTTCCCCCCAGAGTTAAGTGCCTAGGCATTGACAAATAGCAAAGTAATCTTAGATAAGAACCATAGGAACGAAGTATCCTGCCCCCCATTGGTAGGAAGTTCCCATGGGCTATGCCGACGTCAAAGTGGTATTGAAGGACTATTCATCTTGACAGAAGAGCTTTTTAAGAGCTTAGAGATGAAGCAGAATGTTTGATATTTGTATAGGAACATTCTGAGTGGGTCAGTGGTGGTTGGGCACTGTGTGTAGGATTCATCTCCTGATTATCAGAAGTAAGTATTCGAGTAGGAACCTTACTGAGGCAAGGTGAATATAATTTAAGGATAGATATCTTAAATTCTTCATGACCATAAGAAAGGAGGAATAAATAAAACTATGACAGTATATATTTCATAGTAAGTAGGAGCTGAAGGAGACGCATAAGTAATAAAATAGAAATTTTATTTCACAATGCAGAAATTAAATAATTTACAGCAAAAGTAAAGTTCATTTACAGTAATAATAATGTACATAGAAATAAAGGCTTGCTCTTGAATCTGAAAGGGAATTTCAGGATTAGTAGGTACTCGTTCTCGAGGAACGCAAGTCTTTAAATAACACATCATGCTCAAGGCATGTGGCACTTGTGTAACACTATGACATTTCACCTGGGATAAGAACAGTTATAAAAGCACTAAGTGTTTTTAGACATCACTATGAATCACTCGAGGGTCAACATAGGCACCCGAAGAGTTAGAGTCCCAAATAACTCACTGTTCTACGCAGAGTTAGGTGCAGGTTTCATAACACTACCTGCGGCTACCACAAAATGTTTGATTTCGTGCACTTGTTTCGCATAATGTTTAAAGAAAACTCGCGAGGACTTCCAGCCCGTAAAGTTTTTAAGGCTTTCAAAGTCCATGCTCTGAAAGAAATTCAGAGAAGATGCCACTTTTCTAGGATCATGACCAGCGGGTGTACTGTTCGGATCCGCTCTGCGAATGAAGTAGGTGATTTTCGCTCTTAATTGTTTCAGTGACAGGTCGCTGCCCGATGTTTCTCCTTTGAAGAGTTGGCCTCCACCAAAGTTTGAAGTTCTGCGAAGATAGACCTTGAGGCTCTCTACTGGACATAGAGAGACATCCTCCTTCAGGGGGCATATTCTCCAAGGGCCCCATCTTTTGGTGGGTAATTCATTTTTGGCGAGAAACGTCGGATCAGGGGAGAGGGTCACTTCTCCTGAATCAGCAAACAGGATGTGTCCCTCTTCTCTTGATAATGCCACTATTTCGCTGACTCGAGCTCCCGAGGCGAGAGCAAATAAAAATATAACTTTCTGAGTCAGATCCTTGAGGGGGCATGAATCGTTGTCCAAGTTGGAGGCGAAATGGAGCACCTTGTCTAGTGACCAGGAGATCGGTTTCGGAGGGGGTGCTGGGCGGAGGCGAGCACATGCTTTCGGCAGTTTGTTAAAGATGTCGTTGGACAGATCAATTTGGAAGGCATATAGAATTGGTCTAGTCAAAGCCGATTTGCAGGTTGAAATCGTATTGGCTGCTAATCCTTGTCCATGAAGGTGAATGAAGAAGGACATACAGAAATCAATGGTGATTTCTTTAGGATTTTTTGCTTTAACAAAGGAGACCCATTTCCTCCAGGATGATTCATATTGCCGTCTCGTGGATTCGGTCTTGTATTCCTCTAGGAAGTCTAGACTTTTCTTCGAGATCCCAAACCTCTTCTTTGCGGCAAGGGAGAGAAAATCATGAGATGAAGGTCCTTGATTTTCGATGATGAAGCGAAGACAGTCGACTTCTGTACTTGTTGAGAGAGAACTGGGCCCGGGAGAGGGATCAGCTTGGGCTGCAGCTCCAGGACCAGGGGGGTACCAGTTGCTCCGGGGCCACTTGGGAGCCACTAGGGCCGCTGTCCCTTTGAAGGTTCTCAGTTTGGAGAGGACTTTCAACAGAAGGTTGGTGGGAGGGAACAGGTATATCTTCGACCATCTGTTCCAGTCCAGTGACATGGCGTCCACCGCTTCTGCTTTGGGGTCCTCGTACGGGGCTACGTACAGAGGAAGTTGATTGTTGTCGCTCGTTGCAAAGAGATCTATCTGAAGTTCTGGGACTTGATGAGAGATGAAGGAGAATGATCTTGCGTCTAGAGACCATTCCGACTCTATCGGGTTTGTCCGAGATAGAGCATCCGCTGTCACGTTGCGGAATCCTTGTAGGTGAACTGCAGACAGGTGCCACTTCTTCTTCTCCGCCAGACGGAAGATTGGGAGAAGCACCTGATTTATCTGGGGCGATCTTGAGCCCTGGCGATTGAGACAACGAACTACCACCGAGTTGTCTAGGGTTAGACGGATGTGGATCGAGGGCGGCGGGGATAGCTTCTTCAGAGTAAGAAGGACCGCCATGGCCTCCAAGATGTTTATGTGGAACGTCTTGAATAGTGGAGACCAGGTCCCTTGAGCTTGTTTCAGGTGGGAGTGACCTCCCCAGCCCTCCAGTGAGGCATCCGTGTGGATGTTGAGTGATGGAGGAGGGTGTTGGAGAGGAATGGACCTTTTCAGGGCCATTGCTTCCGACCACGGCTTTAGGAGGCGTCGAAGTCTGTCTGGAAGCCGTCTCTTGAGGTCTCTTCGAGCGATGGATGCCGATCGTCTCCAGACTCCCGCGGCATCCTTTAGCTGTGCACGAAGCACTGGGTTTGTCACTGAGGCGAATTGTAGAGAGCCTAGAACTCGTTCCTGCTGTCGTCTTGAAATGCGTTTGGATTTCAGTAGTCGCTTGACAGACCCTGCTATTTCCTTCCTTTTCTTCTGGGGGATGGAAAGGCGGTGTGACTGAAGATTCCAGTGGATTCCCAGCCACTGAAACTTCTGAGCTGGAGAGAGGCGAGATTTCTTCTCGTTGATCTTGAATCCCAGGTGTTCTAGGTACTGGGTAACTTCGTCGCAAGACTTTGTACACTCTTCGGGCGATGGAGCCCAGACTAGCCAGTCGTCGAGGTAGGCCATCACCTGGACGTTTCTTAGGCGGAGCTGTTGTACTATGGCATCCGCCAGCTTTGTGAAGATCCGAGGGGCCACATTGAGGCCGAATGGCATGGCCCGGAAGGCGTAGCTTTTCCTTTGGAGTCGAAATCCTAGGTAGGAGGAAGCGTGATGGTTCATTGGAATGTGCCAATAGGCATCCGCCAGGTCTATAGAGACCGTGTAGGAACCTTGAGGCAGAAGGGTCCTTATTTGTTGAAGCGTCAGCATCTTGAATTTGTTGTTCTCTATGAACTTGTTGAGGGGGGATAAGTCCAGAATGACTCTGAGCTTGTCTGAGTCCTTCTTGGGAACGCAAAACAGTCTCCCTTGGAACCTGGTGGACTTTACCTTCCTTATCACCTTCTTGTTCAAGAGGTCTAGAACATATTCTTCCAGAATGGGGGTCGATTGTTGGAAGAACCGCTGGAAGATTGGGGGTTGATGCACCCAACTCCAGCCTAGACCGTTCTTGATGATGCTGTGTGCCCAAGGATCGAAGGTCCAACGATCCTGGAATTGGCGGAGTCTTCCTCCCACCGGAAGCACTTCATTGCTTCTGGTGTCCCGAGGACTTGTTGCCTCGGCCGCTAGCTCCCTTTCCTCCTCTACCTCTGGAGGGACGACGAGAGGCGTCTCTGCTTGCACCCCTGGACGAGCCTCTACCTCTGGCATGAAAGGTAGTGGTTGGCTGTTCAAAGGCAGGGGTGAAGACCGGTGACTGTGACAACACCGGTTGGGGGACCAATTGAAAGGTCTGTTGTGGTTGGGCAACCACTTGGGAGGTAGCGGGTCCCGGAAACTGACGTCTTTGTTGACGTTGCTGGGGTTTCGGTTTCTGAGGTTTCCTCTTAGGCTGAGGTCCATCGTCCTGAGAGGTTTTCCTTTTCCTGGACATGCCCCACTTGTGGAGAAGGTTCCTATTCTCCGTGGCGGCTCTGTCCGTTATTTCCTTGACAAGGTCCGAAGGAAACAGGTGCTTTCCCCAGATGTTGGAGGAAATCAGCCTCCGGGGTTCGTGTTTCACGGTGGCACCGACAAACACGAATTCACGACAGGCTCTACGAGCCTTTATGAAATGGTACAAGTCCTTCATTACCGTCAGTAAGTGGGATTTGGCCAGTACCATGTAGTGATCTGGTACTGCTGTGTCACAGGCCATAACTTCAAGTTGGACTTGATGAGAAAGAGACGCTGCAAGCCTCTCCTTCGTGTCTTGTTCCCGGCGAAGGAGGTGATCATTGAGCTTAGGGAGGTCTTCATTAAACTGACGTCCGGCAACGTCAGGATCAAGCCTACCCACAACGAAAGTATGTTGGACATCTTTCCATTGTCTAGTGTCAGGGGGCGTTACGATGGAGAAGGGTCTGCACTCCTCCAGTGCAGGGCAGGGTTTCCCTTCTTCCGCCGCCTTAAGGCATGCAGCCAAGGCCTTTTCCAAAAATGGAAGAACCGCAGTGTCGGGAGCGACATAAGTAGGATGCTTCTTGCTCAAGGCAGGAAGCTTAGAGCAGGTAAAGCCCCTGCTCTTAAATGCGGAGGCTAGCATAGCCTGGGCCTTAGCGAGATCGAACACTATCTCTTCCTTAGGTTCGGTCTCCTCCTTCGAGGCAGGTTCAGAACGAAGCCGGACGTAACAGTCCGGGTAGGCCTCGAAGCTTGGGAAGAATTCCACATCTTCCAACGGGACCGTGCCGATTTTGTCACTAACAAAAATCCTGCCGGTCGCAATAACCATATGCTCCGCATACCTCCATGGGTTGGCATGAGAGCAAGCTGGGAGATCCTTAACCGAGATCTTCTTCGGTTCTCTGGATCCAATCATAGACCTGATGGACTCCTGGTTCTCCTTCAGTCTGTCGTCCATGACAGCTCTAATCAGTCGGATCAGTTCTTGTGTAGAGGAAGAAGGATCCGGGGTCGAGGAGGTAGACGGAATGGACACATCCGTCGGTGTAGGAGTAGGCGGAGGGATGGACGAGGGAGTAGCTCCAATCTCCGACTCGGTGTATTCCACCTTGTCTTCGTCCTCTTCGGCTCCTTGAGCCATAAGCGTCTTCTCCGTGTCTTCCGAGACGTCAGAGATCTGTTCATCCTCTTCGGAATCTAGGCGACACTCGTGCATGGACTGAGCCATGACCACATCAGGTTCCACCGTAATTTGGACAGTTGGGATTGCTTCCTTTGGAACCACTGAATCAGGGGAGGCCTTAGGGAACAGCAGGGACCTCAGTTCTTCGGTGGCCAAGTACGGTCCAGTGGCATTCCTCTGAAAACCACGCACCCACTTGCGCAGTTTCTCACGAGCCACGTCTCTAACCTCCGCTGAGGGAGGGTTATGGAAGGCCTCAACTAGGTAGGCCTGGCAGACCGTACAATCCAGTGGATTCCAGAACTTCCAATCCCCTCTCTTGTCTGAGCAAGGGGCGTGAGTCCTGCACGCCGTATGTCCGTAAAACTGGGAGCGTTTCACGGCACAGTATGCGAAATCGCATTTCATCTGCTCCTCCTGTGGAAGAAAGAGAAAATGAGTATGGGGGAGTCATAGGAATGGCTCTTAAATTAAGTTAATATTAATCATTAATTTTAACTTATAAGGTGTGATGCATAGAGAGTGAAACAGTAAAGGAGAACACGCTCCATGCATCTCGCCCGGCTGGTTACCAAAGGCTTGGTCCTGGGATAATCCAAATGACCGAGATCATTGGATACAGTTTCCTAGGATTCCCATTATATTGGAACTCCATGGAAAGCCAAGGACAAGGTTGGGATCGAATTCATTCGGTTCCCAGATAAGAGCCAGAAGGTCTCATTAAGGGTAACTGCTTCTGGCAACCAGCCGTGCTAAGATGCACATAGCATGCTGGAAATAGAAGAATGCAAAGAGACAGCATGATCACTAATAGAGCAGTACTAGGTACTGATCTTAGAAGCAAAGCAGCTTATCTATTTGCCAGGTAGGGCTATCTTAGTCTTATGATAGCTACAGAGAGGGGGTGCAAGTATTCTTGACGCCTCCGGGGTATCCGGCAAGCCGCCGGCACGCCGGAGCCCGCTCCAGCATAGATTCTGGCATTAGAACAGACAATTTTCAAAAGTCAGTTAGATACCAGGATGGCGGCCGCCGGCACAACGGCGGCACGCCGGCAGGGAGCGGCGGCTCCGGCAGCCGGAGGATGCCGGATTGGTGACTGGGGTAAGGATGGTACAGGTAGTATCGGGTTGCCGGCAGTATATGCCGGCACTCCGGAGATCGACCGGCAAGCGGACGATTAGATAGGAGTAGGAGAGCCGCCGGTAGTAGCCGGCGGCAGCCGGCAGTCCCTCGGAACACGGGGGGGCTGGCGGCAAGGGTAGGGAAGTCACCAAGAGGCAGGTATTGCCGGCATAAGAGGCGGCAAGAGACCGGCACCCAGATAGATAGAGAGACAGGGGGAGGGGGGGAAGGATGCAGGAAGTACCTTCAGGGTTCCAGGCATCCCTCCCCCTCCCTGAGGGGGAGTACCCATGATAGAGACAGGCTCTATCATCCATATGCAGGGGTCACTAGGGACCGGGAGCAGGTAGCCCAAGGGAGGACTAGGGAACACCCAAGATGGGGGGGGGGGGGAGACTCCCTTATGCAGAGCTACACTAGGAACTAACCTTATAGGACACTATGAAGGTATATGTACCAGAGCGGACTGCACAAGGAAGCTCGGGTAGCCCTACTCATCCACCCTAAGGAGGAGTTGTAGGACAGGGGACAGATAAGTATAAACTAACCTAAGCATAGGCTAGGCTATACAAGAGATAGGTGGGGAGGGAGAAGAGAGGGGTCTTCCCAGGAAGGGTTTCTGTACCAGAGCGGCCACAAAGGGAAGGGAGGACACTCCCTAACCTAAGATTAGGCTGATCGGCTAAAACGGTGCAAGAGTACAGTTTCAGCAAGGAACAGAGAAACCTTCCTAACCCGACCTAGATCAGGGCTAAAAGTCCTGAACTAGGCAGGGAAGAAGACGTATCGCTATCGCAGGAAAGTCGCAGACTATCCTAGCCATAGAGGTAGGCTAGCCTAACCTCACACTCAGACGCAATCCTAAAGGGGGTTCATTCCTTTAGGGAGGACTGAGAGGCGATATAATACTCTATTAGACAATGAATCCCTTTACTCAGAAAAGGGATCAAGGCTAATTAGAGGGAATGCCAAGGCAGGGGATGAAGGAAGCATATAGGGGTCCTAAGGTTAGGTTAGGCTAGTAAGAATCACTGACTAGCCTATCCCCTATATGGTCCCTGAAGGCGAAAACATTTGCATCACTAGTCAAAAGTATTGTATAATAATAATGCCACTATCTTCATAACTTAGTCTAGGATCACTGATAATTCATGCATGAACACTTGTATATAGGCTCCTGGCCTGGGGGCTATAGTAGCCGACTGGTATGAGGTCAATCGATGACCGATAAAAAGCGTCTAAACACGAAATAAAAGTTCCTAGCTATGAAGACTAAATAAACTAATGTATTCAATTAGTATATAAGGCCGGAAGCGTTGTTGTGGCTAACTAAATAAGACATGCAAAACAACAACGACGCCATAAAATGGCGGGTCCGGTAGAGGCACAGCTCTGCCACAAAACATCAATTATTTCGCAAAATAATATTTACTTTACGGCCAGAGCTTAATTAAACAATACTGGAACCTTGTACTCAACTTTCCAGAAGAAGGCGAGGCTGAAGGTAACGACATAGCGAAGATGCAAAACGATAAAGTTCACACAAGGGAAAATCCGTCTCAGTAGGGCAGCTACTAAACAAAGGATAAAGACGCTCGTGACGTCATTAGAGCAATGGCGTCCGTTTGTTTACGTCTCGAGTATCAGTAGTAGCCACGAGTGAGATTAGCTGTGGAACGGCTCCCAGCTATTCTCAGCCCTTACACACCGAAGCGTTAACTCTGTTCGGGGTGGAGATAGCTATGTGGCACGACCAGACATGCGTGTCCCCTGTTGTATTACGATGTCTTAAAGGGAAACCTTTGAGATACTCGCTCCAGAAGTTAGAATTCTGTGATAACCTGTGGTTAAATTCTCTGGGAATATCTTAGTAGTCTTATACCCAAGGAAGCTACCAAACAGGAACCTTCCATCAGGACGCCATGGCTTGAGCCCAAAAATGAAATATTACTCTGTGATAGTTCCTTAGTACGTAGTAATTTTGAAAGAAATGGGAAAAAACGAAAAAATGGCAATCACAGGAAAATCGAACACATACTTATATATACGCCATATCTGGCTAAAAAAAAATAGGCATGGGTAGCCAGATCATCTAGAAACACTTTCCAACACTATAAAAATATAAGTTTTGCGACAGTACTTGCCAATTCCTTACGGTAACATGACTAAGCAAAAAAATGCAAAACAAATAAAAAGGGGCACTCGCGGAAAAATGCCCAACATTCTAATATACGGCATCTCAGATAAAAAAAAAGACATGCACGTGTTAGCCCAACCATCAAGGCACACTTTCTAACACATAAACATGAAAAAAAAATCAATAATATACGGCAATTCCTTACTACGTAGTAAATTTTTACAAATATTTAAAAAAAACAGAAATTGGCAACCGCAGTTAAATACCCAATATAACAATAACTACGTCGTATCTGACAAAAACAAAATCACGCATGGGTAGCCAGATCATCTAGACACACTTTCCAACACTAAAAATGCAAAAGTTTTACGACACTATTACGCAATATCTTACGGAAAAATGACTTGGCACAAAAATGAAAAAAAATTAAAAAGGGACACTCGCGGTAAAATGCCCGACATTCTAATATACGGCATCTCAGATAAAAAAAAAAGACATGCACGTGTTAGCCCAACCATCAAGGCACACTTTCTAACACATAAACTTGAAAAAAAAATGAATAATATACGGCAATTCCTTACTACGTAGTAATTTTTACAAATATTGAAAAAAAACAGAAATTGGTAACCGCAGTTAAATACCCAATATACCAATAACTACGTCGTATCTGACAAAAACAAAGTCATGCATGGGTAGCCAGATCATCTAGACACACTTTCCAACACTAAACAAGCAAAAGTTTTACGACCCTATTTGGCAATATCTTACGGAAAAATGACTTGGCAAAAAAATGAAAAAAAATGAAAAAGGGGCACTCGCGGTAAAATGGTCCTCGTGGTGATGAACGACATTTTAACTAAAAAAAAAATCATGCACATGGTAGCCAAACAATCCACCAAGACTTTCCACAACTGATAACCTATACAAGTTGCACCATTCTACGACAATTTCATAATACGTAATAACTTTGATAATTATGCAAACTACCTTAGAAGGGTAAACTCGGTCGCGAACGACCCCGACGCGTCTCAGAAATCGGGGAAGGAGTACAGCTACAGCAATGCACATCTGGACACTACTAGAGCGTGTAGGGGAGACACCTCCTGCAGGTCGATCACCCACAAATTCAGTCACGGGGGTGAGTCACGTGAGAAAAACCTGTTTTTTTTTGACGCTCGGGGTCGCAAACGACCCATCGTACCTATCCAGGGTTAAATGTAATAAACAAAAAATTTGATAGGTTATAACACATTGGTGCTTATGTAATATCAACTGTATACTGTAGACAGTTTGAATAAGTTAAGAAATGGTATAAACAATACTTTGTTAGTGTATTCGTACACTCTCAAGAGCGGCAGCTAGACGTCAGCTGATCTAATCACAGCCAAAAGTAAAACAAAAATAAGTAAACAATACTCTCGATTTTTAAAACACACCCAAAATTTAAAAACAAAAGTACACGCTTTCTTAATGTGAAATTAACTCGAGTAGCAATTTTCTAGAATGAAATGATGTTTCCCAAAATATAGTGGTTTGCTGATGAAATCGGATGCCGTATTTTTAGCAACGATTGAAATGGATGTAAACTCGGCATAATTTTTTCGTTTCGTATTTAATTGACACTAAGAAAACTAATTTTAGTTTCTTCATCTATATGTAAGTATTGTATAACACGAAAAGAGAGAGAGAGAGAGAGAGAGAGAGAGAGAGAGAGAGAGAGAGAGAGAGAGAGAGAGAGAGAGAGAGAGAGAGAGAGAGAGAATCAGCTGATGTAATTGAATGCCGTGTTATTGTTTCGTGAGAATTTCATCGCCACGACTATAACAACAACATACTGTACTGAACTTTACAGTATTATACAGACTACTGTAATATGATAAAGTAAAATATTTGTAATAACCTATTTTATATGAAATGGGGCTATTTTTTTTTTTTTAATTTACACTAACATACGTAAAACAACTCTCTCTCTCTCTCTCTCTCTCTCTCTCTCTCTCTCTCTCTCTCTCTCTCTCTCTCTCTCTCTCTCTCTCTCTCATAAATTGTTTTCCTGCTTTGCTACGTATGTATGATTTTATATAGATACGGTAAATAATATTTGTAATAACATATTTTCTAAAAGCTTTTACTGTAATATCATTATTTATCACTATCATCATGCGCGTTAAATGCCTTCGTTTGTTTACTGAGCGTACTTTATGACGCCGTCGTTTCAGGCGGCGTCATAAAGAAAAACATTTCATTTGGAAGTCCTAAAAAAAATTAAGTAAAACATTGGTAATAACAAAATCAACATACTGTACTGAATAATCAATATAATCGATGCAAAAACTAACCTATACACAGATGTGTAAATGAGTTTGTTTCTTCATTATGATCAGAGAAACGTAAACAAAACATTGGTTGCCATTTTTTATCGTGCTTTTTGGCGTGTTTAGGAAACGCGTGATATAAAATCGCCTTTAATATTTGTGCCTGTTTTAGTTTAGGGTACTGTAGTACAGTGAACCCTCGCTACTTCGCGGTTCGACAATCGCGGATTCACCACTTCGCGGGGTTTTCCCATAACCCATATATATATACATATCGCGGATTTTCCTGAAAATTCGAAAATACCGCGAAATCTGAAGACAACCAAATACGATATTTTGTTACCTGTAATTCCATTAATACTGTAATTAGTAATATCTGTTCTTACTGATTGTTCATTGCATTACATATGATATATAATTCAGCAGAGAAAGAAATAAAACACGAAAAGAGAATGTGATCATACGATAATTCAGTACTGTATACAGTACGTAGTAAAATTAAATCGAACATGAAATGCAAATCAGATGCAGTCATACCATATTAGAATGGTGTACTGTAAGGCTGCTGTTGGCTACTACTGTACTACAAATGTTATGGATGTGCTTCTTTTCCTTGAATCTTTTGTATGTATACGTACGTAGTACTGCATCCAATAATATTCTTTGTTGCAAAAATCACATTTCGAATAAGCGTACGAGAGAGAGAGAGAGAGAGAGAGAGAGAGAGAGAGAGAGAGAGAGGCATAAAATAGCGTACGTAAAGCTGTATTATTATTATTGTTATTATTATTATTGTTGTTGTTGTTAATAAAATTATTATTGTTATTATTATTATCATTATTATTATTATTATTACTGTACAGTATTATTATCATTATTTATTATTATTACGGTATTTACTTAATCTACGTACGTTCGGTATGCGCGGGGCATCTTCTATGAGTAGGTAACCTACGCATCATAGTACTGTAAGACGGGTTGTGATTGGTTCAAGCGCTGATAGATGACGAATCAGAACTCAAGTTTTGTTATCTAGCCTGTGATTGGTGTTTTGCCCGCATCTCCTACCCGCAGCATCTAAGTTCTCGCGGGGCTGGTGCCTGGATCGTCCACTCTCTGTTACCGCGTATCGCTGAGTAGACGTTCTTAAGTGTGTGAATCTGTGCTGTGTGCGACTTTTTTAAGTTGAAGTTTTTGTTACTGTAAATCCTACTGTAATGGCTCCCAAGCGTTCTGCTTCTCTTAAGGCTGGTAGTGAGCCTAAACGCCACCGAAGGATGATGACGATAGCTGAGAAGGTTACGCTTCTCGACATGTTAAAAGATGGTAGAAGTTACGCGTCCGCTGGCCGCCATTTTGGCATCAACGAATCTACTGTTCGCTATATCAAGAAGGACGAGGCGAACATTAGAAAGACGGCTGCAATCACCTTTAGCAGATCAGCGAAGCGAGTCGTTACAACGCGTAATAAAACGATCGTACGCATGGAAGGTGCTTTAGCTGTGTGGATTGCCGACTGCCGGAAGAAGAACATAGCGTTGGATACGAACACCATCCAAACAAAGGCTTTAAGCTTATATGAGAATTTTGCTGCAAAGGAACCTAAAGACGACGACGGCAACCATGCTGAAGATGATGATGATGCAGATGATCCTCAACGAGGGACATCCACTGATTCCCAGCCTCAGAAACGTTTTTCCGCCAGCAAAGGATGGTTCGCGAAGTTTCAGAAACGCTTCGCCCTGAAAAGCGTTTCCCTGCATGGGGAGTCTGCTTCCGCTGACACTGCCGCTGCTGAAACTTACGTGAACCAGACGTTCAAGAATATTATCGCCGAAGGTGGATACAAGCCGGAACACGTCTTTAATATGGATGAGACTGGCTTGTTTTGGAAGAGAATGCCATCGCGAACTTTCCTGTTCAAAGAGGAAGCCAAAGCCTCTGGCTTTAAAGCATTCAAGGATCGCGTTACCCTCGTGATGTGTGGCAATGCTGCTAGATTTTTGCTAAAGCCGGGGCTTATTTATAAGTCGAAAAATCCTCGCGCTTTGAAAAATAAAAATAAGAATCTCCTTCCCGTGTACTGGATGCATAACAAAAAAGCATGGATTACGAAGATGCTGACCTCCAACTGGTTCCATCAGTGTTTTATCCCGCAAGTCAGCAAATATCTCTTAGAGAAGGGCTTGCCATTCAAGATCCTTCTCCTTATGGATAACGCTGGTGGACACGCAACTGACCTGTCGCATGAGGGCATTCAGGTTGAGTTCCTGCCACCCAACACCACGTCATTAATTCAACCGATGGACCAGGGGGTTATCAGGGCGTTCAAGGCCCTCTACATGAAGAACACCTTGGCGGACCTCGTTGCGTGTGTGGATGCTGCCCAAGATGACGAGGATGAAGATTTTAACTTGAAGGCGTACTGGCGGCAGTACACCATAGCCACGTGCCTGCAGAATATTCAGAAGGCACTTCAAGAGATGAAACCTGCAACCGTGAATGCGAGCTGGAAGAAGTTGTGGCCCGATATTGTTTACGACGACAAGGGATTTACTCCGTCGGAAATCCAACACTCTGCAATACGCAAATCTGTGCAGTTGGCTGCCATAATTGGAGGTGACGGGTTTGGCGACATGACGACTGAAGACGTCGACGAGTTGTTGGACTGCCATTCCCAGCCCCTAACTGACGCAGACCTCGAAGACCTGACGAAATCGGCAAGTGAAGAAGACAGTGAAACGCAGGAAGAGACCCAAGAAAATGTCGAAGAAACGGGCTTAACATTAGAACGGCTTGCCAAGGCCTGCAACCATGCGAAGGAGTTGAAAGAAATGTTGCAAGAGTGGGACGAGGATATGGTTCGGTCTATGCAATTCTGCAACAAGATCGATGAAGACATGACTCCCTACAAAATGCTCTTGGATCGAAAAAAGAAGCAGCGGCAACAACTTCCGATCACAATGTTCTTCCAGCCTCGCAAAAAAGAGCCAGTTCCTCCTGCTAGTACGCCTTCGGAAGAAATTGAAGAAGTTTCCCAGGAAGAAGTTGAAGAGGTGTCCCAGGAAAAGACACCTCCGTCTGAAGAGACGTAAAATACTACCTGGCTGCACAGTAGAACACATCATCAGCTTCATCATCATCATTTCAACTGTGCAGCAAATTCATCGCCATCATCATTCAAGTTTCTCTTCAACTTCTTTCATGGTGAGTACAGTAACAATATTTATTTTTTACTTTAATATTCTTACTGTACATTCTAAAACTGTATTTGTGCCTGTTTTATAGTTTAGTACTGTACGTACTGTATGCATTAAGTTAAAGGGAAGGTTTTAAAAGTCTACATGTTGTAACCTATCATATTTTTTTTGTTTAAAATTTACATTTACGTACGTAAAACAATCTCTCTCTCTCTCTCTCTCTCTCTCACTCTCTCTCTCTCTCTCTCTCCTCTCTCTCTCTCTCTCTCTCTCTCTCTCTCTCTCTCTCTCTCTCTCTCTCTCTCTCTCTCTCTCTCTCTCTCGTAAATTGTTTTCCTGCTTTGCTACGTACAATACTGTATAAATTATATTTGTAAGGTAACATATTTTGTAAATGCTTTTACTGTAAATACTGTATGTACTGTATCATTATTTATCACTATCATCATGCGCGTTAAATGCCTTGTTTGTTCTGAGCGTGGTTGTTTACCGAGTGTACAGTACTTTATGACGCCGTCGTTTCAGGCGGCGTCATAAAGAAAAACATTTCATTTGGAAGTCCTAAGAAAAATACGTAAACTAAAACATTGGTAATAAAAAAATCAACATACAGTACTGTATAATCAATATAATCGATGCAAAAACTAACCTATACATATATGTGTACACTAAATGAGTTTGTTTCTTCATTATGATCAGAGATGAACGTAAACAAAACATTGGTTGCCATTTTTTATCGTGCTTTTTAGGTGTTTAGGAAACGCATGATATAAAATCGCCTTTAATATTTGTGCCTGTTTTAGTTTAGGGTGCTGTAGTACATGCATTAAGTGTTCTGTACATTAAAGGGTGGTTTGTTAACAGTACTACGTACAAGGGAAGGTTTTAAAAGTCCGAATATACATGTTAAATAAATAGGTAAATATGATGTCACTACTTCGCGGATTTTCACCTATCGCGCCCGCGTCTGGAACCTATCTACCGCGATAAACGAGGGTTCACTGTACATGCATTAAGTGTTCTGTACATTAAAGGGTAGTTTGTTAACAGTACTACGTACAAGGGAAGGTTTTAAAAGTCTGAATATACATGTTAAATAAATAGGTAAATATGGTGTCACTACTTCGCGGATTTTCACCTATCGCG